>NW_006780945.1:325310-342043 GCF_000442215.2 Lipotes vexillifer
ACCCTTCAGGTGTCTCTGGACTGCTGAGACCTCCAGGTTGGCCTCGGTTTGTAACAGGAATGCAGTGCGATTGAGGGCCCCGGCCAGTCACCAAATGAGGAGGATGAACAGCCTCAGCTCCCCCACCCATCCCAACCCGGCAGGCCCCCTACCTCACCCCCTTCAGCTCTACCCAGGGTCTGGGCTGTCAGCGTTTGCTCCTCCAGCCTCGCCGCCCCTCCCGTGGGCCTCGGGCGTCGGGAAGCCGCGAGCCGGAGCCCCCGAGGGCGCAGTGCGCAGCCCACGCGGCAGGTGGCGGCGTCTCCCCGCGCCCTGCAGCTCCCGGACCGCGCGCGCCCGCCCGCCCTTGAAGGTACCGGGAAGCTCCCTGCCCAACCACGGCTCTAGGTGTCCCCGGGCTGGGCGCCGGCGGGGCGAGGGCAGTTCCCGGCGCCGGCGCTACATTCTCCCCCCCAGGACCCGTCGCGCAGGCCCCGAGGGTGCGGCGGCGTCCGGAGGCTCGGCGCGGGCAGACGGGGAGCGGCGGGCCTGGGAGGGGCCACAGGGGCCGGAAGGCCAACTCCAGGAGTCCGGCCTGGTGCACCCGGGCCTCTCCCCTCCGCCCGGGACTGCGGCCGACGGGGCGCCCGCGGGCCGGGGCCGCATGGGGCTCCCGCGCGTCCCTATCTTCTGGCTGCTGCTCCTGTTCGCGGTTGTCTGCTCGGGGATCCTCGTCGCCCTGTACTCCTCGGCGGTGGAGTCGTACCTGGGGCCCCTGACCGGAGCCAGGTAGGATCTGCCGCGCGGGACCTGTCCGGAGGGCGCAGGGGACGCGCAGGGAGCCCAGCTCAGGGCTGGGCCGCTCTCCGGGGTGGCTTGCCGCGGACACTCGGGCTGCGGCCCTTTGTCCCCAGAGCCTCCACCCCGGCGTTAAACTCGTGCTGCCGGGGCCCCACAGCCTCTGCCGGCGTCGGAGAGGAGCTTCGCCCCTAGCGCACCGGCGATCCGCTCCCGACAACCTTACGCTTACTTCCCTCCGGCCCTGAGTAGAAACCCTTTCTATTGTCCAGATTTGGCTAGGACAACCTGAATCTTTTAAAAACCGTCCCGTTTTTGCCACCCATTGTCCCTCGCTAACGTCACGTTTTTTTCAAGCTCTCCTTGGGAGCAGGAATCGAAGACTCCCGGTTCCAACTTGGCCGGGCCGCCTCTCCCTCTAGCTGTGGTCCCCGCCCTCCCCGCGCCGCGCTCCCTTAACTCCCGGCTCTCTGCTCCGTTTATTTTTATAAGCACCGCCTGGGCGCAATCGGGCGCGATCGGCGAACAGGGGCCCATCTTGGGCTCCATCCAAGTTCCCATCCCTGAGCCTCCTCCTGCGCTCCGCTCCCTTTCGCCGACCCTGGGCACCTTTCTTTCATTTGTGCCCCAGGAGGAGAAATCTGAGAGCCTGCTTTTGCTAGGTGATAGTTCCAGTTACTGAAGAAGCCTCAAAAGGATTTAGCTTTACTTCTGGAAGGTGGGCCAAGCTGTGCCCAGAGTCTGGATTTCTGAGGCCTCCGGGACCTGGCTTTCCCTTCCCAGCACTTTCCCACCGGCACAGTCCTTACTAAACCTTGCTCCAGGAATAAGGAAATGAAATCAAAATTAGTGTCTGCTATCAGGAAACAAGGTCAGAAGCCACCCAAAGTTGCAAAACAATATGAAACACCCTTGCCACTGATAATGAGTCCGGTCCCTTTAGAACAAAAGGTGCTCTAACACGCAATACCTGAAGTTATTTCATCTCCCTGGAGTCAGAAATTGCATAAGAAGGACTGAGAATATTGAGGGTATTAAGAAAGGGGATCCTTGTCAGTTTTATGTAAGGATGTTTTGAAACACACTTGAACATCTGTTGAAAGTAACTAATACGACTCTAAATATGAGGTTTGCTGAACATCATTACACCTCAACAAAGCTTTTTTTAAAGATCTTTCATCTTTTAAAAATCTAGTACAACCCAAGAACCTGTCCATATCCTTGTTGTTTTGGTGATGTCTGTGCTGTAACTAAACCCCAGGGGCCAGGTCCAGACTCAGTCTCGGTAGGAGGTGGATAAGCAGGGTGGCAGGTGGGATGGAAATCTGGGCGGGGACAGCAGGCTGTGCAACCTCCCCAACTGGGGACCAAAAACGGACCTACCTGGCTGGCTACAGTGGAGAGTCCAGGGAAGCAAGGCCCTGGGGCCAGGCCTACCACACCGGAGACAAGCTCTCCTTGCAGGTTAGAGAGTGGAATCGGTTCAGGAATTTACTCACAGAAGAATCTGAATCAGTAGTTCCTGGGCTTGGGATTTCTAGACTTGTTTTTTTCTGGAGGAGGGGGTGAGGATACTACAGGACGCCAGTTACCTGCCAGTTACCATCTACTGTCAACATTATTTTGTAAAAGAAAAGGCTATTTTAGGGCGAAGAATTCCTAAGAATATGCTCTAAGTTGAGTAAATTTAGTTTTATGAAAAACTGCACAACATCGACCGACCTCCTTCCTCCTCGGGCTGGTTAAATTTTCCATAGGGGTGCGGGTGAGCTGGGCTGGCCCCTTCCCCACTCCTTCCCAGCTCCCAGGCTGGTGTGTAAATGCCCATGGATTCCGGAGTGGGAGGGGCTGCGGGAGGTCTGTGAGCATAAGGGGTGCTCTGGAGAGAGGAGCAGGCCTCCCTGAGGCTGGGGCAATTCAGAGCAGCAAAACTGGATTGGGGGGCTCCCCAGCCCCACCCCACAACTCTGTCCCTTCTGTCTCTATTCCACCAATTCAGCAGTTCCTCCATCAGGTTCCAAGCCTGGCTGCGTGTTAGAATCACTGGGGAGGGAGCAAAAGCTCCCTAGGATTCTCGAAGGCCACCTAGGCTGAGCACCACAGTCCCAGTTCCTCAAAGACGAACTACAGGATTATGTGGGTGGCCCATCTGGGGCAAAAGGGGCTTCTTTATTTCTTGGTTTCTGGGTAGAACATAATAATAGGACAGTATTTTGTGTGCCCAAAGAGAGAAGGATGGGCAAGAATCAGAGCACAGAAAAAACAATCAGACCCTGATGGAATGTCAGCCCCCAGAGCTAACAGAGCCAGACAGCAGGTTCCAGCGGTAGGTGAGACCCCCACTTTACTTCTGCCTTCTCCCCCAGGAACATCACATCGTCTGGAGCTTTCTTTGGACCCAAGGCATCGAATTCTAGGACGAGAAAGGTACTGGGGCCAGCTACCCTGTGGCGGTTTCTCACATTCTCAAGTTAGCATTTGGGGAAAAGGGGAAATAGAAGCACAAATGAGAACATTCTCAGGAGCCTGCCGGGCGGGAGCACTCTGGAACGCACCCCCTGCTATTCCCCCAAAGGAAGCAGAGAACTGAGGAGCCAGCCAGTCAGGGCTCCTCAGACCTGACCATGGGGGTTCCCTGAACCCCAACAGCAGAGAAGGGTGACTCCATATTTACTCCTTGGGGTGTAGCCAGCTGAAAAGTTCTGGGAAGTCTTGATTTTATCTTTAGAAGTCCTGTGACTTTTACACTCTATTCCTCAAAATGTCTTTTTACTGTAAAAGTCACATTTAAACTGCTCACCATGAAGTAAACACCAAGCCCTGGGAAGACGTTTGAGCACTTCCGGCCCTGCTCCATAACAGATCACGCTGGCTGTGGCCTGAAAGGCCGTCTCAAGTGTTTTATGTGAGTTCTCTCACTTAAGCCTCATTGCAAGCCTGTGAGGCAGTTTTACAGATGAGCAAAATGAGGCACAGAAAGGCTAAGGTCACTCATGGAGAAGAGGTGGTACAGGGGTTCAAGCTTCTCATTCGACCCCAGAGCCTGGCTCTGAACCACTGAGCAATATGGCCTCACCCCCTCTGCGTGCTGCAGTTGGGAGGGGTGATGACTGTGTAATTCTGGCTTGATTCAGGCTTAAGAGTTGTTTTTAATGCCCCAGAGACTGGAAATTGTTAACTGAAGCCTCAGGGAGCAAGATTTCACCCCATGCAAGACTTAGTGACCGCTGAGCGGTCAGAGACAGAGTAGGCAGCCCTGGGCAGGTGATGGGGACCCCTTCCTGATAACAGAGGCCGGGTGGACACTTGGCCAGCGGGCTGAAGAGAGGCCTCGAGGGTCTTCTAAGTGCTTGGTCAGGTCACCTTTACTTTTCCTAAAGTCCTTTTCACCTTGAGCTGCTTGGTGCTAATTGACATATTTCCCCACCTTGTTTAAAAAAAGGATTTGAGGTGGCTTTCGGACACATACGACATGGCAAAAAAAAAAAGAATAAAATGAAGAAGCAGGTAAAGGAAAAATAAAGGGTGGAAAATTAGACGTCAGATAAGTGCCTGAAAAATATGCCACGGGGTGTAAGAGATGGGCTATATATCCGGATCTTAGCTTCCTAGTAGCCATGGCAAAGAAGGAAAGTTTGCCACCCTGTCCATGAGGTAAAAAGCAAGCCAGCTGACCAAGGCAAGTGCAGCCTTTCCAGATACGGAGACCTGAAGATTTTTCTCTTGGAACCTCGTAAAGAAGGCCCTGGAAAACATCCCTATGATAAACCGAATAGTAGTGAAATTAGCGCTGTCAGTTCGGCTTAATGCTTGCTTTGAAAACATGAATTTGTTCCATAAAGATTGCTATATTAGTAAACAACATGAGCATAATCCAAATTCCGTGTGTGTTTTTCAGTGATTTTGTCAGCAAGAACACTGGTACATGTGGAAAACCACACTCAACCAAAGGGAGCCATGTAGGAATACACAAAAGGCACACACACGCACACTTCAGATAGCTGTCCGCTTCATCGCATACATTATAACCAGCTTTCCACCACTTCACGAAAACTCCCAAGCTGCCACCCTTCCGACACCCACAACCCCAAGCAAAATGTCAAGTCTTTTCCAAGGTCAAGGGCCATGTTTTTAGTAGTACTTATATATTTCTTAACCAGCGAATGTATGTAAAACTGCTTCTATCTTACCCACGTTCTTCCTTATTTTATGCATCACTGATCAAGTTTTTGAGTGTTGCGCTGCTAATCCCTTTTCCCCAAAGCCGTATGGTTTTGGTTGCACAATTCTGCATAATGGTTTTTAGGCACTCATATGTCACATAATAGCAGAAATGACTGTACAGCTCTTTCCTGCATTGTCCTTTGATCAAACCAACAGCTTAACAAAGAGCCCCCTTCAGTGGGAAGAACAGCTCCACCCAAGCCGAGGCTGTTCAGGATTCTGACATGGGGGCTGCAGGCAGATGGAGCTGAGGCCTTTATGGTACACTGCCCTCCTTCAAGGTCGCTGTGTGCAGAGGCCCCGGAGGGCTTTCTATGGCAGCTGGAACAAATTACCACAAACTGGGTGGCTTAAAACAAGAGAAGTTGATTCTTTCACAGTTCTAGAGGGCAGATGTCTGAAATCAAGGTGTCAGCAGAGCCAGCCTCCCTCTGAAGGCTGTAGGGAAGAATCCCTCCTGGCCTCTTCCGGCGTCTGGAGGCTCCAGGTGTTTCTTGGCTTGTAGCTGCATCACTCAATCTCTGCCCCCATCAGCACATGCCTTCTTATGAGAATACCAGTCATTGAATTTAGGGCCCACCTTAATACAGTATGACCTCATCTTACTAATTACACCTGCAAAGACCCTATTTCCAAATAAGGTCACATTCTGAGGTTCTGGGCAGACATGAATTGGGGGGAGGGACACTTCAATTCAGTATAGGCACAGACTGGCAGAAACATGTCATAAATCTTCCCAGCAGCCCGTTCCACGTGAATCCTACGGCAAGGACTGCCAGAGCTAGGATTTGGATCCAGGCTGACGGATTCCTAAGCCCAGGCTGGACCTCCTCCTCCACTACAGGGCAGGCAGGTCTTTCCCATTTGTGGGAAAATACCTCAAAGTTCCCCCCAAGTGTGAGGTGAAGTTGTAGGAGGCCAGAGCCATCAGGCCCCAGAGATGTGGCATCCAGGAGAAGGGCTGGGCAGGGTAAATCCAGAAAGCTCTCACCCCCACTGGGCTGCTGCACTACAGGCCACCTGGGCCTGCAGATCTGGGGGTTGCCCAAGTCTAGAGGGAGAAGGGCAGCACTTCCCTCCCAGCCCTCTGGTGGCTCCTACCCACCCCAACCCCCAGAAACAGCCCTCTTCTCTTCTCACCCACAGAACCTGCCCTGTCGACACCCACTTTATCTCACCATTCAACGGCACCCTCACTTCCGGGATCTGTTTGATCTCTCCATTCCAGTGCTGCTGTCAGGGAACCTCTTCACCCAGGAGCTCTGGGACAGCCTGAGCCGGCACAAAGCCCCCTATGGCTGGCAGGGGCTCTCCAGCCAAGGTAGCCTGCAGCCCTCTGGCCTCAACTGCTCCTGCTTTTGGCCTTGGTGCAGAATGGGCCTCTCCTCCCTCACAGCACCAAGATGTGGACCCCCTGCCTCTTCCTCCCAGGCGGGCCTCAGGGCTCGACACCCCTGCTGTGCGACTCCTGACTCCCCCCCCATCTCTAGAAGCACCACAGTGTCCAGAAGAGGGGCCTGGCTGCCCCTGCAAGTGGCTCTCACTATCCTGGGGCTTCCCTGGCGTGAAAGATGCCAGTGCCCAAAGGTGGCCGAGGACAGAGGCTGTGGGGCCTCAAACAGCCTGCAGATAGTTGCTGCTGTGGGAAACCGCCCAGAGCCCCCTCCACGTTAAATCTGCCCCCCACCCCACCATGCCTCTGATTATTTTCCTTGGGAATACACACAGTCCTGGGAGGACTGGTATGGGTTCTTGAGATGATTGAGGGCACAGCCAAACCCCCTGCCCCACCACCCTCTTCCCACTGGCATTTCACTGTCCTCCACCCTCTGTGCCTCTGGAGAGGGGCTGGTGTCAGGCCTCGGGCAGGTGGGGAGCCAGGAAGTCTTGGGAAGGCCCCAATGACCCATGTGACCCCTCGTGGTGCCCCACCCTGTCCCACACCCACAGCCATCGCCTCCACCCTGAGCCTCCTGAATAGCTCTGAGAGCACCAGGCTGTTTGCTGTCTCCAGGGAGCTGCTTCCGGGCTGCATACGGTGTGCTGTGGTGGGTAACGGAGGCATTCTGAATGGTTCCCGCCAGGGTCAGAACATCGATGCCCATGACTACGTGTTCAGGTATGTGGGGCAGGGGCCAGGGAGGAAGCAGGAGAGGAGCTGGGTGGAGAGCTGGTCCCCAGCCAGCCCCCAGGGGAGCATCATAGGTGAGGGCACGGGCCAAGGCAACAGTGGCCTCAGGCAGCTCAGCAGTTTTAATGGGCAGACAGGCATGGACAAAGGCATTACGGAAACAGGCCCTGAAGACGAGCGAGGGTGTGGTCGGCTAAGGGGACCCAGGAGGAAGGAGCTGCCAGGGTCAGCTTTGTCCACTTCACAAGGCATCCCTTCAGGTCCCGAGTTGTGGGGATGGGGCTAGTGACCGGGCACTGGGGCTGCTGTGGGCAGAGGGAGTGACAGAACCCTGGGGATGGAACAGGGACAGGTGAGGCCCCCTGGGGATGGAAGTAAACACGCAGCATCGTGTAGCCACAAGCAGGCTGATGGGCCTCTGTTTGGACCAGACTCAATGGTGCTGTGATCAAAGGCTTTGAGAATGACGTGGGCACCAAGACCTCCTTCTACGGTTTCACTGTAAACACAATGAAGAACTCCCTCATCTCCTACTCAAACCTGGGCTTCACCTCTGTGCCACAGGGACAGGTGAGGCTGCCACTGACAGTCGGTGCCATTGTTTCCCAACCCGCGCCTGAGGGGTGGGCCACAGGGTTCCCAAGCCCCAGCCCAGTGCATAGAGAGGCTGTGCCAGGGTCTTGGGCCCACGCAATGGAGCCACAGAAGGGGCGGATCTGGGCAGGGGCGCCCTGTGGTTTCAGGTGGCTCAGGACAACTCTGGGGTGGAACACGAATGGATAATATTGACTGAAAGCTTATGGAGTGCCAGGCACTTACAGAGGCCACGCCAGCCCTCTCTTACTGGTGAGGAGACTAAGGCTCAGGGCCCCTTCAGTCAGTAAAGCAGCGGTGGGACTGGATTCAAATCCAGATTCCCCCCCCATCCAGAGCTCAGGCTACACACAGTGGGAGGGTATTTACTGAGTGCCTCCCCCCTTCCCAGCGCCGGATACAGGCATCACAGCAGCCCCTTTCCAGAGGGCGATGTGTCCAAGGCCACCACCCAGCCAGAATCATCAAAATCCAGGCCCCTCTGACCGCAGTGCTTGGGTTGTTTCCATTTCTCACGCTGCCCACTAGAAGAATGATGTGTGCCCTCCTGAGGGCTCACAGCAGACCGTGCAGGAAGCTGAGGTTCAGCTGAGCAATCGAGGAAAACATGCCCAGAGCCCCAGCTTCGGAGCAGGGTAACTGGAATCTGAGTCTGTCTGCCGCTTACAGGTTCTTTCAACCACAGCTAGTGGCTGTAACACAGTGCCTCGCTTCTAGAGCGGGCTGGTTACCACATGCAACAGGGAGGTCCCAGGATAAGGCTTCTGGGCTGCTCAACAGGACTGGTTTGAGTTTCTAGACACTTCCTCCTCTGACCAGGGAATTCAGGGGTGTCCTAGCCACAGTGTCTGTGCACCGAGGCCTCTTTCAGCTCGTGACAGAACAACATGGGACAGCTCCATTTCTGGTGTAGCCACAGAACCTATAAGCATTATCTGTAACTGCATGACAAACTACCCCCAAACCTAGTAGCTTTAAGCAACACACACCGATTATCTCACAGTTTTCATGGGTCAGGAACTCAGGAGCAGCTCAGCGGGGTCTCCTCACGGTCCCCCAGCAGTCGCAGTCAGGACGGGCAGGGGCTGCAGTCCTCAGGTCTGCCTCTGGCCGGAGCTCAGATGGCTCCCCCACAGCCCTTGCTCCCCCAGAGTGAGTGATCCCAGAGAGCAAGGAAGCTCCAGTGCCTTTTATGACCCACTTTCCAAGGTCACATACCCTTCCTTACTTCCACTTTTTTCTACGCATTAGAAAAATTTTGTTCATTAGTCACTAAGTCCAGCCCACACTCAAGGGGATGGCAATTAAGCATCACTTCTTGAAGGGAAGAGTATCAAAGGATTTGGAATACTGAAACCAGCAGGGTACCTGAAAGTGGGAATTACAGGCATAAGGGGGAAATGCTCCCATCAGGGCAGACAGATTGGGCGGAGAGCTGTCCACTCTGAGCAGGATCTTGACGTGGTCTCGTTCCCACTGTGGCTGTTTCTCTGTCCCTCCGACAGGACCTGCGCTATATCTTCATTCCCTCAGACATCCGTGACTACATGATGCTGAGATCAGCCATTCTAGGTGTGCCTGTCCCTGAGGGCCCTGATAAAGGGGACAGGTGAGCAGCCAGGCAGGGGGCAGGGCATGGTAACGCTCCCAGGGTCCACTGTCGGATGGGAAAGGTGGGTGAAGGCGGCAAGAAAACCCCCAAGAGTTCAACAGAGCATTAGATTAAGCTCTTTTCCTACGCCCAGGAAAGCCTAGGTAACACTGCTGGTCCCCAGGGACCCTCCTGACACGGTGGGCTGTAGGTTCGAGGGGCTCCTTTCTGAGCAGGCACGCCTGGCCCCTCAGCTTTAGGCTGCTGTCCCCACAAACAACCCAGCCACCCAGCCCGTGGCAGCCGCAGGAGCTGTCCAGCACATTGTGTCTGGAAACCAAGAGTGGGGGCCAGTATCCATTCTATTCCTCTTGGCGGGCACCCTCCCAAGACTGCCCATGAAATGGGAGAGCAGGAGATGTGGGTCCAGTGTCCGGCGAGGTGAGAACAAAGGGCCCTCTGTCTTTTCTCCCCCACCTTCCTGGGCAGCAGGCCTGTGTCCAGCTCTTTTGAACCATGTCCTGGCCTCATCTAAACCTCCTCCCTGTGGTGCTGAGACGACTTCTTGTCCCTGAGTCAGGTCCTTAGAAATCTGTGCCACCTCCGTGACAATGACCAGCCTCCCATCTCGGTGGCCCCAGGACATCTCACCCACCATGAAAGAGCAGCTTCTGAGGCCTCCTTGGGGGTTAAGCCCTCAGAGGCCAGGCGGGGCTCCACCAGCCCTGCCCTGTGCCCCACCCCCCCTCATGATTACCTAACAATCCCTTGCAAGAGCTCACAATGCTGCAGCTGGTCATGAGGGTGGGCTTTGTGACCGGGATGGGACTGGCTCTGGGGGAGCTGGCTCAAAGACATCGGGCGGACATAAGCCTCCCCAACACCAATGAGCTCCCCCTCCCACACCCCTAATCCGTCCCCCTCCCAGTCCCCCTCCCAGTCCCGATCCAACCACACCAACCAGCAGCCCTACGCCAGCACTGGTGGCTCAGCCCCTTCCCCGTCCCCAACTCGGGGGTCTTCCTCCCACCCCGCCTCTCAGCCTGCCACCCCAAATGCCTCACAGCCCTCTTCCCGGGCTTCCTCCCTGACCCCTAGCCCTCATGTCCAGCCGCGAGGGTCTGCCCAAAACATCACTCCACCCACCTCCAAATCTCTCTCCCAATCTGGCTTAAAATCTCTCTCTCGAAACTCTTCCCAAATCCCCCCTGTGCCCGGTGCTCAGCCCCCATCCTACAGCCCTGCACCCTCGGCCTCCTATATCGGGCCCATTCGGGGCATCCCGCCCTACATCGCCCCCTATGTGCCCCACTTCCTGAAGGAGCCCCCCTTCTTCCGGCCTCCCACCTCACCACTCCCCCAAAACCAGTGCTTCCCCTGCCCTTCCCAGAACCAAGGGCGCGCCCCCCCTGAGTCTCTCTACTTCCCTCTCCTCCCTCCCCCTCCTCCCCACCCGGTCAACTGCTCCTACCCGCCCCCTCCCGCTCTGTTCACACCCCCCTCCTCTCTCACGTACACCCCGCCCTCGGAGGTCCTGGTGGGCGGGAAACCGCACGTGGTCCCCACGGTGCTGCCCGCCACCTTCTACACCCCCTTTTCCCGCTACTACGCCCAGCCCCGCCCCTACCGGTCCACACGCCGCCAGCGTCCCGGCGCCCTTCCCCTCTCCTCCCTCCCCAACGGGCCGCACGACAGCACCGGCCCCTCTGTCCACTTCTATCGTGGGTCCTAGGCCTCAGACCTATTTTGGACCAGAAGCCTCCGCCAGCAAATTCAAGCTACTCCATCCAGACTTCATCAGCTACCTGACAGAGAGGTAGGTGGGGGCAGGGGTGGTGCTGGGAAGACCTGCTTCAGCCCCGCCCCCGGCTCCACACCCACCGGCAGCACCGGCTTTATCCCCCAAGGATTAAACCCACAGGGGGGCCACGTACAAGGACGCTCCAAGCACTTACACGGCTTCACTTACTACTTTATTTGAATAGTATACCTTGATGGAGGTGGTGTTCTCAGTCAAGGTAGATGGGAAATGGAGAGGGAACTCATCAGGTTTCCTTACTAGGAATGCTCAGAAAGCCTTAGGTCAGGCATGGGGGGACCACAGATGTGGGGCTGTATTGGGACTGCTAGAAGCCGAGTTGTCATCACTTGCGGGCCTGATCACAGCTCAAACACAGGAGACCATGGGAGGAGCCTGGGGAACATCTGCCTGCAGATCTCAAACCCCACCCCACTCCTACCAGCGGTTCTCAGCAGGAGGCAGGTCAACTGTGCTGGTCTGGAGACATTTTTGGTTGTCACTAGGAAAGCGTGTGTGCCACGAGTGGGCAGAAGCCAGGGCTGCTGCTTGGCCATCCTACAACGCACGAGACCTCAGCCCCTGCAACAAAGACCTGGCCCTAAGTAACAGTAGTGCTACAGCTGAGAAACCCTACTATAGCTCAGAGGGTAGCATCCTAAGACACAGAGCAGGCCAGGGGTGGCAGGTGGGTCTGGGAGGCAAACTGAAGACCACTCAACAGAGGAAGACCAGGCTGAGAGGCTATAGGTGATTTGCCTGGCAAAGCCCAGATGCGAATCCAGGGCTGATGTCAAGCCCTGTGGTCACCATACTGTGGCCTCACTTTTGGACTGTTCTGGGTGTCTCTGAACGTGTGTACGTACGTGCGTGCGTGCGCACACACACACACACACACGCATCACCTTGCCGGTGCCTCCAGTCACAGGACGTGTGTGCTCTGTCCGCATACATGGCTCCTGCTTGGCCAAAGTCTGGAGGTAGAAGCTTAGACCTCCGGCTAATTAACTAGACCACCTTTGCCCTAGACATTGTGGTGCAGGAGGGTGTTGCAGAGAGGAAAGGTTAGACTGGATTCAGGCTTCTAGAGAGTGGGAGGAAGGGGAAGGCTCTCACCTGCGGTCCTTTGGGAGGACCTGTTCCTCTTTGTTATCTCAACCAAAGATTTTTGCATATAGTTCATTTGGTCTTTTCCCAAATAGGGGATGGGTTGGGGTAGAAGGGCAAGAAATTTTTGCAGTTTTCCAACTGAATTGGTGTAATGGCACAACCATCAAGCTAGCTAGTGTGCAAGACCAAAAGTCCTGAGTTTTGATGGCTCTTTTTGATTCCAGGTTTCTGAAATCCAAGTGGATTAACACAAAATTCAGAGACCTATACATGCCTAGTACTGGAGCCCTCATGTTGCTGACAGCACTGCATACCTGTGACCAGGTAAGAGGTCTTCTCTCTCAGGAGCCCACAGCAGCAAAGTACGTGTGAATGGAACCGAATTCGATCCATGATATCCCCTACATGAGGCCTGCTAGCCCAGATCTGGGACTCTGGGCCTCTATCCTGTGGTGGAAGGATGCCCCAGCTGCAGGAGTGACCTTGGTCTCAGGAACAGGATGGAAGAAGTGGTCTTCAGGGTCCCTTATAGGACAGTCCCCTGTGCCAGCCTTGCCTTCCCAATCACAGCCACCTTCCCCTGGGCTGGCTTCTTTCACCCCCTCTGCCCCAGGGCAGCTGCTCCATACGGTATTTAAGGCACATTTTATCCAACTGCTCTTGTGAAAGCAAAATCTTCTCAACAAAAGTGGGCAGAGACACCTTTTTGTGAAGACATTCTAGAACTGAGGTGGGCAGCCTTCTACACAAGGAATCTCTGAAATCACTGTATGAGACATTCTCGATGGGGTGGTGCCCACCTGATGTGCGCGGAGACAGAGGGTGAGAAGCAGTTTTCAAGAAAAGGTAGTGACCCACGCTGAAGCCAGCACAAGAACTGAGGCCAGGCACCACTGGACTCTGGTCACCTTTTCCCCATTTTAAACAGGAGTCTCTTGTCTGAAGTCACCACTAGAATAGGAGGTAAGGGGCTTTTTGCCTCTATCTTGAGCACAGTGATGATCACATCTTTGGTGTCACAGACCCGAGTTCAAAATCCAGCCCAGCTACTTACTAGCTTGTGATGGGGGACACATGTTTGGTTACCTTTCTGAGCCTGTTTCCCCATTTGTAAAACGGGGACAATATCTACCCAAGATGGTTGTAAGGCTGAGTGAGAAAATGTGCAGAAAGAGCACAGTTCAGGGTATTAAAGTGTGGGCAAGAACTGTTTATCCTCACCTTCACACAACACAAAGTAGTTAAGGAAGGGGGGGACGTGGCTTTCTAAATTCACGTCACTTTACACATAGTGGAAGTGCAATAAATGCTAACTCAATGACTGTCCTTGTCCAGGTTAGTGCCTATGGATTCATCACAAGCAACTACCAGAAATTTTCTGACCACTATTTCGAACGAATAAAGAAGCCACTGATATTCTACATGAACCATGATATGTCCCTGGAAGCCACCCTGTGGAAGGACCTGCACAAGGCTGGCATCCTTTGGCTGTACCAGCGCTGACCCTGAAGCACCCAAGACCTTTGTGTTTTTGCAGAGCTGAGGAAAGGCCCCTCAAGTGGCCAAAGCTGGCTTCTGGTCTTTTCAGCCTGAGGGGCTCCAACTGTCCTTGACCCTCCCCCCACTTCTTCCCTACAGAGGACACCGAGTGGATGTGTGACTGTCACTGAAGCCTGTTCTTTGTGGAACACCCCACTTTGTCCTCAGCTCATCTGGTCTGAGGCAGACATCCCAACCCTGGCCAAGAAAAAACGGACTGCTCTCTGCTGGATTTGTCTTTAAAACCGAAAATAACACGCTCAAGGTGAGACTGACCCTCACCAGCGTGAGGCAGGCATCCTTCATAGCTGAGCGTTCCTAAGACAGTAGTGGCACAGTGACTAGGTCAGTGGAGCGGCTCAGGGTCTCCCAGTTAACAAAGATCAAGCAGCAGTAGAACCAAATGCACGCTTCTCAGCCCAAATCCTCCCACTAGCATGTCCAGCTTCACACAAACTCCAAAGCAGTTCAACTCAAGGACATATCGGAACAGCCTTTCTGAGAACAGGACCGACTCAATTCTGCCCCAATAAAGTGGGAGCACAAAAGGCAGAATGTGATTTGAAACTAGATAATTGCATAAATGGTAGATAAGCACTGTGTCTGTGTGTGTTGGGGAAAGTAGTGTATCATGCAGGGTGTTTAGCACAAAGAATTCAGAATCCAAGAACCACGGGAAGGTTCTGGCATTTGATGGGAGTCAACCATGCAGAAGGTTGCTGGCCCCTGATTAAAGTCCCATTGGAGATGTATTACCACCTTGTCACCAAAAGGACATTACTGGGTAATGAACCCTCATTATCAGACACTAAACATCATGGCTTCAATAATTTGACTTGATATAGGCAGTTTTATTTTAGATTACATGGGCTTCTATTAGAAGTGTAAACCAACTGAGTTATCACCATACTACCCCTTAAGCAAACCCTGGGATTTACTGTTCTGATGTCTAGTCTGATGTTGCTACACCCTACCTGGCAAGGCAGTGGAGGGGACAGGGGGATGTCTCCACAGGTCTGGTAGGCAAGAGCCTCCCTGCCCAAAACCTGGCCCTTGGGTCTGTGGTTTTGAAGGGACGACCCTATCAACACACCTAACAAGAGGGGTGAATCAAAATGCTACTTTAGAAATTGAGATATGTGATTAAGTGAACAGACATTTAGGCTTTAGTGACTAAAGCAGCTACTTGAGAAACCATAGCTTCCCGATGCCTGGACCCATTTTTATCCATACTTTATTTTTCCCTATTCCCATCACATCTGTAGTTACCAAAACCTGTCAACCGGTCAGAGGGGTATAAGATCAATTTGGTGGGAAACTTATAAACACCAAAACATCTGATTGCATCCTGTTACCCGCAACTATTCTGAAACTTTCACTTATAAAAGAATATGCTGAGTCACAGAATAAAACATTGCTTTTACATGGGTCTCAATCTGAAATCCACAAATGCTAGTAAGTCAGTTTTAAAATTTTTTAATTTGTTTCAAAGTTAAACCCAAGACACATTGACTTCATGGGAAATCCACTGAGAAATGTTTTTCTAGGCTGAACACCTCTTTCCTTTTAGTCTCCCCAACAGAGCATGCACATGTTAATTACTTTCATTTTATAATCACTGCTGTCCCACCACGATATCAAGATCGCTAAACTGCGTGTGTAGTATTCTGAAAGTTCTTAGTTATACCCTAATTTCACTAACTGCAAAAGATTTTCTGGGATACCGTCACTTGAATTCTTTGGCTACTTTTGAAGATGAAGTCCAAAGAACTCTTAAATGATTCTCCTTTTGGGGGGAGATGGTGGTATTTTATAGGCCTTAGCAACTAGCACCTGGGGCTGTGCTGATCCCATCTGGCATCACTGGGAGGCAACCTATAAAACCAAAGAATCGGGCTTCCCTGGTGGCGCAGTGGTTGAGAGTCCACCTGCCGATGCAGGGGACGCGGGTTCGTTCCCCGGCACGGGAAGATCCCACATGCCACAGAGCCTACGCACCTGGAGCCTGTGCTCCGCAATGGGAGAGGCCACAACAGTGAGGGGCCCGCGTACCACCAAAAAAAAAGAAGCATTTGATGCAGCAGCCAACTAAGAGACTCAAAACTAAGGTTAAATTTAAAGAATAAACTAGAGGAAAAACAGTAATCCTAGAACTCGTTCTGAGCAATCAATCATTATGCGTGCATGCGTGTAAGGCACAACCAGATCAATTCAGTGCAGCCTGGTTGGTCCCAGATGACTCTTCTTTTCGGGAGACTGTGATCTGAGGAAGCAGAATCTGGCAAGTGGCCAGTACCAGTAAAGAGCAGCCATGAAGTGCTGGCAACATTTATATTCAAGTCCCCTCTGGAGTCAAACCTACAGGTTCGGGAATTCCCTGGCAGTCCAGTGGTTAGAACTGATCACTCTCAATGCCAAGCGCCAGGGTTCAATCCCTGGTTGAGGAACTAAGATCCCACAAGCTGTGCGGTGCAGCTTAAAAAAAAAACAAAAACAGAAACAAACCTACAGGTTCACTTGGGTCCCACAGAACAGTCAAGTCCACACAGAAGCAGGCTATAACCCAGCAGGCAGACTTTCCCACTTGCTAACACATCCTTTTGCTTTGTTTTACTTCCGGCTATAAGCTGCTTGGACCGGTTTTCAGGCTCTTTAAATCTCACTCCAAATATAGCTTCCTTGGTGACCAAACAAATATGTGACCTTACGTATAAAGAGCTGCACACACCTCCCAACTTCAACAGAAAAGAAAGGCAATCTGTGTCCAGTTCAAGCCTGGCATTTATATGGAACAAAGCCCAGCTCCACTCTGCTACTCTCTTGCTCACATGCCAGCCATGCCATTCAGACAGAGCTGACCTAACACCAGTAGAGCTCCCTGGTGTTAACAAAGCACCTGGAAACCAAATCGCTCTGCTAGTGCCACTGTACCGTCTTTCCTGAATGTCAGGATACGGTGCAAGGGAAAG
>NW_006780945.1:342143-352126 GCF_000442215.2 Lipotes vexillifer
AGGTCAGATATCCTGAAGTGTTCTCATTGCCACAGCTGCCATACAACTGCCATTCCCGCCTGTTTCAAACAGCGCATTAATTTTCTTGAAATATGTGACTAGCACTCTTTCATTCCACAATAAGAGTATAAACCAAATCTGGGCCACTTGCCCATTTCTGCCACCTCTTATAGCCTGTGCCCTCAGAGCCATTAATCAAGGGGCCTAAAGTGTGACAGGGCAGCCACACCACCGGTTTTCAAGCTGCAGAGGGATGATGCATTAGGACTGGGGTCTTGGCAGGGTATGCACAATTCCCTTTGGAGTCCATTCAATTTGATCCCTTAGAGAGCCTGAACTTATTTTAAGAGCACAGGGCCAGCCCCTTAAGCCTCAGAACAGATTGTTTTCCCTCAGGTGAAATTTTCAGACAGGGATAACTAACCATCATAGGATTGTGCGGCTTCTTTGGGACATGTAAGATGAAAGAGAAAGCTTACAAACAGGAGAAGAATCATCATTTCACTTGCTTCAGGCAAAGCAGTTCAATTCTGTCTCACTCACTGCAGACACCTAGCGAAGAAAACAAACCTATGTCAAAGTCTCCCTGCCACTCAGCACAACTCAAAGGCCAGGACAGGGGAAGCAAAAGGAACACTCCACCCAAGCCTGTTCCAAAGATCTTCTCTATTACACACATGAGAGAAATTCCGCCTCGGGTCCAGAGCAGCTGAAACGGCACTGCTGCTAGTTAGTGTCTTGTTCTGGAGCATCCTTTTCGGCCTCAAACTGAGGCTGAGACTGTACCTGGCGAGGAGAAATTGCAAAGAAAAACCTATTCAAGAAGATATACACAATCTCTCTCAGGTAGCTCACTTTTAAATCAGGCATTAAAAAAACAAAGCAAACTTGGGAAACTGAGTCTCAGATATACAAATTCCACACAGAAAGGCCCTTCTTTGCCTTCAGACAGGGATAACTTCACATCATCATGGACTCAGCTCCCACCCCTCAGCCAGCCCGCAGCACTGTGCCTAGCTGCACCCAGCATCCCAGACCCGACACGCTGACAGTTCCTGTCCTTTTAAAGCCAGGGTCTCCCTTAGCACAAAGTGTCTACCAGCCAAGTATGGTATATATATTCCAGCATCTTTCTGGTGTGAGTAAAATGCCTGAGACAGTGCGGATTACTCCTTTCAGCCGGACCACTGAAGGCCAGCTGCACAAAGGGTACCTGATGCCAAGAGGAATCGACATCAAACAAGGTCATTTCTCCTTCACTCACCTCTGTGTGCAAAACAATACTGCAGAGCAACCATGTGGCTTTCAGTGCTTTAAGACAGGGATTACAGATCTGCCCTGAAAGCTACTTAAAAACAGCTAGTACTGTAATCTTGCTGTCATAAAAATCCCTGAGCTAAAAGTGGATCAGATGATCTAACTGTTCCTCCGTTCCCGCTCTTAAAGCAGAGCCGTGTCATCATGGCCAGATGGGGTCCAGAGACACGGGTGCTACTTCAAGCCTCTGCAGGTGCACAGCCAGGTTCCAGAAGCACCATTCCTGTTCTTATAAACTGAAGAAATATGGCTCCGGTGCGGTCACCTGGTAACAGGCTGAGACTGGAGTCTAGATCTCTCAAGTTAGTCTAACACTTTGGGTAGGTAGCTCTTTGTCGTGGGGGCTGTCTTGCACACTGCAGGGTACTTCGGGGTACCCACTGCGTCCCAGCGCACCCCGACCCCTAGTTGAGAACCACTGGCCCAACTCAGTAACTAGTTGTTCAACTATACCTCAATAAAGCTTAATAGTTTCTTTTGGAATAAGCTGTGGTAATTTTGTTACAATCTGGTTGAGACACACCTCTTTACAACTGACAACATTAAATCAGTGACATTTTCTAAATTAAAAAAAGCTTAATAGTAATAACAACGCCCCCCCACCTCCCAAAATCAATTAGCTATATTTTTATGGTTCTTTAAAAAAGAAACAAAATAACACCTAGCCGTGTAACTATGGGTGAGTGAACTCATTGTCTCGGTTTACTTACTCAGTAGCAACTCAGGGAAAATACCTACCTCATGTAGGGTTGTAACAAACACTGTGAGGCTGCTTGGCAAGGGGTCTAGCAACGAGTTCCACACCACTTCTCTTATCCAGCCACTAATAATCCCGGAAGACCCACGCATCTCAGAATCTAACAGACCAATACTTAAAGGGATCATAACCTATGCAATTCTGTGAAAAAGCTAAAAATCTCACCATTTATAGAAATTTCATCACGAAGATCCTTACACTCAATATCTTTGGATGATGGTTTTCATGTGACTTTTTTCCAAGTCCACAGCCAACATCTTTCATCTAAAAGAGAAATATGGATAACACACTTCATTCTAACAGAAACCAACTTAAGATACTGATTCTCAAAAATGGTGTTTAAAAAAGCTGAGCCCAAGCAAGTCAGAACTCCTCACAAAAGATGTCCTTTCAGACAGGGATAACTTTAAATCAACCTCAGCTCAACCAGTAACAAAACATTTCTAAATCCCAGCCAACCAAAGTTCATTTTCCAAGTTTTCCTTTCACCCCTGTATGCAGGGGCATCCACTTTCATTTCAGTGACACCTAGTGGCCCCGATTACACTGGCTCAGGCCATCCTCATTTCTGGATTCTAGGCAGGACCCTAACGGGACCTCTGTGTCAACCCGGATTCACAGAGCTGAACTTCAGAATTCAGAACAGAGTGTGAGGGGACGGTATGTGGTAGGCCTTCATACCATCTCCCCTTTCTCACTTCTGGTGCCCACCCAGGTCTTACCTGCATCCATTCTTACTCATTTCAGGGTTCCATTCGTTTGTTTTAAGCTTCAACGTGCACGTCGGCTTCTCACCGTCTCTGCAGATGCCAAACAAAGACCTGTGGGGAACGAAAACATGAGCATGTTAAGGGTCGTTGTGAAACTACGGCCTACGGCTTTCCAAACAAAGTCTACCCATCCCACTAGTTACCACCTGTGGAGTTACACAAAAACTGACTGGGGCCGTCCTCAAGGCACTCGAGGAGGAAGCGAAGTATTCAGCCGCTAACACCCCTGAAGTGAATTGAGAACCGTCCCTGTCAGCCTGCCCCGTGTAAAGACCTGGGGACCTGCCAAGGCCTCGGGGCTCCGAGCTCAGCACATGGGTGTCTGCGAGGCCGGGGAGGGGGGCGCGGGGGTTGCGCAATACGGAAGGGCCGCTCCGACGCCAAGGTGGGCTTGGGCTCTCCCCCCTCACTATGAAAACTCGCGCCCTTTGGAAAGCGTTTCCCCAGTTATCTCAGCGAATCCTCCCAACCACCCTAATGGGGGGGAGACCAGGCTTAAGCGTCACCATTTCTCCTTCGAGGAGAGGGCGGCCATGTGTGCTAGCGCCGTGTCAAGAAAGACCCCGTTTTCCCACCTCCGCAGCCTTACCGCCGCCAAAGGTCCGAGGTTGCCAGCCTAGCTCGGACCAGCCTGAGGCCGCCATAACTTCCCGCCACGAGACCGACGCCGAAAAGAGAGAAGGGCCGCGCCTGCGCGCAAGTCTTCGCGGCAGTCTCGCCGGAACTCTCGCGCTGTTGAGAAAAGGCTGATGGGAAATGTAGTGCAAACAGCCGCCGCTGCGGGGCAGCCGCGTCCTCAGCGCGGCTCTGGACCCAGGATTAGACGGTGGCCGCCGCCAGGGACAGTAGAGAGCCCGGCGTGAGAGGCCTGCTCTGTGTAGAACCACGGCCGTTAGAAAACGAAGGTGGACTTTCGCCTCGTCCACGAAGTCATTTATCTATTGAGTGAACAGTGTGTCCGTGGCCGAGACTGGGTGGGCGGTGGAGGTCTCAGAAAACTCGAGGGGGACTTCACGAGAGGAACGGTTGAGGGAACTGAGGCCCTGCCGGATTTCGTTCTTAATTGCTCTGCGGATTTTATTTGGGGCGGAGCGAGTTCGTCTGGGGTGGTTGGCTGCGTTAGCGAAGAGGAGGGGGATTCCCGGGGAATTGTTCGACGTCCCGCTCAGTTGCTCTTAGTTGGGGCGAGAGCAGTGGGGCACGGATGCGGCCGGCAGAGGGCGCCGGAGAGCGACGGGCTGGGCCGGGCTCTAAATTACCCTGGTCTCGGGGACTTGTCCCCGCGCCGCAGGTCCCACCGCCCCGCCGCCCCGCCGGGGCATGGCTTTAATTCCGACAAGGAAAAATAATCAAATTACGAAAAGAACTGAGAATAGTGTAATGCCCTCTGCTACTCCTGAGTGTTGGTTTTCAGGTAATCACCCCGGCTTCATTTTTGAAATAACAAAAGGGCAAAACAACAACTAGAGTCAGAGCCAGAACTTACACCTATTTGGAAATTGTTTTAAACTTGCAAGACCACGAAGCCTTTTCTGCATTACCTTCTCCCCATGCTCATCAGCCCTCAGCAATGATCTCAGTGGCATTTAGTCTGGATTAAATTGTTCTGTATATGGTAATACACTGTGGGTACTTATTTTCAAGTTACCACATTTGTTAATGTTTGCCTCCCTCAACTGGATTGTGAGCTCTTCAAGGCAGAAGTCTATTTTAATTTGTTTTTTCTTTTTAATTTCCTCACAGGCCTAGGTGGTATTCCACTGCCTCTGCTCACAGTAAGTACATCACAAATATAATCATTAACTTAGCAATAGCTTCTATCGTGTGAAATTGGCTCTTACGTTTCTCTATCTTACCCCTGAAGACAGATTATTTTGTATAATACCGAAAGGAAGAATGGGGTCTCTCCCTGCAAACTGAATTCCTTTCATCTCAGACTCTAAGTGCGGAATTTGCCAAAAGCTGCTTGTGTGTAGGCAGTTGATCTGCAGGCAAAACAATAATGATAGCTAACACTTCATAGCACTTACTGTGTGCCACTCACTCCTTGAGTACTTTACGGATATTAATTCGTTTAATCCTCACCACTGCACAGTGCAGTGCATTATCACTACCCCCTTTTTACAGATGAGGAAACAGAAGCATTGAGAGATGATGTAACTTGCCCCAGTTCACACAACTAGTAACTGGTGGTGTCAGGGTTTGATCCCAGCCTGTAGAGTCTGTGCTTTTACCACAAAGTTATACTGCACCGTGTGTATATATATAAATGGATCTTATATATAAGTGGTTTTGGTTTGGGGGGAAGGGGAAGGAAGAGGGATTTTGTGTGTTTGCATGGGTGGTTAGGGAGGAAACTGGGGGGGAATGATGGGCACCTGTTGCACTGTTTCCAGCCACTTTCTGGCAGGAAGAGTGAGGGTGAGAGCCTGCAGGAGCTGATCAGTGAAAGGCAGAGGCTCTGGGCTCTGGCAGGTCTGTTTCGGGTCCCAGACTAGTTGCCACCCAGTGTGCAGTGAGGGCCATTTGTCACAGCTCGAGAAGGGCCACTGTGCCAGAGGCCACAGTGTAGCTTTCACACCTGACAGGGCACTTAGTGGAACAGCAACAGGCTCACGGCGGATTGCAGTGTCACGGGCTGCTGGGCTGTGGCCAAGCGACCAGAGCAAAATGCAATGAGAGGCCTTGTGTCTGAGCACATGTCAGGTGCACTGCTTAGGCAATCCAGAAATAACTGAGAAAGACTTCAGAGAATGCACCAGAGTTCCTGAATGAGCAGGCAAGGGCTCAGAGCTGTTGAGACGGAAAGGCTAAGGCCAGTGTGACTTCATTTGCACTCGTTGCTGGTGAGGTCTAGGACGTTTGAGTTTTACATTATTCAAGGCCGGTGTAGACCTATATTTATTACACGGAAAGAGTCACACAGTCTAGTGATAAGTGACAGAAGTAGATCACAAGCTGAACAGGGCAAGAGTACCCAGGGCCGTTCAAGGGACCTCGGCTCTGAGTGCAAAGGGGAAATCTGGTCAGCTGGCCTGCTGTGCTCAGGCGGTCAGCTCACTGAGTTCCAGTCACTGCTAGGATTTAAGACATGGTATCCGAAACCCACATATAGAAAACAGAGTCTTTAAATATTCAGGTGAATTTCTTAACCTGAAAAGGAATCTTTAATTTTATTAGTAAAAGCATGAGGAGGGTAGGTGTATCCCAAGCCGCTGGCTGCTTAAATGGGAGCAGTTGCACCAGTGATAGCCCAGGAAGTTCACCCATGTGGCAGGCACTCCTAGTCCTGCAGCTGTCCTTCCTCTGTCTTACAAACAGCAGAGCTACTGGGCAAACCCCTGCCCTGCCCAAAGGAGTGCATCTCGGCCATAGATTAGTCGGCCATAGAAAGCTATTCCTTTTGCCAGTAATTGTTTCAGGAAAGGGTCTGCGGCGCAGTTCTGCCAGGTTTGGGAATGTTTTCTAGTTTTTAAAAACAGTAGCCTCTCTTCCGGCTTTGGGACATCGTGAGGAGATGCCTGAGAGCACCGAAGCCATCTTGTATCCATGACGCCCGTTTCCCAGCAAGAGCGGAAGGTCTGTGGTGGCAGAGAGGAGAAAAGAGCATGAACCCTTGAAGATGCTTTTGAACTGCTGGAGAAACCAGTCCTAAAGTCCCCGGCCTTCAGACCTTTTGTTTGATTCAGAGACACGTATTTTTACATGTTAGTATTTCTGAATGTGGGAGGCATCTTTTGAGCAATGGCATCTTAGATTCAGTGAAATACAGAGTGTGAGATTTAAGAAAGAAACCACCATGTTGTTTAGGCCGTCTCAAGTTGGGTGTTCTGTTAGAACCAAAATCATCCTGGGCTTCCCTGGTGGCACAGAGGTTAAGAATCCGCCTGCCAGTGCAGGGGACAGGGGTTCGAGACCTGGTCCGGGAAGATCCCACATGCCGCAGAGCAACTAAACCCGTGCGCCACAACTACTGAGCCTGTGTGCCACAACTACTGAAGCCCATGCGCCTAGAGCCCGTGCTCCACAACAAGAGAAGCCATCGCAATGAGAAGCCCACACAACGCAACAAAGAGTAGCCCCTGCTCGCTGCAACTAGAGAAAGCCGCACGCAGCAACAGAGACCCAACTCAGCCAAAAAAAGAAAAAAAAAAAGAATCAAAATCATCCTAAATGGGGCTTCCCTGGTGGCGCAGTGGTTGAGAATCTGCCTGCCGATGCAGGGGACACGGATTCGTGCCCCGGTCCAGGAAGATCCCACATGCCGCAGGGCGACTGGGCCCGTGAGCCATGGCCGCTGAGCCTGAGCGTCCGGAGCCTGTGCTCCGTAACGGGAGAGGCCACAAGGGTGAGAGGCCCGCGTACAGCACAAAAAAACAAACAAACAAAAAAAACATTCCTAAATGATATGATCGACATTTTCCGAAATTTTTTTTTTTTAATGATTATTATCTGGAAGGATGGGTCGTGGTAAAATAAAGACAAACTGACACACTCAAATTACCATCCTGAAAAAAAATAACAGCTGGTGTATAGTGTTGACTCCGTGCCAGGCACTGCTCTAAACACCTTTTTTAAAAAAACACTTTATTGAGATCTGAGTGACATACAAAAAGCTGCCCATATTTAATGTATAAAACTTGATGATTCTAAGCACCTTCAGTTTGCTATCTCATTTGACTCTCACAACAGCCCTGTCATTATCCTCCCATTTTGCAGCCAAAGTGCAGAAAGATGAAAGTCATTAGTAAATAGGGGCACTGAGAACTCAATCTAGCCTCCAAACCTATGGTCTTAACTGCTGTGCTGGATTTCCTGGAAGAATACGCTATGACAGTGGATCATGTTTTGTTAACTCTGGTGATTTTAATTCATCCAGCTAGAAAGCCCATCAGGAAAGCATAGAGGATGTTTTTCCCTTCAGTTTCTCAGGACTGTGAAAGAGGGCCACAAATCCTGTTCAGCAGAAATCTGGGACCATTGAACATTGCTTTCACTTCCTGGAGGAAAAGAAACAGAACAACACGTCCCCTAATTATTGAGAATGGATGACCTTGGGTTGCGGTGGATTCTTTCCTGTGTCGACCAATAGCACACATTTCACTCGCCTGCTCGGAAGATCTGTTGCCTCTCATAAAATTATTACTTAATGGGTTTTTAAAAAAATAAGTGAATCTGAAGAATAAGTCATATCCCACTGACCTCTTCTGCTGTTTTCTGGACACATCTCTCCTTCCCAGAAACCCTGCCTTCTCACACCTGCTCCAGCACCTTTGCTAATGCTGTTTGTTTCCTTTGCTTTGACATTTACTTCCCTTCATCCTTCCCTCTGTGTAGCAAATCCCAACTCATGCTTCAGTATCCCCTTGAGAAATGTTACCTGAGGTGCTCAAGCAGTCCCCTAGCTCTTTCCTCAGCGTCCACAGCAGGCTGTTTTAGCACAGGTTCTGCTGATTCGAGCTGAGTAACCCCAAGCAAATGACGTCACCTCTCTCTAAGGATCCTTATCTGCAACAGGAGGAGGCAGAGGCTCTCCCAAACCCCACAGGATGGTCTTAGGATTGTGCGTGCAAAGCATCTAGCACGCCCGGGCACGAGGGGAGCACTCAGTAAGCGGCACTCTTATTATGTGAACATACATACTTCTTTTAATACTCACTGTTTTATGATTATTTGTTTTTGTGTCTGGCTTTTCTACTAGACAGCAAGGCAAGAGTCAAGTCTTCGTTCTTTTTTTGGTTTTTTTTTTTCTTTTGAAACTCTTTAAGTCATCTTTTTTGAGGTGGAATTTACATACAATAAAATGCATCCATTTAAAATGTACAGTGCAGTAGTCCAATAAGGAATACACCTATGCAGCCACAACCCCATCACAATTTAGAACATTTTCATCGCCTAGAGATCCACTTCACACCCTTTTACAGTCAAGTGTCCATACAATCCTAGCCCCAGACAACCACTGATCTGCTTTCTGTCACTGGAGATTAGTTTTGCCTGTTCCAGAATTTCATATAAATGGAGTCATACAGTAGGTACTCTTTTGTGTCTGGCTTCTCTCAATTACCCGTGTTGTGGCTTAGATCAGTAGTTCATTTCCTTTTTAATTACTGAATATTATTCCATTGTATGAACATACCACAACATTTTTATTCCCGTGCATGTTGGTGGACCTTTGGGCTGTTTCCAGTTTGGAGCTATGATGAATAAAGCTGCAATGAACATTTTTGTACAAATCTTTTTGTGGACATTAGTTTTCATTCCTCTTAGATAACTGCAGGGGAAACTGCCAAACGGGTTTCCCAAGTGCTTTGTGACACTTACACTCCCCCAGCAACATGTTACAGAGTTACACTTGCTCCATACCTTTACCAACACCCGTTATGGTCAGTCTTTAAGCCATTCTGGGAGGTGTGTCATAATATCTCATTGTGGTTTTAACGTGCATTTCCCTGTTGACTATCATGCTGCGCATCTTTCTGTGTGTTTGTTGGCCCTATGTATACTTTTCTGTGAAGTGTCTGTTAAAACCCTCCCTTTTTGTATTGGCCTATCTTCTTACTGAGTTGTGAAAGTTCTTTTTTATTCTGGATACAGGTCCTTTCTCAGATACTTGCTTGGGAGATATTATCTTCCAGTCTTTCCAGTTTTGATCAAGTCCAGTTTATCCATTTTGCTTTTATGGTTAGTGCTTTCTGTATTCTATTGAAAGGATTTTCCTTTCTCCACTGAATCACCTTTGTCCTGTCTTTGGATCTCATTGATCTGTGTGTATGTCCTTTGGAAAGCCCCCCACCCAGCACCGTCTTGAACTCTCATCATGTCTCCTCATCCTAGTGAGACCACCGTGGTCTGCATGGTCTGCCCTCCCCACGCCGCAGGCAGGGAACTGTCTGAGGCAGACGCTGAGGCAGTCATGAGGTCACCGTCCTGTGTGCTGTGCATTGTCAAGTGTCTGTTTCTTATATTTTGCTCAGTTTTCTGGTTGTTTGTGGCAGGAAGTCTTAATTCATTTCTGTATCCACAGTGCCTGGCACACAGACACTCCATGAATGTCTGTTGAGTGAGCGAGCCCTTGTTAGCACCTCCAGACACAGTCCACCAGAGTCTCTCTCTCTTTTTTTTTTTTTTTTTTTTTTTTC
>NW_006780945.1:352253-361919 GCF_000442215.2 Lipotes vexillifer
TACGCGGGCCTCTCACTGTTGTGGCCTCTCCTGTTGCGGAGCACAGGCTCTGGACGCGCAGGCTCAGCGGCCATGGCTCACGGGCCCAGTCGCTCCGCGGCATGTGGGATCTTCCCGGACCGGGGCACAAACCCGCGTCCCCTGCATCGGCAGGCGGACTCTCAACCACTGCGCCACCAGGGAAGCCCCAGAGTCTCTTTTGATTGGAAGAAGCTGTGGAGCCCCCAGAGGTCATCTGGTCCATCCCCCGCATCTTAGTAGACAGTTCTTTTCCTGAGGATGGTCATTAGTCCTTTACGTCCCCAGCGCCAGCCCACCTGGGTTCAACACATGCCTATTAAATGGGGAGTTTGAGGCCCAGTGAAGGAAAGGTCAAGTGACCAGGCAGTGGCTGGGCTGGCAGAACTGGACCTCCCAGGCCAGGATCTTGGTCTTGTACTAACCAGCAGGGCAGGCACTGCCTCTTATCGCTGTCTCATTCCCAGCACATCACACGGGATTTGTACACATTGTAGGCTCCCAATACGTGCTTGTTAGATAGGAGCAAGTGAATAAATGTAATAGTTTCCTTTAATACGTAGTTTAGCTGGCTGCGTGTGATGTTATGTGGGCGTGTGTGTGTTCACAGAAGGATAGGACTGGCCATTCCTACCCGGGCTCATAGGTCATGGTCATCAGTAATTCTTTCTTTTAATTTACTCTCCACCCTCTAGGCTTAGTCCCCACTAGGGGGCATGTGCATTCCACAGAGAGGGTCTGCAGTCTAAAGTTCCAGGATTTGTTTCCAGTTTGTCCGTGGGTGCCCCTTGAAGCTGCCTCCTTGGTCCGCGTGCCCTGTGCACTCCCCCTGCAAAGACAAACAGCTCCCCCCTCCTCTAGCTCCGCCTCCAGCTGGGTCGCTGGCTGCCATCGGCTCCCTCCCAGGGGCTCTGCCCTGGTTGAAGGAGGTAGCAGAATGGCAGTGGCAGTGGCTCTCAGTGCTGGCCTCGCCGTCTGTCACCCCTGCCAGTGGCCACTGCTTCCTCCCTGAAGGGGCTGACAGATCCTGGAGGGGCCGCTCCTCCTCCTTGCCCTCAGCTGGTAGACGAGGACTGGCCTTTTGGGACCCAAAGTCTGGTCTGCCCTTGAACCCCAGGTTCCTGAAGAGAGAGCATGTGAATCACCCTGGCAAACCCCGCCCAGCCCACCTGCAAAGGCACTGCCTGGCCCGGGCTTTCCTCACAGCCCCCGCTCTAGACTCAGTTCCTTCCTCCCCCTGCAGCCTCACAAGCTTTGGCATCAACGTTGCCCAGGCACAGGTCCTGGCTTTGCCACCAGCTGCGAGTGACCTTGAGTGAGTTCTGTGAACCTCACTTTCCTTATTGGGTAAATGAGGTTAACAGCAGTTCCTGCCTCATAAGTGAGACATTATGAATAAAGCTCTTGGTACAGCGCCTAGCACGGAATAAGTGTCTGAGACCTATTAGCCAGTATTAATAATATTAGTAGTATCATCATCATTATATTCAAGTAAACCTGAACATGAGCCACTTGGCTACTCTCCTTCTTTTGAGGCTCACAGAGAAGCATCACTGCCTCTATCTCAAGGTCTTGGGCTTCTTCCTAACAGTGAGGGCCCTGCAGAGGGGCCCTGGGAGCCTGGGGGAACCAGTTGGGTGCCCTGCTGTTGTGCTGTGCCACTGTGCCGGCCTCCAATAGGCGCCGTGCCCCCCTAGTCTAGGACCGGGGCCTGTGCTCTCTGGCCCTGCCCAGGACTATCCTGCCTGTAGACACACGGTCACACGTTTGGGATGGGCGGGTACTCTCCCCGGTTGCATCTGCACCCTAGGGTGACGCCAGGCAGCTGTGGCAGCTGCTTCCCTTGCTCCCCCGCTCCACCCCAGGCACCTCATTAGCTCTCTGGTCGTGTCCCAATCTCCAGGAGAGACTGGCAGTGGCCCTGAGCTGCAGCCACAGAAGCAGCAGACAGCACCTCCCCGCTCGCTCCCGGCTGCTGCCCTCGGCCACCCTGCAGCTCCGAGCAGCCTTTTCCCTGTCACTCAGGCTCCCATCAGTAGGGAGATTAGCATTCAGTTGGAGGATGGGAAAGAATCAGGACAACCACCTCCTGTCTTCTCTGGGGGCTGAGATTCATTCGGAGAAGCAGAGCCTGTTGCGGGGAAGGTATCCAGGCCAGGACCCTCCCACTGGAGGTTGGGACAGGGTTCTAGATACCCAGAAGCAACAGCGGTGCACTCTGGTACCATCTCACTGGGTGCTGGGTCTTACTAGGTGGCCCCCACCCAGAAGTTCCACCCTCTGCTGTCCTCTCATTTGTTTCAGGGTTGCCCGTTGCCCAGCTGGTGTGTATGTGGAAAGACAGGCCAGGAAGGGCTGTGGGGAGGGGGTGAGGGACTCTAGCTGTTCTGAACCTACTAACTGTTCTGAAATGACTAACTGTTCAGTAATTGACAGTTTACAAACACAATCACACTAGCTTACATATATTGAACACTCACGAAACATGGTAAGCCCGTGACACGCATTATCTAATTTAACACTACAATAATCCTATGAGAAGGTTTACTGTTATCTCCGTCTTATAGATGAGGAAACTGAGGCACAGAGACGTTCAGTAACCTACCCAAGGCCACAGAGGTAGGAAGTGGTGGTGGCGTCAAGATTTCAACCCGGTGCTCTGACTCTGGGCTCCTCCCTCTTAGATCCTTTATCATTATTTCATAACAGCCCACACCCCGGACCAGGAGTGACCCAGCTCTGTCTCTCGAGTTGCCCTTAATCCCCCACTCCTGTTACGGTCAGTCTACCAAGCCCCTGAACTTTCCTGCTCCCATTTCCAAGCAGCGGCTCTTTCCAAGGAAATGGGAGGGGAGAAGGACTTAGCCTCCTGGGAGCGTTGGGTCCACCCCCGGCATGGGCTTCCTACCAGCTGCTGCGACAGGAGGTGGTGGGCCGAGGAAGGGGCGCCTCGGTCCCGGGCAGCCTCCCGTAGAGGCTCTCTAGGCTGAGGGTGGCAACTCTCTGCAGCAGGAGCTGCCAATGTGCAGACTGTGCAGAGAGCCCAGGGGTGGGAGAGCCCTGAGGAGAAGAGGCGAGCATGGGCCGGGTGTGTGGGGAAGGTGTAAACACAACCTGCTCCCACCGAAGCCAGCCTGCTCCCTGGGGGAGAGAGCCCCTCCTGCCCAGCCCACATGGCACCCCGGCTGCCAGGGCCTGGGCAGCCTCCAAGCCCAGGCAGACACATCCCCCCACCTCCAGCAGCCCCTTCCTCTTGCTTTCCCTCCCTCCGTCTGGAACCAGTCCCCGGAGGAGCCTTCATCTCCCGAGCAGGCTCTTAGAACAGGGCTGCAAAGGGGTGTCACTTTGTGGATGTGCGTCTGGGCCATGAGCCAGCCCCCGTGCCGCTAGGCGACCTTGGTCTGACAATTCCTCAGCCCGGTGGAAGGAGACAGGCAACTTGGAAATGGCAGAGAGCGGAGGCAAGGATGAAGTGACAGGAATATGGCAAATAGATTAGAGAATGGATCCATAGATAGGATCAGGGAGTACAGACTGGGTCCCAGGAACGGTGCGCTCCGGCCCTCAGCCTGAGAGTCCTGTCACCAGGAAGGCTGATGCCTCCCAGGAGGAAGACAGGCTGACGGGAGCTGAGACAGGTGGTCACGAACTCGTGGCCCGCGTCAGGGGTGCAGCTCCTTCCCTTGGTGAGACCCTTCCCCTGCCTCCGCCCTGCCCTACTTGGTGAGGCTCCCACAGAACCGCCAGGCTCCCTGCAGCAGCCCCCCCCCCATCGCTTCAGAGTGGGTTCCTGGAGTCCAGTGGGCTGCACCTCACCCTTTCCTGCTGTCTAGAGAACTCCCCCAGCTCCTCTTTTCTGAAAGTCAGGGGTGGGGCCCAGCCAGGCAGAGACCTCGTTGCTAGATGGGCAATGGGGGCTAGATGGGGAGGTGAGATGCACGTGGGGGGCTGTGGAAGACGAATGGCTGCAAGGCAGTTGGCAGCAGCTGCCTGCAGGGTCTGCGCCTGGACCGCAGGGAGCAGAAGCGGAAATCTGCTTTTCTCTCTGCTCAGGATCAGGCAGGATGGTAAAGAGAGAGAAATGGCAGAGCAGCTGGGGGCAAAGGAGGCCGCCGCCGTCACTGAGCAGTCAGCAGATTGACAGAAGCAAGTGTCGTGCTTTTTCCCTTCCCAATGCTACTGCCCATTTGGGACACGGGCACGCATGCACGCACGCACGCACACACACACACACACACACACACACACAGAAAACACACTCCGAGGACAAGCTGTGAGTTGCTTCCATCCAGCTGTAGGCAGACATGTCACAGATCCAAACGGCATTTCCTATTGATCATTTCAGCAGAGCAGCCAGTGGCAGGGTGACCTCTGGGGACCAGGGAGAGGCAAATGTCATGGGAAGTGAGTGCCACCATCGCAAAGTGACACCACACAGCCCTGGACAAGCTGAGCTGCCAAAGGTGGGCGGCCAGGCCAGTAAGACCGATTCTTCCACTGAGCAGCTGCAGACTTCCGGGTGGCTTCAGGGAGGCCTGTGCTGTGGGCGTGAAGAGCACGGGCTCTGCAACCTGCACGCGAGCCCGGGGTCCTCCACTTACTAGCTGGGTGACGCTGGGCAAATTAGCAAAGCTCTCTGTGAGTTTCCTCATTTCTAAACCGTGGACAATAACATGACCAGCCTCCGTGGGTTGTTGTGAGGGTTCAGCGGAGGGTGAAAGGTCAGCCCCTCCTTTGTGAATGTGAACCATCTCTGTCCCTCAGTCCTGGAGTCTCCTCGCCCCCCACTTGTTCCCTCCTCTAGCCCCGGGCGGCGGGGATTGCCCCCGAGTTAAATGGGGGGACCCCACTGAGTCCCTCTCTCTGGGCCTCCTCAGAGGAAGGGAGCCCATCCCAGAGCTTGAGCATCTCTGCCCCTCCCGCCTGCCGGGCCAGGCCCAGCTTCAGAAGCCCCAGAGCCAGGGCCTTGGGGGATGCGCAGACTGGTGGGTCCAGGGGCCGAAAAGGGGAGTCTACCTTCTCAAGGGCTGCTTTCCCTAGTCTCCTTCCTGCAGCTCCTTCCACCACGGCGTCCTTCGGGGGTGGGGGGCACACCAGGACGTGAGCTGAAAGAGAAAACCAAGCCGGGTCGGCTCTCTCTCCCACCCCAGAGCGGGACCTTGTATTTCAGAGTGGGCATCCCAGAGCACTGCCTCTCCCTGAGAAGTCCTCTAAACAGCCCTCAGGCCCCCAGCAGGACCACCATCCCCAGGCCTAGAAAATGCTGTTGAGATCACACGTAGTTCTCTTAAAACTAACCCTTGCCCTGTGGCCTGGAACATAACAGGCTCAAGGTAGGAGCCGAGGGAAGGAGTCCACCCTCCTACCCTTAACCTCCATCGTGACCACAGAGCTGAAGACAGCCTGCTCTGCTCCCACATGGCCAGGCCTTGCGTGCTCTGTATTCTTCCTTTCTTGTCCCCAGCCCTGCCCTCTCTCCTCCAGGCAGCAGCCCCTGCCCTACCTGCCAGCTGATCCCAGGCCCTGGGGCTGAGCTCCTCCTGAAGAGGCGAGGGCTTACTTCAGCGGTTCTTTGTCTCTAAACAGAAAAGAACACGGAGTCAGAAGACTGGAGGATGACCCTCCCACGCTTCCAGCCTTCCCCTTCCTCCTGCCCCCAAGCCTAGCGATTCACCCCACTATTGAGGAACAGCAACACCCCAGAAGCCAATTGGAATTTATGACTGTGGAACCGGAGAGCTATGTCTACTGCCCCGCTGGGCCAGCCCTCCGTGGGGCCACCATCGGCAGGAGGGGTTAGTTGGTAGGCCAGTTAGCTGGGTCCCAAGGAGTTAATAGGCAACCGCTTCCTTCTGGCAAGGCCACAGCAGACCAGGCCCGGCCAGATGGTCCCAGATTTGGCCTTTTCTCTCCTGACAGGAGGTCCAGGGGCATTTCAGTCGAGGAGATGGACTGTCTGAAATCAGGGACCTGTCAGTCCCACATCAGCCACAAATTGGGGGGACGACGTTGAGCAAGTCATTCACGTCTCCCCGCCCCTCAGCTTCCTGCACCATTAACAAGAGCTAGAAACACTTGAACTGCCAAACCTTTGGGGCCATGGAGACTTCCGAGTGAGTTAATGTATGAGAAACCCCTGAGGAAGAATAAAGCACTGATCATATAACAGCAAGAGTAGAGCTGGCGTTAACTGAGCAGTTACTCTGTGCTGAGTGCTTTACTACGGTTATCTCATTTAAACCTCACAGAAACCTCACAACCAGTCTGTTATTAATCCCAGTTTACATATGAATTAAAAGATTACATAATTTGCCCACAGCCTCCCAGTAAGAGCGGAGGTAGGATTTAAACTCAGGCTGCCCCGCTCCAGACCTAAACTCAACAGTGAGAACCAGTCAGCATTTGAGGGCCCAGTGATCGTCATTTTATACGTGTCAGCCCATTTCACCGGTAGTCGTAATTAGGCACCATTGTGACCCTCTCAGCTAGCCCAGCGATCGAGGAAGGGCGTCACAGAAAATGACTCTGCTTCCTGCACAGGCCCTGGGCTTCCCAGGGGGCCTTCTGACATTCCAAACCTGGGGCAACCCAAGGACTGAGAAGTCAGAGCAGAGGCACAGAGAAAGACCCAAGTTCTCGGCTTGCCAACCTTGACGTATTTATGGGGCACACTGCAGGCACATCGCCCACACCCTGGAAGAGACGTGGGGTGCACAGGCGAGCGTGCATGCTCACTGTCTCAGCCATCGGAGCCTCCTTTCGGGGAGTGAGAGAAGCAGTGCCGGGGGCTAGACGATGCTTCCACAGCAGAGAATATCACTCTTCAGATAGGTGCCCCACACTAGATGGGCCCAAAGGCACAAACGAACATTTCCAACTGTATGTTCTGCAGAAATATTTGCTGATTTTTCAGTGTTTTCTTGGGCATAGAGCCCCTATCATCAAAGGACACTAGTCAGCGGGGAAGGAAAAGTCCAGAAGTTTCCCAATCTTCACCCCTGGTAAAGGCCACATGGCTCCAGAATAGGGAAGAGTTAACTTTCTGGCCACTGGAGACAGTGTCCTGCCCGCAGGGACTGCCCAGCCAATGGCACTCAGTGCTGATGATGTCATGCTCCTCCTGCGCCTTCTATTGGGGACCGGACAGCGAATCCTGCTGGAGGTTCAGGCAGCTCTGCTGCTGCCGAGGCTGGGGGGGCGGGGGAGGGGGGGTGGCAGCGGGAGAGGGAGGGGGAAGGGACGGAAGCAAAGCAACGCAGGGGTGCTTCGGCCTCATCCCTCTCTCCACTCCCCCTGCACCTGCCAACAGAAGGGACCCTGGGGACCACCCCGCACTAGGACAAGCAAGGCAGAGAAATTTTGGTCCAGAGGAGAGGCTGGGAGTCCCATTCCCAACTGGAGAAAACAGCCATTCGGCCTGCCCACTAGGCATACAGTGAACAGGGTAGCTGGGGTGAGGGGCCAGCGTGGAGCACGCACGCGCGCGCACACGCACACACACACACACACACACACACACATACCCACGTACGCCCCCGGGGCCTGGGCAGGGACAGGGGACAGCGGCAGCCTCCTTAGCGACACCCTTCCTCCTCCACCCTAGACTCTTCTGCCTTACCTGCCTGAGGACTGGAGGTCTGTTTCCAAGCTGCTGCCCATAACTGCCCCATCTACTCCACTGGGCTCTCTGTGGGAGGGAAAAGAGGCAGGCAGAGCTGTGGGCAGCACCCAGACCCCAGACCCCGCTCCTGCTTCTCTGCAAGACCTAAGCCACATCGGGCTCTGGAACCGGAGGCTGTGGCCAGCGTCTTTGAAGGGCTCCAAGTTCCCCCTACTTCGAGGGGGAACCTCTCAGGGCTCCCTTGCAAGTCCTTCCCAGCCTCCCTGGAGCCCAGGCAGCCCCCGCCCGCCTTGAGCTTGGCTGTAACCCAGCGCAGTAGTTTCCCCCCCACCCCAGCCCGTGGCCCAGTCAGTTTCTCACGGTTGGACCCTGTTGGCGAATCGGCGGCGCCAGAGCATGGCCAAGGTGCTGAGCAGGAAGAGGGTAGTGCACATGGCTCAGCTGCCCCATCCCCTCCAGACCGCGTCCGCAGGAGAAGGCCAAGATGGCCGCTGCCAGCTCTCCCAAGCCCCTGCGGTTCTTCCTGAGGCTCCTGCGGGCGATGGATTAGGAGGCTCAAGCTGATTAGTGGGGTCAGCAGACCCGACCTTGTGAAGACTGACTGACCTCATTGGACCCAGGTTGTTCCCCCCGTGGCAGGGTTAATCGACCTCAGTCTGTTCTGGATGTAGGTATAAGTAAGCCCTGGGCCTGCCCCTCAAGGGACTTAGAGTCTAGACAAACGCACTGGCAAGTTAAACAAATGACCACCACAGACAGACTTAGGCTATTCAAGGTGCCTACAGAGCACTCTGGGAGTTGCAAGCATCAGGGGAATCTTCAGAGAGGAGCTGGGCTCATCTGTATTTGCAGGAGCTCAAGGAAGGGTGGGCCCACAGACAGACAGAAGACTCCGCCAGGGCTGCAGACGTGAAAGCACAGGGCATGTTCTGGCAACTGGAAGTTGAGTGTTGGTGGAGTCATGATGTCACAGGGGAGGCATCGGGAGGGGAGGAGGAGAGGGGAAGAATATAGATGATGAAGCCAGAAAGACAAGGGAGGCCAGGGAGTGAAGGGCTGGCTAAGTGGTTCGCTTCTAACCTCTGGACAGCCGTTTCCAAATGTTTCTGATTACGTACCTTCTACAGTAAAAGGCAGAATCTAAGTGTGCACTCAGGAAAAGGGATATATGCATCCTCTCATAAATTATATACTACATTACTGTGCAAATACAGTCCCGCACCAGAGACACACATAAAACTTGTAAAGGGTGAGATGAAAGTGAATAGAATCAAGATTTCTCCTACTTTCTGTCCACATCCCAGGGGAACCTCTTGGGCAGCCGTTTGGATGGCCACTGCACTGGCTCTTGGGAAGCTATCAGAGGTGGCCCAGGAAGCATGCGGAGCACATGCCAAAAGAGAGGACACGGGTCTGAGAGTGTCTGAAGAAACAGCCCACACACTCCTCCATCTCTCTCCAAGACCCCCAGAAGAGAGCACTAGAGTTTCCCTCCCTCAACTGAGACCTGAGCGGCAAGACGCCTCCTGCCCAGGATTCCAGTAATGTACCTGAACCCTGGGCTCCAGCAAGGCCCGGAGCTAGGGCTGTGCCAGGGCCCTCTGCTTTGAAATAGAATTTTAAAAAATAAACACGTAAACCAAGGCTGAAGAGGAGAGCCGCCACCTCTTGCCATACTTGAGCAGTGGATGCAGACTTGGGAAGGGCAGTGTCACCAGGGAGTCTTAGGGAGAACTGGACACACCCCACAAGAGCCGTCACATGTGTCACATGTTTCAGATGCTTGCAGTCCCGGTCTGGCCTCAGGCTTCAACTGGAAGTCAGAGGTGGGACGCCCTCCATACCAGAATCGAGCAGCTGCTTGCAGGGTGGGGACCATGTGGCTCTCAGAGGCACAGTCCCCACCTCTGGTCCAATCCCCTTCCCTGAGAAGGCCACCAGGACAAGAATTTGTCTCCTCCACCCACAGAACCCCTCCCTAATCCAGGTCCTGGTGCCTGACATGTCTCCAACGCCCTGGGCCTCCC
>NW_006780945.1:363287-367183 GCF_000442215.2 Lipotes vexillifer
CGGTCCCCGCCCGGGGGGCCCTCCCCAGCCAATGGCACTCAGTGCTGATGATGTCATGCTCCTCCTGCGCCTTCTATTGGGGACCGGACAGCGAATCCTGCTGGAGGTTCAGGCAGCTCTGCTGCTGCCGAGGCTGGGGGGGCGGGGGAGGGGGGGTGGCAGCGGGAGAGGGAGGGGGAAGGGACGGAAGCAAAGCAACGCAGGGGTGCTTCGGCCTCATCCCTCTCTCCACTCCCCCTGCACCTGCCAACAGAAGGGACCCTGGGGACCACCCCGCACTAGGACAAGCAAGGCAGAGAAATTTTGGTCCAGAGGAGAGGCTGGGAGTCCCATTCCCAACTGGAGAAAACAGCCATTCGGCCTGCCCACTAGGCATACAGTGAACAGGGTAGCTGGGGTGAGGGGCCAGCGTGGAGCACGCACGCGCGCGCACACGCACACACACACACACACACACACACACATACCCACGTACGCCCCCGGGGCCTGGGCAGGGACAGGGCACAGCGGCAGCCTCCTTAGCGACCCCCTTCCTCCTCCACCCTAGACTCTTCTGCCTTACCTGCCTGAGGACTGGAGGTCTGTTTCCAAGCTGCTGCCCATAACTGCCCCATCTACTCCACTGGGCTCTCTGTGGGAGGGAAAAGAGGCAGGCAGAGCTGTGGGCAGCACCCAGACCCCAGACCCCGCTCCTGCTTCTCTGCAAGACCTAAGCCACATCGGGCTCTGGAACCGGAGGCTGTGGCCAGCGTCTTTGAAGGGCTCCAAGTTCCCCCTACTTCGAGGGGGAACCTCTCAGGGCTCCCTTGCAAGTCCTTCCCAGCCTCCCTGGAGCCCAGGCAGCCCCCGCCCGCCTTGAGCTTGGCTGTAACCCAGCGCAGTAGTTTCCCCCCCACCCCAGCCCGTGGCCCAGTCAGTTTCTCACGGTTGGACCCTGTTGGCGAATCGGCGGCGCCAGAGCATGGCCAAGGTGCTGAGCAGGAAGAGGGTAGTGCACATGGCTCAGCTGCCCCATCCCCTCCAGACCGCGTCCGCAGGAGAAGGCCAAGATGGCCGCTGCCAGCTCTCCCAAGCCCCTGCGGTTCTTCCTGAGGCTCCTGCGGGCGATGGATTAGGAGGCTCAAGCTGATTAGTGGGGTCAGCAGACCCGACCTTGTGAAGACTGACTGACCTCATTGGACCCAGGTTGTTCCCCCCGTGGCAGGGTTAATCGACCTCAGTCTGTTCTGGATGTAGGTATAAGTAAGCCCTGGGCCTGCCCCTCAAGGGACTTAGAGTCTAGACAAACGCACTGGCAAGTTAAACAAATGACCACCACAGACAGACTTAGGCTATTCAAGGTGCCTACAGAGCACTCTGGGAGTCCTCCTGCGCCTTCTATTGGGGACCGGACAGCGAATCCTGCTGGAGGTTCAGGCAGCTCTGCTGCTGCCGAGGCTGGGGGGGCGGGGGAGGGGGGGTGGCAGCGGGAGAGGGAGGGGGAAGGGACGGAAGCAAAGCAACGCAGGGGTGCTTCGGCCTCATCCCTCTCTCCACTCCCCCTGCACCTGCCAACAGAAGGGACCCTGGGGACCACCCCGCACTAGGACAAGCAAGGCAGAGAAATTTTGGTCCAGAGGAGAGGCTGGGAGTCCCATTCCCAACTGGAGAAAACAGCCATTCGGCCTGCCCACTAGGCATACAGTGAACAGGGTAGCTGGGGTGAGGGGCCAGCGTGGAGCACGCACGCGCGCGCACACGCACACACACACACACACACACACACACATACCCACGTACGCCCCCGGGGCCTGGGCAGGGACAGGGGACAGCGGCAGCCTCCTTAGCGACACCCTTCCTCCTCCACCCTAGACTCTTCTGCCTTACCTGCCTGAGGACTGGAGGTCTGTTTCCAAGCTGCTGCCCATAACTGCCCCATCTACTCCACTGGGCTCTCTGTGGGAGGGAAAAGAGGCAGGCAGAGCTGTGGGCAGCACCCAGACCCCAGACCCCGCTCCTGCTTCTCTGCAAGACCTAAGCCACATCGGGCTCTGGAACCGGAGGCTGTGGCCAGCGTCTTTGAAGGGCTCCAAGTTCCCCCTACTTCGAGGGGGAACCTCTCAGGGCTCCCTTGCAAGTCCTTCCCAGCCTCCCTGGAGCCCAGGCAGCCCCCGCCCGCCTTGAGCTTGGCTGTAACCCAGCGCAGTAGTTTCCCCCCCACCCCAGCCCGTGGCCCAGTCAGTTTCTCACGGTTGGACCCTGTTGGCGAATCGGCGGCGCCAGAGCATGGCCAAGGTGCTGAGCAGGAAGAGGGTAGTGCACATGGCTCAGCTGCCCCATCCCCTCCAGACCGCGTCCGCAGGAGAAGGCCAAGATGGCCGCTGCCAGCTCTCCCAAGCCCCTGCGGTTCTTCCTGAGGCTCCTGCGGGCGATGGATTAGGAGGCTCAAGCTGATTAGTGGGGTCAGCAGACCCGACCTTGTGAAGACTGACTGACCTCATTGGACCCAGGTTGTTCCCCCCGTGGCAGGGTTAATCGACCTCAGTCTGTTCTGGATGTAGGTATAAGTAAGCCCTGGGCCTGCCCCTCAAGGGACTTAGAGTCTAGACAAACGCACTGGCAAGTTAAACAAATGACCACCACAGACAGACTTAGGCTATTCAAGGTGCCTACAGAGCACTCTGGGAGTTGCAAGCATCAGGGGAATCTTCAGAGAGGAGCTGGGCTCATCTGTATTTGCAGGAGCTCAAGGAAGGGTGGGCCCACAGACAGACAGAAGACTCCGCCAGGGCTGCAGACGTGAAAGCACAGGGCATGTTCTGGCAACTGGAAGTTGAGTGTTGGTGGAGTCATGATGTCACAGGGGAGGCATCGGGAGGGGAGGAGGAGAGGGGAAGAATATAGATGATGAAGCCAGAAAGACAAGGGAGGCCAGGGAGTGAAGGGCTGGCTAAGTGGTTCGCTTCTAACCTCTGGACAGCCGTTTCCAAATGTTTCTGATTACATACCTTCTACAGTAAAAGGCAGAATCTAAGTGTGCACTCAGGAAAAGGGATATATGCATCCTCTCATAAATTATATACTACATTACTGTGCAAATACAGTCCCGCACCAGAGACACACATAAAACTTGTAAAGGGTGAGATGAAAGTGAATAGAATCAAGATTTCTCCTACTTTCTGTCCACATCCCAGGGGAACCTCTTGGGCAGCCGTTTGGATGGCCACTGCACTGGCTCTTGGGAAGCTATCAGAGGTGGCCCAGGAAGCATGCGGAGCACATGCCAAAAGAGAGGACACGGGTCTGAGAGTGTCTGAAGAAACAGCCCACACACTCCTCCATCTCTCTCCAAGACCCCCAGAAGAGAGCACTAGAGTTTCCCTCCCTCAACTGAGACCTGAGCGGCAAGACGCCTCCTGCCCAGGATTCCAGTAATGTACCTGAACCCTGGGCTCCAGCAAGGCCCGGAGCTAGGGCTGTGCCAGGGCCCTCTGCTTTGAAATAGAATTTTAAAAAATAAACACGTAAACCAAGGCTGAAGAGGAGAGCCGCCACCTCTTGCCATACTTGAGCAGTGGATGCAGACTTGGGAAGGGCAGTGTCACCAGGGAGTCTTAGGGAGAACTGGACACACCCCACAAGAGCCGTCACATGTGTCACATGTTTCAGATGCTTGCAGTCCCGGTCTGGCCTCAGGCTTCAACTGGAAGTCAGAGGTGGGACGCCCTCCATACCAGAATCGAGCAGCTGCTTGCAGGGTGGGGACCATGTGGCTCTCAGAGGCACAGTCCCCACCTCTGGTCCAATCCCCTTCCCTGAGAAGGCCACCAGGACAAGAATTTGTCTCCTCCACCCACAGAACCCCTCCCTAATCCAGGTCCTGGTGCCTGACATGTCTCCAACGCCCTGGGCCTCCC
>NW_006780945.1:367193-369695 GCF_000442215.2 Lipotes vexillifer
GACCCATCCACCGCAGGTCCGCTCTGCCCGGCCCAGCGGCTTCTCCTTCGAGCTTTTCTCCCCCAGGGTCAGAATTAGGAGCGGCGCCAGGTTTGGGCCTGCCTGTGTCATCAGTAAGTCACCCAGGGCCTTCTTTCTGACGCCACGTGCGTGCCCCGAGGGGGAGGAGTGCTGGCGGGAAGGAAAGGCTGGCGAAGGCCTCTGGCGCTCAAGTTCGACAGCCGCCCCCCATCCCCGCAATGGTGTTTTCCTGTAAGGTGTTGGCGTAGGGAGATGACCCCAGTCCTAAGCCCTCTAGAGTCTGGGGTCCGGAGCTCTAGGGGTGGCGCTGCGGCACCCCGGCAGGCTCGGGAGAGGCCGGGAGCAAGCGGGAACTCAGCTCGGACCGCGGCGCAGCTGGAGGGGCTCGCGCCGCCCCTCGGGCTGGCGGCCACGCCGCAAATGCCTGGGAGTGTTCGACTTAGAGTCAGTTCCCCGCCGCGGGAAGGGGGCACACACGCAGACGCCCCGGCCTCACCCGCTGCGTGAGCCGGGACCCGGTGCCTCCAGACCTGCACGCGCCGCGGCGCACTCCCATGCGGCCCGGCGCCCCGTGACTGCCCGCCCCCTCCTCCGGGGACCCCCCAGTACACCCGCCCCACCTACGCCCCTCCCGGCAGTCAAACTCCGCGGTGGCCTGGAGGGCGGGCACCTCGCCCAGCCTTCACCTTGCCGGAACTGGCTCACGGACAAGGGGTTGGGGGTTTGGAGCGGATCTTTTTTTTTTTTCCACATCTTTCCAGCAGACCACATCCCCGCCCCCCGCTCGCGGTCCCCCGCCCCCTGCACATATACCCTACACACACACACACACACACACACACACACACACACACACACACACACTGCGTAGACCTACGCATTCTGACATATTTAACTTCTGCATTTCCAAGGCTGTTCTAATTCAGAAACTCTAGTTTTAATGTATTTTTGCATCATAAGGACAATTACTGTTTAAATAAAGATAAATGCTCATAAATAAAGATAGATGTTCATAAAATTTACCCAGATCCAATATAAGCAAACATTATGAATATGTGATAAAGGTGATAATGGGCTACACTGTGTCAAACTAGAGGAGGGAGTACTGTCATTCTCTAATCCCTCCACCTCCACCCCCAAAAGGATCAACAAATAAATGTCCAAATGCAAATGTTCTAGTATTATATACTAGTGTATTTTGTAAGAAAAAATATGCATTTCTTTTACTTTCCTTTTTAATCATTATCCCTGGGCAGTATCATTTATCATATTGTCTACTTATTTGTGAAAGCTCACGAATTGTGATGCTGACATTCTCATGTGTACAGTTTTTGGAAAGGGGTATTTTGGAAATCCTGGCCCCATGGCCAGTGGGACATTACAGCTTAAGTCTTTATAATATCACAGTGTCAACTGAGACCTTCAATCACCTATGAAACCCCAGCTTCCCACCTCTAATTTTCCACTCTTCTACTTTATCTCATGTTTTTTAAAACAATTTCTCAGCAATTCCTATGGAAATATCATTTGTATATGTTCTCCACTCTCAAGGATGTGACTCATCCTGGCCAGGAAATTTGGAACACATTTAGAACTGCCAGGTGTTTTTTTCAATTGTCCTATCCCATCTTGGACTTCCTTTCCTTCCCAACAATATTTTCTACACTTTTTAGTGCCAATATTATTCATGATAGGGCTTCCCCGGTGGCGCAGTGGTTGAGGGTCGGCCTGCCGATGCAGGGGACGCGGGTTCGTGCCCCGGTCCGGGAGGGTCCCGCGTGCCGCACAGCGGCTGGGCTCGTGAGCCGTGGCCGCTGGGCCTGCGCGTCCAGAGCCTGTGCTCCGCAGTGGGAGAGGCCACAACAGTGAGACATGCGGCCCGGCGCCCCGTGACTGCCCGCCCCCTCCTCCGGGGACCCCCCAGTACACCCGCCCCACCTACGCCCCTCCCGGCAGTCAAACTCCGCGGTGGCCTGGAGGGCGGGCACCTCGCCCAGCCTTCACCTTGCCGGAACTGGCTCACGGACAAGGGGTTGGGGGTTTGGAGCGGATCTTTTTTTTTTTTCCACATCTTTCCAGCAGACCACATCCCCGCCCCCCGCTCGCGGTCCCCCGCCCCCTGCACATATACCCTACACACACACACACACACAGGCGCGCACAGACACGCTCCCTCCCTCCGGCGCGCTCTACCACTCGCCCGCCAGCGGCACACGCAGCCGGCCCCGGCTCCCCGCGACCCGCCGCCGCCGAGCGTAGCCGGGCTGGACTGGGAGCTGCTCATGGAGAAAGTGCCGGGCGAGATGGAGATAGAGCGCAGGGAGCGGAGCGAGGAGCTGTCCGAGGCGGAGAGGAAGGCGGTGCAGGCGACGTGGGCCCGGCTCTATGCCAACTGCGAGGACGTGGGGGTGGCCATCCTGGTGCGGTAGGTGTCGCCCCGGCCCGGCCGGGCCCGGGGGAGGGACGGCGGCAGCGGCTCCG
>NW_006780945.1:369810-374498 GCF_000442215.2 Lipotes vexillifer
GGGCGCCACCTCCCCAGCTGCGACTGGGGCCGGGCCGGTCGGGGTGCGGGCAGCGTGGGGCGCCTTGGGGTGGCCGGAGCCCTGGCCGAGCCCTTCCTAGCTCTCTCTGGGCGAGGTGCTCACGAGGAACTAGGAGCCAGACGCAAAAGGAGGGCACCTCCATCTCCCTCCCCTCCCGGGCCTCAGAACTCCTGGCTCAGCCAGCCATGCCTTCCTCACCAGCGACCCCAGCCACGCAACCGAGCTGTTATGGACACACATTTTACCAGCCTTTCCAATGGGGGCCTTGGGGGCTCCCCATTCTAGAGACAGGAATACTGAGGACCAGCCAAGAAGGAGGACAAAGGAGCAAACCCCTTTCTCCAGCTCAGCCCCTTTCTGTATTCAGAGACTTGGAAGTACAGAGCAAAGGGCGAAAGAATAGAGGTCAGAAGGAGTAGACCCTGGAGGTCCAGTTTTCCCAGCTGGCCCCTTCCTGCCCCTGGAGCTCCCAGGTGAGGTGCAGGTGAGTGGAGAAGCAAACAGTCCCCTAGGATACAGTCCCTGCCGAGTTTGGTGGAACGAAAGGGAGAAGGTTCAGGAGACAGGGCCCCACCCTGAAACCCCGATCTGGGGAGAAAGGGTCATGTGTCTTGGGCTCAGGGGTCATTCAGGCACCACATGCCCCCGAGGGACGCACACACACAGACTGACACTGTTATTCACACACCTACACACCAGTGCACATGCACACCATTCCCATATAGTTAATGTCCCCAAGCCACACAAGCTAGGAATTGACTACAGCTACAGATCGGTGCTCTCTTCCCACACATGCCAGTCCCTGGGGGCGCAGGCAGGGAGGTCCCCTTAACCCTCTGTCCTTGGCAGAGGGAAGCTGTCAAATCTAGGGCAGATCTGGAAAGTCTGATTGTTTGAAGATGGGGTGAAACCTGTCTGTGGAAAGGACAGTTGAAGTGCCAGCCTGTCTCCCAGTCCTGGCCCCGTCTCCGGCTCCTCTTTCTCTCCCGAACTCTCTCCCTTGTGCCTCCCCCAAGCCTGGGACCTACCCAGCTCCGTATCGATGTGCCCTGATTCCAACTTAGAAACAGATGTTGGAGGAAAAAGAGCAAGAAGCACTCTTGAGGAGTTCCAGGAGGATTGCTGAGGAAGGGACAGCTATTTGGGCAGCTCCCAGGCCCAGAAACAGCCGGGGGGTGGTGGTGGGGGGGGAAGCTAAGAGGGGATTTCAGATCCCGAAGCCATCAGACATTGGGAGGTGCAGCTCTGCACGTGCGAGCACCCACACAAGCACACGGTGGACAGTGGAGTCACAGATGCGCCAGACTGCATCCCTGGAGGGCTGCTCTCAGCTGTGTTGTCGGCACATGCGGGCCCCCCAGGCCTCAGGATGCACCCGGGTGTGCACATGGGTCACTAAGAGGAAATAAGGCAAAGTCCAAAGGACCTTGGAGAGTTTTTGTCCCGACGCCCTGCCGTTTGCCAGTGAGGACATGTAAGGGATGTGTCCAAGATCCAGCGCCTAGGGTCCCACCCAACCTCCCCAGGAATGGGGGGTGCTGAGGAAGGAACTGAACCCTGAGGTGTTTCTGGAGAGTCTGAGCTCTTGGCAAGGGTTTCATCCTCTCTCTGCCCCTCTAGTTCCCCAGAGGGGAACTCGTTCCTCAATGGGCACTGGGTCTGGGCTGGGGAGGTGGTCGCCTAGTGCTCAGGACTCAGAGGGAGGCCCACAGTTAAACTGAGAAGGCCTGAGATAGCAGTTAGATCTGGGCTGCTGATAACCCCAGGCACACTTCGCCTGACCCCACCTCTGCTGCCGGGAGCCCAGCCCAGCCCAGCCCAGCTCAGAAGAGAAGCTGGCCCAGCACCCCCTCGCCCAGCCCCAAGTCCCGCCAGCCTCCCTTTCCTTTTTCCCGCCCCAGTAGGGGGTGTTAGGGGGACTCGACTGATAAGCTTCTCAGCTAAGGCCCCTCCCAAGATCCTGTGCCTCTCAGTTTTGTCACAGACCCCTCTTGTCTTTACACCCCATCAACAAGGACGGGCGGGACAGAGCCCGAGACAGTCGCCCTCTGACCGGGCACTCTCACCTCCTCCCTCCCCACTCCTACACCCCAACACTCCCCCTGTGAGGAGGTAGCAGCCTCGAGGATGGTGCCAGAGGGGCTGCCCAGACCCCATGCCTCCTCTCTCTGCCGGGAGGAGACCAAGAGGGAGCATCCATGCTCTAGGAAGGCTCCCCTCCCGGTTGTAACTCTGCCACCTTCCCCCTCACGCTCAGACAAGCCTATTTCAGGCACTCCTGGAAACCCAGATGCCTCTGGAAGCTGAGAAACTCCCCAAGCTGGCTGCTGAGGCTTCTCCCAGCAGTGCAGGCCGGAACTGGGAGGGTCAGGAGTAAACACGGGGGTGGGGGGGTGGCGGGGGGCGCAGAGAAACGCCAGGATGAAGGAGCAGAGCGCAAGGCCCCTTGACTCCCCTGGCCCAGAAGAAGGGCTCATCGGGACCATCCTTAGGGCCATAACGGGAGACCCACCGGGTCCCAGGCTACCATCTCCGGCAGAGCAGCCTCTGAGGCGGTCTGGGGAAGCCATCATAGCCGGGGCCGCCCCGGCTCCTTCCTGGTCCTGCCACCCACTCCGCTTGGCCCACTGATGCAGCCGTGGGCATCAATTCCTAATCCAGAACGTGGGAATAAAAACAGTGCCAACCTCAGGAGGATATCGCAAGAATTAATGAGATCATATATAGTAAGTGCTCAATAAATAGTCCCTGTTATTTTCTCATCAGTAAAGTGGACATAATACCCACTTTGTTGTGGCATTATATGAAATAACAAGTGGAGATGCTCTGCATATTGTTATTCACCAGCCAAATAGAAATTAGTATTTTTGTTGCAACGTAAAACCTCTAAAGTCAGAGATCCTCATTTAAATCCAGACTGGGTTTTTTGTATCTGTCCTTCATTACGACGCTTCTCCAGAGAAATCCAATGTATTTTCAGACCCGTCGCGTCTTTTGTCCTCACCAGCATAGCTGGAAAGTAGCAAGCAGGGGTGCACGGACTTCTCTCACACTTTTGCAGACAGGACATTGTGAAGCGATTTGCCCGAGGTCACACTTGGCCTCCCAGAGGGGCCCTCCTCGTAGCCTGAAAGGGTGGCCGGGGCCAGATGCTCTCCCTGCATCTGTTCCAGCTCTCAGATCTGAGACCTGACCCCCGGCCCCAAGGGCTGTTTTGGCAAATTACCAGCTCTCTCTAATCACAAAGGGGACACTCCAAAAGTGTGAAACAACCTGAGAAAACAGGTCCAGGACATTCCATCCATTTTCTGAGGCTTCAGTTATGTAAGTTCTGATTGAGTCTGGCCACATATCTCCCGCCCCAGCTGGGTGAGGGATCGCAGATGTCATCACCACCATACTGCAAAGTGCAGGGCTCTGGGCCGAGGTGATGGGTCAGAGTGTGCATGAGACCAGGGCTCTGCCCTGGGGTGGCAGGACCCAGACGGACACACAAGGAGGAAGCTGTGAAAGGTGGCAGGGAACACACTAATGGCCTTGGAGGGAAAGCGGTCGCCCGGGGCCAGGCCGGGCACTCAGGGAGAGGCCCAGCTGACATGGGGGAAGGGGGGGTGGGTCCACCATGTGGAAGGGGGCCAGCATGCCGAGGAATCTTTAACCCATGGTAAGTGAAGCTGTTGGGCTGGAGCGTAGGGAAGAATGTGGACCCCATGCTGGAGAAGCGGGTGTGGGACAGTTTCTAAGAAGCCTGGAATCCGAGGTTAAGGAGTTTTGACTTTGTCCGGTAGACAGTGGGGAGCCATGGAATGTTTTTGAGCATGAGAGCGACCCAGTGAATGTGATATTGGGGGGGGGGGAATTAGACAATTTCAGATAAACGGGAGAGGGAAGGGTTAGAAAGCCCTGGGGTCTGCCTCAAGAAGTGCACAGGCTGGTTGGAGAGGTAAGATGTACAGACAGGCATGGAGGACTTACCAGGCTGGTGACATCAATCCATATCTTTAATTAAATCAACCGATGACTATGCAGGCTGAGGAGGGAGGCAGGGTAGTGAATAGGGAAGGGACTGGGCTGGGAGGAGGACTGAGTCTCATTTCTTCCCTTCCATGACCTGAGCTAAGTCAGCTAAGCCGCTCGGGCCTTCCTTTGTTTAGGAAGAGAGCTCTGACTTCATAAAAAAGGGTGGCATTTACTGAGCCCCCTGTGTCCACACTGTGCCAGGGCTCCACATGCTGTTTCTCGTTTCATCCTCCCAACAACCACAACGACTCACAACCAAGATAGGAACAGTGATGCCCATTTCATAGATAAGGAAACTGAGGCTCAGAAAAGTTAACTTGGGGGTATAGCTCAGGGATAGAGCATTTGACTCCAGAAAAGTTAACTTGCCCAAGGGCACACCGGCTGGGGATTCCAGAAAGCAGGCTCTTACCCTCTCAGCTGCGACTGGAGCAGGCCTTGAAGGGTGTGTGGAGTTTGGAAAGAAGGCAAAAAGCAAGGAAGCTCGCTTCCTTGGGAGAGGAGGCTGCAAATCCGGCAGATAGAAATGGCCGGGACTGGGGAGGGGTCTGCATGTAAGCCAGGTCATCCAGAGGAACTGCTACACATGGTGGGGTGAGGGTGGGTTCAGCCTCTCCCACATCTGTACCACCCCCGCCCCCCCCCCC
>NW_006780945.1:374508-375447 GCF_000442215.2 Lipotes vexillifer
CAGGGTGGGGCCTGAGGCTGCGCCCTGCTCAGCGCCCACCTGCTTCCTCCTGCCAGGTTCTTTGTGAACTTCCCATCGGCCAAGCAGCACTTCAGCCAGTTCAAGCACATGGAGGAGCCCCTGGAGATGGAGCGGAGCCCGCAGCTGCGGAAGCACGCCTGCCGGGTCATGGGGGCCCTCAACACCGTGGTGGAGAATCTGCACGACCCCGAGAAGGTGTCCTCTGTGCTTGCCCTTGTGGGCAAAGCCCACGCCCTCAAGCACAAGGTGGAGCCTGTGTACTTCAAGGTATGTCAGCGGATGGGTGCTGCCACCCACCACTCACCCTGTTCCACCCCAGAGCCCCATAACCAATGACAGCCTGCGGGCCACCGGGCCACCCAGCCTCTTCCCCTTGCGTGGCCGTTCCCGGGAGGGGCTGTGTCTTGAGGGTGTCTGGTTCCCAAAGCTGCCAGGTTCTTGTTTCATGAACAATCCCCTTGGCCAAACACAGGATAGAAGGGATTCTGGGGGCTGCAGAGGGCAGGATGCCCAGGCATTTACTCCCCCTTCCTTCCTTTGTACCCAGATCCTCTCTGGGGTCATCCTGGAGGTGATTGCCGAGGAGTTTGCCAATGACTTCCCACCCGAGACGCAGAGAGCCTGGGCCAAGCTTCGCGGCCTCATCTACAGCCACGTGACCGCTGCCTACAAGGAAGTGGGCTGGGTACAGCAGGTCCCCAACGCCACCACGTGAGGAGGCAGCCTCCCTGCCGCATCCTCCCCCGTCCCCTGGCCTCCCACCTCTCCTAGCGCCTAGGGACTGACCACCGGGGCAGGAACAGTTCCAGGAGGGTGGACCTGGGGTCTGACACATTAAAGATCGGGCATGATAGGAAAAGGCCCGCTCACGCCGAGGACCCCAAACAGATTCTCCTCGGGCAGAGCCTTATCTTTCCC
>NW_006780945.1:375792-390005 GCF_000442215.2 Lipotes vexillifer
GATTCTCCTCGGGCAGCTCCTTACCTTTCCCTAGAGCCAGTGGACACTCAGGGCACCCCAAGACCAAGGCTGCCCCGGGCAGAGAGGCTCCAAAGGTTCCTGGCGGGAAGGCTGCTCATCAGGCCCAGAGGCAGCCCAGGCCAGCTCTGGCCACTTCCTCCCTGGTACCAATCACATGGGGCTGTTTTTCATCTAATGCTGACCACGCTCCCTCCCGCCTTGGCCTCAGCAAGGCTGGAGCCAGGAGAATCACGAGGACGCACGCACGTGCCGAAGCCCACCCGGGGCCTGAGTGGGTGTCCCTCCCACGCACACCAGCAGGGGGTTTTACTTCTGGGCTGACCCCGGAGGCCGGGTTCCCAGTTCTGGGGTGAGGGCCCCGGGGGAACGGGCTCCAGGAGGGTGGCTGGCCTGGTGACTCCTGAGGGGAGGGCTGGCCCCCAGACTTGGCGGCTGAGAACACTCCGGCCTCCCTGGGCCCCCAAGGGGCTGGGGCTCTGGGAGCTCAATGGAGGGGCGGAGGCAGGGCTGGAGGAGGGAGGGGGGAGAGGAGCGGAGGCGGGAATGGGAAACAGGGGTCAGCCAGCGGCTCGGGACACGCGTTGGAGAGAAACATTCCCAGCAGTTTCCCAGGGAAAAGGCGGCGTCCCCTTCCCGGGCTCCGAGCTGGTCCGCGGAGCCGGCCGGACCTCCTGCACACAGGCATCCCCGCGCAGCTCAGCGTAGTAGGTCCCCCGAGGGCAGCCTGCAGAGGCCCGGCATCCCGGCCTTCCTGCCTCTGATCACACTGGCCCCCCGCTTGCTGCCGCTCCCTTCGCCACCCTGAGAGCGCGGAGCCCTCGGGGGCTGCTGGCAATGGCCAGGCAGCGACTCCAGATGTTCACAGCTGGGCCCGGGCCGCCACAGACCTCAGAGTGAACGGAAGCAGGCAGGCGATTTTTACCTGTAGGAGGAGGAGCTGGCAGAGCCCGCAGCCCGGAAGCAGCCGGAGGGCAGGGGAGGGGTCAGTGGGGGGGAGGGGGCTTGCCCTCCCACGCCTCTCCCCAGGCAGGCTCTGCCGCCAAAGATGAGTTTGTTTACAGCCAGGAGACAAGACTTCCTGCTTCTAGAGAAAAGGGCTTTTTTATAGGGGCCTAGAGGGACGGAAGAGAGAGAGCTGGCCCGTGCAAGCCCCAGTGAATCAGAAACACATGGACAGCATTTCCCGACACGAAGCCCTGTCCCCTCCCCTCTCTTGCCATAGCTGGACCCCTGGGACTTAAATCTCGCCAAACCCCAAGCATTAGGAAACCGCTGAAATCTCATGTCTCCCCCTTTCTGTTCCTTGTGCACTGAATGGAGATGGGCCACCGTGGGGACTGGCCGGGGCCCTGCGCCTTCCTGGGCCTGAGCACCCCACATTTGGGTGACCCCAGCTGAGGGAATTGTCCCCTCATCCCTTTGCACACTCTGGTGCCACCTCTGGTCTCCTGGGAACACGGGTGTGACCCCCCCCCCCAAGAGGGCGTGTCTCCCTGGGCCCAGGCCTGCAGACCCCACTACTGCCAGGGTCCATATGGGTTCGGAGGGTGAGAGAGAGTTACAGGGCAGAGTTCTAGAAGGCCTCCATCCAGCTTCTCTTATCAGAGACGAAATAGCGAGCCAGACGCCACTGTTTATTGAACTGTCTCTGCTTCAGGGTGTGCTCGCATTCGTGTGTGTGTGTGTGTGTGTGTGTGTGTGTGTGTGTGTGTGTGTGTGTGTAGGCGGGGGGTAGTCAGGAGGTGGTGGAGTTTGGGGGTGGTGAGTGCAAAGGGGCTGCATGTCTAGAGAATGCCCATGGGTGGCCCAAGGGGGCACCACAGGTCAACCAGGGAGTGCGCATGTCTCAGAATTAAGAGGAAGAGCGCTCACTGTTCGCAGTTTGTGGAACACTTTCAGGCAGTTCTGTCGCTCAGATCCCACGGAGGTGGGCGCCACAGACATGATTCACATTTTAGAGAAAAAGATCTGAGGTTCAGATGGGCCGGCCGAGGTCTTGGCGGAAAAGGGCCTAGAAGCTGTGTCTAGTGGGCTTCTTTCACGGGCCCCGCGTGGGTCTCTGGGCTGGTACCGTTCGGCCTTGCAGCCCCTGATTGCTCTGCCCTCTCCCCAGGTTCCCTGGTCCCACTCCGAGGCCCTAGTAACCTGTTACCTACACCTCCTATCTCGTCCACAGCCCACCGGCCACGCTGCCCTCTTCGGGGCCATAGGACTCCCTCTCTCCTCCCCGCTCCCTGGCAGCACCTTGAGCAGAAGGCCGAGTTCTGAAGACGCTCCTTGACCCTCCATCTCTGGGTGCCAAGGAAGCTGGAGGAATCTCTGACTCGTCTTCCTGGAAAGAGGCTGCCTCGGCCTTGGCCACAGTCCCCCTGGAGCCGCCGGAAGGTTGCATCAGCTGCCTGGATGCTGACCCCAGCTCAGCGGCGCAGAGGGTGGCCTGTGGGGTGGGAGACCTTTCCTCCTTGGAGAGCCGGGCACACCCTTCTTAGCTTTTCTACTCACTGTTAGAGACCTAGCTGAGCAGCCGGCAGGAATCAGGGGCAGGTCTGTGAGTCACTGGAGGAGCAAACCAGCCCTGTTTCTATCTGCCTGGCCACACACAGGTCTCCACATCACTTATCTAGAATACCATGCACACACGTCTACCGTATATACAGATATATTCTATATACAATCTATATATAAATCTATATCTATATCTATATATATATATACACATACATATCTATAATGTGTATCAGTAAGGCGCAGAGGCACGAGTGAAGCCTCGGTTCTGCCCACTGAGGGGTCCTGGCAGCTTCTGGGCAGAGAACAGAGTGTTCCGGCAGAGATGACGGGGTCCCACATCAGCACGGAGAGGACCCGGGCCTGCGTGGGCAGGGTTGGGGTGACCCAGCTTGCCAGCAAAGCCCAGCCCATTCTCTCTGACCAGCTCCCCACATTCTTGCTTTCCACTTCGGGCAGAAAGGATTTGGCGTTCCCTACCTCTGCCCCCCACAAAAGGAGGTGGGTCCCTGACTTGCCCCTAAATGAGCAAGGGGAGACAGAGGAGGTCAGAAGTTCTGGACAGGACGACTGCAGCGGGGGAGGGGCCGTGGTCCAGAAACCTCGGATGGCAGCTCCATCTGCCTTTGCCACTAAGACAGACGGCCCTCCAGGAGGGGGATCCAGGTTGCTGTCAGTGGGGCAGTGGTGACGGGACCAGATGCCTCCATCTCTTCCTGGGGCTCTGAGGTCTGAGGGCCTTCCCTCCCCTGCCTCTCCTGGCTGCTGGCTTGCAGTCAGCCCTCTCCATCCATCTAGGTCAGCGTTGCTGGGGTCCCCCCCAATGTGTGCCCCTTGGTCACGTGTATTGTCCTCAAGGATGTTTTGCTGCTGTGGCTACTGTGCCTGTGTCCTCCTGTCCCATCTTCGTGCAGCCATCCGTGTAACTGCCTGTCCTCCTTTTGTAGTTTCGGATGTTTGTAACCAGACCCAGCCATGTCATTAAACAGACTCGTTCTTCCTGTGTCTGTGCACGCTCATTGGGTCTTTTCCTGCCACTTGCCCCTCGCCTCTGTCTCCCCTCCTTAGTTCAAGACTCGACTCGGGCCTTTTTCTTGAAAGGCGACCCCCCAGCCCAAGGGTCCCCCTCACCTGTGTCTCAGCCTTGGCTGGTCGCGGGCCCCTCTGGTTGGGGCTCAGGACGGTGGTGGGGGGCCCCGGCTTGTTCACTCAGGTGAACCGGAAGTTGCAGACAGGAAGCTGGGCTCTAGAGGTGGGGGGGGGGAAGGGAGTCTGTGCTTGTTTAAAAAAGTCCGTGGGGCCTTCCCTGGTGGCGCAGTGGTTGAGAGTCCGCCTGCCGATGCATGGAACGCGGGTTCATGCCCCGGTCCGGGAAGATCCCACATGCCGTGGAGCGGCTGGGCCCGTGAGCCATGGCCGCTGAGCCTGCGCGTCCGGAGCCTGTGCTCCGCAACAGGAGACGCCACAGCGGTGAGTGGCCCGCGTACCGCAAAAAACAAAAACAAAACTTTTCCTCTTTTGTTCTGGAAATATCCTCCCTCATGTGGAGGAGAGAAGAGAGGGAGAACTCAAGGGAGAGTTGTTCAGAAAGGGGGGCCCTGCTAGTTTAGTGAGCCAAGCAAGCCAAGGATAGGACCTTGACCTTCTGGACCTGAGCTGGGCATCCCACACCAAGAGCTGAGGCCCGGCCTGATGCTCAAGGTTCGAGTGGTGGGGCAGCCCCTGGGCGTTTGAGAAAGAGAAAGTGTGCCCTTACTAGCCTTAGGCCCCCAATACCTTCCCTGAGCTCTCTGCTCCCAGCCCCTCCTATCTCCCACCCCACAGCCTCGGGCCAGGCCTGCCCAGCCCTCACTCATGATGGAGGCAACAGTCAGCAGCATCGACTCCCCGAGGAGGGACCAGGAGGTCACCACCCCCGGTGGGCTGCAGGAGAAGCAGGAAGCAGCCTCTGTCCCTTGGGAGGGCTCCCGGCTGCCTGGGAAGATTCAGCTGACACACAAGAAAGGTCTTGTCTCCCAGGCCGTGAACTTGTTGAATCCAGGCCTTCATCGCCTGTGCCTGGCACAGCAGAGGTGCTGGATAGCAATCCAGAGACTAAATAAATACCACTCTTAGAAAGCCAAACCAGTACCTGGGGCCATGAGTGAGCTGTGTGCACTGACACGGGCATGCAGAGTGGAGAGGACAGAGCGAGGCAAGGCCTTTCCAGGGAGGCGGCGCTGTGAGAGAGAGCCCCGGGCTCTGGGCTGTCTCCCTATGCTGTGTGACCTTGGGCAAGTCACTCACACTTTCTGAGCCACGGTCACCTCTAATTTAAAACAGGAGTGAATGTGAGCTGGCGAGGCAGGTACCAGGAGCAAGACGGAGGATGCACGCCACCGTGCTGGGGACATGGGAATGCTCAGGACAGAGTGACGGTCAGGCCACCGGAAGCAGCAAATGGAGGGCGGGGGGGTGGGTTGCTGGCCAAAATGAGCGATGACTCTTGAAAGAGACTTCCAGTTCACGGCCCCTGGTGGGCTCAGGCTGAGCCGGAGCCAGAGGGGTGTGGGGACACTGGGGCTGAGGGGAGTAAGAGGAAAAGGGGCATCTGTGGTCGAAGGTGGGGGGTAGTCTTTAGGAAGAAAAACCCCTCCCCAGTTCACTTCGGTTGGCTTGAAAGTGATGAAGGGGCCTCAGAGCTGGAATCATTCTGGAATGTGGCCCTTGAGAATGGTTCTCTCCACTGCCCAACCCCCCAAAGAGAGGACACTGGCAATTAGTGATTCATCCTACACTTGAGCAAGGGATGCTGCTTGAGTAGGGGGGCAGGTAAGGTCCAAACAGAGATGATGCTGGGCAGGGCCCGTGTGTCCTGGTGGGCTGAAGGCTGTGGGCAGGGGGCTACAGGGTACAGGAGCAGCGACTGGAGTTTTGTTTTGTGCTCTATGCTCAGGGATAACCTTGTCGCCGAATAGCTGAGTAACTGGGTCAACCCGCTTGGCGTGCTTGGGCGGTGAGCGATAGGGTGTTAGGAACAGGGGTGCAGAGGCTGTGAGGCACCTTCCCGGCCAAGCCGTCCTGGCCGCGCAGCCCCACAGCGACCCCTGCTGGCCACGTCAGGAACGTCACCCGGGAAGCCGCTGCTTGAGCGGCTGGCGAAGTTACCTTCCTATCTTCCTTCCTCTGGGGCCCAACTTCCTCTCTCGCTTTAAAGGCGGTAGTGCCCTAACGGGGCCTGAGGCAAAAAGAAATAAATGTGCACCCCATGTATACTTCTGAAAATATCCTCCCGTGTTTTGACCCAAGTGGAAAAAGTTAATAAATGCTCCATTTTTAAAAAGACTTTACATAAAACCCCACATCTCCCAAGCTGTTAGCTCACCTATGTCAACACTTATAAACCCAGTTGGGGACACAAGAGCCACGTGGGGTCATTAAAAGAAACAATAGCCTGTTTTTGTTTAAAATTTTGAATTTTTTGTTCATCATGGATATTTTTGTTTTAATAACTTTTTTTTTTTTTTTTTTTAACAGTCAGGCTTTCTTTTGTTTTTTGGGCTTACAGGATCTTAGTTTCCTGACCAGGGATCGAACTCGTGTCCTGGGCAGTGCAAGTGCAGAGTCCTAACCACTGGACCACGTGGGACTTCCCAGTAAATATTTTTTTTAAATATTGTATTTAAATATTATTTCCTTTGTTTACTGCCCCCGCCTTAAATTTTGTGCCCCAGGCCAGTGCCTCATTCATCTCACCCTATTCCCAGAGCTTTCCTAGAATATCCTTTCGAGGTACCACAGCTGAAAAACACTCATCCTTGACCTCAAAAAGTCCCCCCTCCTCACTTCCCACGGCAGTAGGTTTCAGAGTGGCTCAGCTGATACCTTTGATAAAAGAATTGCCACACCAGGGTAAGAGTCTGGACTTTGGCAGTCCCTTAGGGTTGGAGACACTGGGTCAGAAGGTTTTTGTGGCAGGAAACAGAAGTCCACTCAGGTTCCCAATGTGAGAGGGGGCTGGGGAATTCCCTAGTGGTCCAGTGGTTAGGATTCCATGCTTTCACTGCCAAGGGCCTGGGTTCGATCCTTGGTTGGGGAACTAAGATCCCACAAGCCATGCAGCGCCGGCCAAAAAAAACAAAGGAAAATCAAAGTGAGGGGTGCTGTATCGTGAAGGACAGACATACTGAAGGAATGGAGTCAGGCCTCCGGGAGTCAGGAAAAACCACATGGCCTGGCCTCGCTAGAAGGAGGGACCCCAGCACAGCTGCCCAGGGCCCTGGGAACTGGGTGGTCGCCTGGGAGAGGACAGCTCCAGGCCCCATAATTTCCTGGCCCTCAGTGTGGGCCTGAGCATCCCCACTGCAGCGTGCACAGTCCCTGGGGCTCCAATCCTCTGGACCCAGCCTCTCAGCCTTCCACGGCTTCCCACTGAGGAATCAGCTCTCAGACTCCCCAGCAGAGAGATGCTGTTTGACCCCACTTTTCTGGGTGAGTGTTTGTGGGCAAAGCTCTCACTTGAGGCCACTGTAGAAAGCCACTGGCTGCCCTGGGTGAGGTGCCCACCTGTGGTCCAATCGGCTATGGCCATGTGGTAGGGAACGTGGCTACTGCTACAGTCCTAGCACCAAAGGCCAATTGCAGTATTTCCAGGCAAAGGATAGAGAGACTCCATCCCCAGATGACTCCCTGTCAGCTTCAGTTTCTTGGTCTTAGATCCTCTCTGTCGCACATGAAACCCCCAACCCAGAGCAATCAGCCGCCACCTCTGACCATTGTCCTTTTCTTTTGTTGCCCTCTTGTTTCAGGCCTAACTCCCACTGTAGCCTCCCCGCCCTCTCCAGTCCATCCTCACACGGCCACCGGCTCAGTCTGCTGGGGACAAAAGGGGCGCTGTTCCTCCTCAAGAGTGTCCAGTGGCTCCGATGACCTCACAAAGACGGTCCGAGCTCCTCAGCCATGGGGCGGGGGTGGGGGGTGGCCCACAACCTGGCACTGATACACTTCCCTCATCTGAACTGTTGGTCATTCTCCATCACAAACTTGACTTTCTCCTTTGCTCCCTTGGCCCCAGTCAGGGGCCCCAGTCTCTGCCGCCAGCATCTCCCCCTATTGAAAGGACACCCCTTCCTCAAGGCTGCTCCGTGCCTCTCCTTGCCAGCACCTGCCTGGATGAGCCCCCTCTGTGTGCTGAGACCACCTCCCACGTGGGCAACGGGACGCCCACACAGTATATAACCCCGGTCTCCTCCCCACGAGAGGGTTGAGAGGCGACAGAACTTTTTTTTTTTTTTTTTTTTTTTTAATTTGGCTGTGCTGGGTCTTCACTGCTGCATGCGTGCGGGATCTAGTTCCCCGACTAGGGATCGAACCCGGACACCCTGCATTGGGAGTGCAGAGTCTTACCCAGTGGACCGCCAGGGAAGTCCACAGAACATCTTTAAAGCCATGGCTTGGTGACTGAGTGGATGGTGGCTGAGGGAAAAAGGGAGGGGGCGGAGGCTTAGACTGGGGGTCGCAGGGGCGGTGATGCGAGGAAGTATAGTCAGGGTTTATTTTTCTTTTGTTTTGTTTTAAATTTATTTATTTATTTATTTTTGGCCGTGTTGGGTCTTCATTGCTGCGTGCAGGCTTTCTCTAGTTGCGGCGAGCGGGGGCTACTCTTTGTTGCCGTGTGGTGGCTTCTCTTGGTGCGGAGCATGGGCTCTAGGCATGCAGGCTTCAGTAGTTGTGGCATGAGGGCTCAGTAGTTGTGGCTCGTGGGCTCAGTAGTTGTGGCTCACTGGCTCTAGAGCTCAGGCTCAGTAGTTGTGGTGCACGGGCTTAGTTGCTCTGCGGCATGTGGGATCTTCCTGGACCAGGGCTCGAAACTGTGTCCCCTGTATTGGCAGGCAGATTCTTAACCACTGTGCCACCAGGGAAACCCCAGGGTTTATTTTTGGAGTTGGTCCAACATGATTTATGGGTGGATTGGATGTGAGGGGTGAAGACAGGACAGTGAGGATGATTCCTAGGTTTCTGGTCTGCTTACCTTGGTGAGTGGAGTGGCCATTTTCTAGGGGGAAATGGCCAGGGAAGGACAGGATTTGGCCGGAGGAAAATCAACAGTTCTGTCTCCAGACTTCCCTGGCGGTCCAGTGGTTAAGACTCCATGCTTCCAATGCAGGGGCTGTGGGTTCGATCCCTGGTCCGGCAACCAAGATCCCACTTGCTGCATGGCGCAGCCAAATTAAACAAAGAAACAAACAAAAAAAACAGTTCTGCCTCTTCCACATGTGGGGCATCCAGGGGGCAGCTGGATGCTACAGCCTGAAGCACAACGGCGCTGCCAGAGCTGGGACTTAAATTTGGGACTGGGGAGTGTGGGAAGAGAATAGGGACCAGGCCAGAACCTCGGAGGCCAGGGGTAAAGGGAGGAGCCGGGAAACAGAGGGCCAGCGGTGGGGGTGGCGGTCAGGGGGTGGAACAAAACCTAGAAGCTGCCGGCAGAGTATTCCCAGGAGGCCTGGCCAGCTGGGTCAGTGCCGCTGCAGGGTTCAGAGCAGTGAGGACAGATGCAAGGTGGACACAGGGGAGCCCGACGGGGGGCAGGGTGGAAGAGTGGAAGGGGGAGACAGGGGACAGAGGTGACAGGGGACCGGAGTCAGGAGAGAGAGGGGCAGGGCAGGGGCCAGGATGGCCGGAGGGAAGTGCTCCCGAGGGAGGGGATGGCTTTCAGAGGACCTGCCTGGGACGAGGGGGAGGTGGGCTGTGCTGCTGGCCAGAGAAAAGGTGAGGGAGACAAGACAAGGCGTCCCGAGCTGACCGCTTCTCCATAAAGCGTGAGTCAAAGTCGTTACCTAAGAAGCCGGTGTGTGTGAGGTGCTGAGGAGGGTCGAGGTGAGAAGGCAGGATGCGAAGAGCCTCAGAGCTGGGAAAAGCGAATCTACTCCGGAATCGGGTAGAACTAGGGGCTGGCATGTGATTGCCGAGATGCGCTCTGTGGACTTGAAGGCAGAGCAGCGAGCGCCCTCCTGGGGTGACTTTTGCCAAAGAAACACCAAAGTCGAACTGTAGTTAGAATAGTCAAAACAGATTTTATTCACGACTATTGCAGTCAAGCGAAAGAGAGCTCAGTTTAGAATCAGCTCAGCTCTGAACACCAGGTGGGGGAGTGGAAGTTTACAGCCACGGAGCAGGGCGGAGGGCAGAGAGCGGTGGATGGAAAATTACTAAGAGGTAACATCGGGGTGGGGGTGGAGGGGAACGTCTGGCTTCAGTGACCTAACAGGACCCCTGCTGTAGGCAGGCCAGGGGGCTCAGGCATCACCTGGGGGTAGCGGGTTGTGGAGGATGAGGACGTGGGGAATTCTAGTTAAACCAACTGAGCTGGAGGCTCGCCGAAATGGGACAATGCAGGTGAACACCGAAGTCCAAAGCTCAGGCCTAGCGGGAAGATCAGGGGAGTCTGAGTAGAATGAGTCTTTGTCAGTTTCTCCCTCGGGCCACAGGGGAATAGAAAGTTCCCTGAGAGCCAGGGGAGAGTCCCGAGTTCACACAGGGCAGAGGGGCAGGCCTAGCCCTGGGTCCTCCAAGTGCACGGGTCACATGGAAGGGGCAACACCCTCACTGCCCAGAGCATCCTCAGAGCCCACCCAGTCACATAGGGGCCTGAGGAACCCATCCCTCCGTCCTGCCTCCTTCAGCCCTTCTCTGCAGCTGGGGCTGGGCCCTGTGGACCTGAGTAGAAGGCACGGGGGGAGGGGGAAGAGAGGGGCCTCCAGGGGCAGGTGGGGAGGTGAGCTCTTGACCTCGTCTAAGTCCAAAGACAGAACATGCAATACCATTCACTGTTAAAAACAGCAAATCGTTGGGCTTCCCTGGTGGCGCAGTGGTTGAGAGTCCGCCTGCCGATGCAGGGGACGCGGGTTCGTGCCCCGGTCCGGGAAGATCCCACATGCCGCGGGGCGGCTGGGCCCGTGAGCCATGGCCGCTGAGCCTGCGCGTCCGGAGCCTGTGCTCCGCAACGGGAGAGGCCACAGCAGTGAGAGGCCCACGTACCGCAAAATAACAACAACAACAACAATAAAAATAGCATTCACGGGGGTTCTGCATGATTCCAAAAGCAATATATGATCACTGCAGGGAATTTGGGGACAAAAGGAAAACACAAAGAAGGGAAGAAAAATCACCTGTGATCCCTCCAAGCAGAGGCAATCACTGTTACCGTTTTGGTGTAAATCCTTGCAGCCTCTTCCCTATGCTGGCATACATCACACCTGGCATATATGTACTGCATTTTTTATTAAGTTGGGATCATATGGCACGTGTTTGTTTCAGCAAGATCTCTTTGCTTACATGGAACCTCCTGGAGCTTACCCAAGTAATGGTTTATGTCGGGGTCACACAGTGACAACAATAACAGCTGACTCCATGGTGGCACGCGTGCTAGACATGTTCCCAGGCATTCTGGCTGGTCCCCTGTTTGAAATGACCCAGGGAAGGAGCCCACCATCTCCTCCCAGGCAACCGCAAGGCCTTCTCTCCAGCCTGCAGCTTCCACTCCTGCCCCCTGCATTCTCTTCTCCACTCAGTACCCAGAGGATGCTTTTACATGTGAATAAGATTGTGTCAGCCCTCTCCCCGCCCCATCAAAACCCTCCACAGTTTCCCACAGTCACACTCAAACAGAATGCAGAGTCCTGTCCTGGCCCACTGGGTGGCACGATTTAGCCTAGGGCCCATCTCTCCAGCCTCAGTTTCCTCTCTGTGCTCCAGCCGCACTTGCCTCCCTGCTGTTCCTGAGAGGCAAGTGCACATTCCTGCCCCAGGGCCTTTGCATCTGCTGTTCCCTGCGCCAGAATGCTTTTCCCCTGCATCATCCCATGGCTCTGTCCCTCCCTTCACTCAGGTCTCTGCTCAAACACCTCCTTAGAGGAGTCTTCCCTGACCACCTCTCCAACACAACAGCCCTGTCTCGTCCCTCTCTCTTTGCTCTGGTCTAGGTTTCCTATGGCTCTGACCATGACCTGACATTGCACTTTTGGACTGTCCACTTCCCTCATTAGCACAGCCTGCCATGAAGGCGTGGACCTCACCTGCCAGAGCTGGCCTAGGATGAGATGAGTGAGGCACTCGCCTCAGGGGCAAAACTTACAGGGGCACCCCAAACCCGCAAGAATCAAGAGAAATCATATTTTAATGCAATTTTTTTGTTTGTTTGTGGCCTTGCCCCCTCGTCTTGTGGGATGTTAGTTCCACGACTGGGGATTGAACCAGAGCCCTCAGCAGTGAAAGCACGAAGTTCACTGGACTGCCAGGGAAGTCCCCCCTTTTTTTCTTTTAATTTTTGGCTGCGTCAGGTCTTCATTGCTGCACACAGGCTTCCTCTAGTTGTGGCGAGTGGGGGCTACTCTTTGTCGCGCTGCGCGGGCTTCTCATTGTGGTGGCTTCTCTTGTTGCAGAGCACAGGCTCTGGGCGCACGGGTTTCAGTAGTTGTGGCACGCGGGCTCAGTTGTTGTGGCTTGTGGGCCTAGTTGCTCCGTGGCATTCTTTTGTTCCCTTAAAATCATTACTTACTGAGACCTGTTGAAGCGGGAGCATCGTGGCCGGGCTTAGATCGCAAAATGGCTTAGGCCAAAAAGGGCTTCTCGGGCTTCCCTGGTGGCGCAGTGGTTGAGAGTCCGCCTGCCGATGCAGGGGACGCGGGTCCGTGCCCCGGTCCGGGAAGATCCCACATGCCGCGGAGCGGCTGGGCCCGCGAGCCATGGCCGCTGAGCCTGCGCGTCCGGAGCCTGTGCTCCGCAACGGGAGAGGCCACAACAGTGAGAGGCCCGCGTACCGCAAAAAACAAAAACAAAAACAAAAACAAACAAACAAACAAAATGGCTTCTCTTCTGTCAAGAAAACCATGCCTGGTTCTCTTTCTCCGGGGACCCCCCTACCCTTATAAGTTGGGGTTCTTACAGGAGGGCATGGAGCTCTGGTGAGGAAGGTCAGAGCTAGAGTCGGGGGGTGGTTGGGAAACTTGAATTACTCATCGTGTTGATTTCCTGTAGCAGCTGGAACAAATTACCACAAACCGGGTGGCTTAAAACAGCAGAAATGTCTTCTCTTGCAGTTCTGGAGGCCAGAAGTCGGAAAAAAAGGTGTGGGTAGGGCCGGACTCAACCTAATCCCCGCCGTGGGGGGACTTGGAGGTGGGGCCTTTGGGAGGTGATTAGTCATGAGAGTGGAGCCCTCATGATGGGACTAGTGTCCTTATCAAAGGGACTCCAGGAGCTTACTTGTGCTTTCTGCCCTGTCACCCGCTGCAGTCTGTCTCCGCCCAGCAGCCCAGCAACGATTTCTTAATCATGTGGCCGCAGCTCAGACCTGTCAATGGCCTCCGGGTCTAGATGGGTCCTGGGACCCCACAAAAGAAGGACCCCACTTGGGACTTCCCTGGCGGTTCAGTGGTTAGGACTCCGCATTTCCACGGCAGGGGGCGTGGGTTCAATCCCTGCTGGGGGAACTAAGAGCCCGAAAGCCATGGGGTGGGGCCAAAAAGGAAAAAGAAGGACCCCACAAAAGAAGCAGCTGATGGGGGAGGTTAAGGAAGTCGATTAGGGACCTGGGATCTGAGAGCGAGGGGAGCTGGAGGGAGAGCGGGAGCGTTTCTAGACTTCATGTGTGCAACTTCTTGTTCCCGAACTGAGATCTGGGCCACGGTGGGGGGCCCAGGTGTTCACACACAGGAGAAGCAGTGGGTCCCAGCTCGGCTTCACTTCTACAGGAGGAGAGGCCTGAGGCCACCCATTTCTGGGACCTGGAAAGGCCTTTGGGAGCCTTGAGACAGGAAAGCTCCTGGGAACAGTCTGTTTCTCAGGGCCAGACGGTGGGTGGCACCATTTCAGACCAGGGTCAGGGGAGGCAGGCTATTCCCGTCTCCCCTGACTTACTGTGCAACCGCGAGCAGGTCTCACCCTCAGTTAAGCCTCAGTTACCACAGTATAAAGTGAGGGGCCAGATGACCACTGGGGCCCTGCTGGCTCTTGAGTTGTTCCTTCTGCTGACCCCAGAGTCTGCTCTGGGAGTTACTTCAAGAGGCCCCAGGGGGGCGCAGTGGTTAAGAATCCGCCTGCCAATGCAGCGGACACAAGTTCGAGCCCTGGTCCGGGAAGATCCCACATGCCGCAGAGCAACTAAGCCCGTGCACCACAACTACTGAGCCTGCACCCTAGAGTCCTCGCATCACAACTACTGAAGCCCGCGCACCTAGAGCCTGTGCTCCGCAAAAAGAGAAGCCACAGCAATGAGAAGCCCAAGCACCGCAAAGAAGAGTAGTCCCTGCTCACCACAACTAGAGAAAGCCCAGGCACAGCAACAAACACCCAACGCAGCCAAAAATAAATAAAAAATTTTTTAAAGTTATAAAATATAAAACTTTTTCCTGGTGTTTTTTATTTGCTATTTAATGTCATTCATGAATGCCATTTACTTTAAAACAAAAGTTTACGGACTTCCTGGGCGGTCCAGTGGTTAAGACTGCACCTCCACCGCAGGGGGTGCAGGATAGATCCCTGGTCGGGGAACTAAGATCCTGTATGCTGCATGGCTTGGCCAAAAATTAAAATAAAATAAAATAAAATAAAAGTTTAAATTATTAGCATGAATTTTAACAGTTCATATTGTGCACTGCCAGTTTTTTTTTTTAGTCTTTTTTTTTTTTTTTTTTTTTTTTTTTTTT
>NW_006780945.1:390093-408186 GCF_000442215.2 Lipotes vexillifer
GCGGCATGTGGGATCTTCCCGGACCGGGGCACGAACCCGTGTGCCCTGCATTGGCAGGCGGACTCTCAACCACTGCGCCACCAGGGAAGCCCAGTTTTTTTTTTTAAAGGCTGATTTATTAGATTATGGTGGATGATATCCTTTTTCTTTCTTTTTTAATACTTTTTTTAAAAAAATTAATTTTATTTATTTATTTTTGGCTGTGTTGGGTCTTTGTTTCTGTGCGAGGGCTTTCTCTAGTTGTGGCAAGCGGGGGCCACTCTTCATCGCAGTGCGCGGGCCTCTCACTGTCGCGGCCTCTCTTGTCACGGAGCCTAGGCTCCAGACGCGCAGGCTCAGTAATTGTGGCTCACAGGCCCAGTTGCTCTGTGGCATGTGGGATCTTCCCAGACCAGGGCTCGAACCCTTGTCCCCTGCATCGGCAGGCAGATTCTCAACCACTGGGAAGCCCTTTAATACTTATTTTATTTATTTGGTTGCACCAGCTCCATAGTTGTGGCATGCGTGTGGAATCTAGTTCCCTGACCAAGAATAGAACCCGGGCCCCCTGCATTGGGAGAGAGGAGTCTTATGCACCGTGCCACCAGGGAAGTCCTGTACTGCCAGTTTTAAAATGCTACTGGAAGAGCACGAAACTCACATGCAGAATCATCAAACTTACACAATTGGTAGTTCATAGTTTGTACATGCATATGACTGTGTGTCATTCTTACTAGAATGAATGGTGAAACACTGCACAGAACTAAACAAAGTGTTTTTTATTTCACGTTATTTTGTTTTTTATTTTGTTTGGCCACGCGGCATGTGGGATCTTAGCTCCCCCATCAGGGATCGAACCTGTGTCCCCTGCATTGGAAGAGCAGAGTCTTAACCACTGGACTGCCAGGTAAGTCCCTATTTTGCGTCTTGATTCTACTAAGACTCCGTATGGAAGCCGGAGGCTCCCTCAACACACCTTGTACTCATCAAGATATTGGTTTAGTAAATGCCTCAATGGGGTCCCAAGACTTTCTCTGGATTTCTACTGTTGGAGTTCCTTAGGAGCACATGGCTTTTCATCAGCCTGATGTATTTCGATTGCCAACAATCATTTTTCTTTTTGAGCCTCAAATCATTACAGTTTGGCCAGTGGGACTCCCTTCCAGCTGGTTCCCGTGTCCTTCTGACATGACCCCATTAATCTTTGAAAGCTGCCTTGCTTTCTGCCCCAAACAAGATGTCCCAGGCTCCCCATGCACTTTCCCTGCTCCAGGCGTGGAGCAGCCATTTCTCCAGGGAGCCCTGGTTCCAACAGTGGCGCCTTCCTTCTAGACGCTGAGATCTAGATGCTAGGGCTCATCGTAGTTTTAACTGGTGTTTCCCTAATTACTGGTAAGGTTGGGCCTCTTCTCCTACATTCATTGACCATTTTTACTGATTCTTCTATGAACTATCTGTTCCTAGGCTTTATGCACATTTCTCTTAGATTATTTTGCAATTTTAAGATTGACTTGTTGACCCATTTTTTTCGTTTCTAGATATTGGTCCTTTATCAGTTCCATTCAGTGGAAATATTTTCTCCCATATGCTTGGCTTTTAACTTTGCCTAGGGCGCCTTTTATGGCACAGAAGTTTGAAGTTTTTATGTCACCAGATCTGTCCATCTTTTCATTTATGGCTACTGGGTGGAGCTTCTGGGCAGGGTGTCTTCCTGGGGAGGCCTCGTTGCCTCAAGTTTAGGTAAAGTGCCTAATGGCACAAGTCAAACAGCTAGTAAGTGGTGAGGTGGGTACACCTGAGTATTTCCACCAAAGCCAGTGCCCTTTCGTCAGCCCACAGGGCCCTCCCAGGGGGGAGGGGGAGGGAAGATGCAGTAGCGATCCAAGGTCTGCAGATTGAGCCCTGCTGGGATTGAGCTCTTGTGATCACGGGTGGCGTTCCTTGGTGCAGTACCCCTTATAGACACTAGGTGGCGACTCTGCACCGTCAACGCCAGCTGCAGGTGAGCGGGAGATACCGGTTCCCTTCTCAGGAAAACCCCTCAGCTTCACCCCACCCAAGTCCGTTCTTTCCTGACTTTGTCCCGTGGAGCCCGTGGGTGAGAGGAGGTAAACCTGGAGCATAAATGGAAAGGAAATCTGGGGTCTTGTGTCCACCAAATTCTGGAGAGAGGGGATGCCTTTCTCAACAGTCCTCACCATTTGGCTCTCCTGGCCCCCTCCTCCTGGCTGGGTCTCTGAACCCTTAGTAGCCTCTTCACTGGCCTCCCCATCTTCGTCCAAACCAGTCTGATATTGTGTATGGTCCATGAAGGCCAGAAAGAGGGTTGGCCTCGGGTCCAGCACCCGCCTCTGGGCTCCACCAGGTGTGTGGCCTTAGGCATAGCCCTAAACCTCTCTGAACCTTGACAAGAAAGTCAGCATCCCTTCGTTCAATAGAACTTCATTGTGTTCTAAAAATTTTTGAATCTCAGCTAACAAAGAGACCCCTAATATTTTACTCCCCAGGACAAAAACAGGGACATCCTTGAAAGGTATGTCATCAAAGCCTTTTTGAGTTTGTGAACGTATGATTTCAGGGTCCTCTTCCTTTTTCTCTCGAGGGTCATGATATCTCATCTTCTTGATCTGAATGTCACAAGGGGTCCTCGAGATTGCTCAGATATGAAAGGAAGCCTGTCATTCTGCTGAGCTGGGGAACTGGCCGGTGGCGGCTCCTCTCTGCTGCCTTCCTGCAAAGCAGTGCATACAAAGGACAAAGCTTCTCATTTTAAAACTGAGTGTGTGGCCTTTAGTCACAAAGCCTGTTTCCTCATTGTAAAACTCTCCCTACCTACCTTGCAGGATTGCTGTCAAGATTTTAAAATGTAATCATGTCTGACAAAGCACTTTTCACAGAGGGCTACGTGAGTGTAAAATATTAGGATGCAATTTCCCAGTTTAAAAAAACCCTCCATTGGAACTTCCCTGAAGGTCCAGTGGTTAGGACTCCACCCTTCCAATACATGGGGTGTGGGTTTGATCCCTGGTTGGAGAACAAAGATCCCACATGCCACGCAGCCAAAACAAAACAAAACAAAAAACAAACAAACAAAAAATCTTCCATTACTTACAAGATAAAATAAAAACACCTTCCCCTGATCCATCAGAGCCTCCAGCACACACCCACCTGCCTTCCCAGACTTGTCGCCGCCTGTCATCCTCCCAACATATCCTGTGATGCAGCCAAACCGAGGGAGCAGAAGTTTCCCTGCCATAACCAGGGATTCCTCACTCCTGTGCCTTCCTTCTTGTTCTTTCCACCTGAAACTCCCTTTCCTCTTTCCTATCTGTCAAGATCCTCCCTACAACTTCACGCCTATTAAAAGAAAATTTTAGACTGTTTTTCAGTCAGTTATAAAAGTAATATGTGCATACGGTATGAAATAAAAAGCAAGTCTCTGTTTTTGTCTTCATCCCCCTCCTCCAAATGCAAGGTCATTCCACATACATACTTCCAGAAAGTTTTTGTGGATCTACCAGTATATACACGTATATTCTTCCCACTTAACGTATTCCAAATGAGCATAGAGAGAGTGGGCTCCCTGCTTTTAACAGCTGGGTGACATTAGTATAAATTATCCCCCTGCTCTATTTAACACCCTTCCCTCGGGCTGGCCAGGTGCTGTTGCAGCCAAGGCTGTGATAAGCATCCCTGCACCCATGCGGCAGGGCAGTGTGCCATGTTCCTATGGGGAAAATCCATGACATCACCCCCCACAGGAATCCCTCCCCCCCTGGGGCTCCTACAGAGCTTTCCTTGGAGTTCCAGGGGTGAGCACAGAGCTCGGGTGTGTGGAACATTTGCCAGAGTCTACAGTCAGATGGTGACTAGGTTTAAATCACAGCTGCTCTCCCTACATCTCTCTTTGTCTCAGTTTTCTCATCCCTACAATGGAGATGATAATCATGGTATCACTTCTGGAGTTGTCTCAAGGATAACATGCGATAACCTATCACAGCACCTGGATCACAGAAAGGACTTGGGATGGCTAGCTGCCTTAATCTTCCCGTCATAGTGCCTCCTGTACCCCATCTACCCTACAGAGTGCCAGCTCTGAGCATGTGGGCCCTGGCCTTGTCCTCTCTGCGCCCCACAGCTTCCCGGGATGCGGATGCGGTGCGTGCACAATAAATGGTCCTTGCACGTGCTACGGAGGAGCAATCCTCCAGCTTTGCCCCTCACTCGGCAAGGCCTTGGGGAGGGGAGGAGGAGAGATGCCTTTCTCTGGATGTGTCCGCAGCACTCCGGAGGCCCTCCCCCTCTCTCCGTTTCCTTACCTCCCACCCCCATCCAGGTCAGCGATAAACACCCGGAGGGTGGGGTGGGGGAGGTCTGGAGCTCCGTAAAGGGCCAGGGTCTTAACGCACCCTGAGACCAACACCACTGCCTGATTCTGGTCCCAACAGGTCCAGACCCTGTCCCCCTCCTGCCAGGCCTGAGTCTCACTCCAAACTCTGCTTCTCCGGGCCAGCCAGGCCTCCCCAAGGCTAGTGCGGGGGTGGGGGGAGATAAGAGCCTGCCCAGGGCTAAGAAAGGGGCATCTGGACCTTGGAGCTCACCCCAGGTCTCACCCCCCTGGCCCCCTGCAATGGTTTTGTTCATCTAATCTGAAGCAGGAGGCTAGGAGGAGGAAGAAGGGGCCACCTGGGTAACCAGACCCCAGCCGAGTAGGACGGAGTGATTGGGCACCAGCAGGGGTCAGCCAGGGCCCCACCCACCCAGCAGGTCCCAGTTAGGTGGGTCCTGTGGATAATGCCTCTGGGAGCAGGAAAGTGCAGGAATTTTGGCCCCGGCTGCTGGGCAGATGCTTGAGGGACAGTACAGGGGTGGGCGCCTGGGGCTGAGGGGACTATGCCTCTTCCCACCCCAGGGGAGCAGCAGGGCTAGGGGAGAGGCTGCAGCACAGGAGGGAGATCAGGGATCAAAGCTGAGCTTCTCTGGGCTGAGAGAAACTGGCTCAAAGTTGAGGAGACATTAGGGTCCTCCTGTAATAATAGTAACAACAGCAGTAGTTACAATAGCAGCTGCTAACAGTTATGAGCCCGTGCCATGTGCCCTTCAAGGGGCTTCTTACAAGAGACGGGGCCTATTTTCACCCCCATTTTATTTATTTATTTGGTTTTGGCCGCTCTGTGTGGCATGTAGCATCTTAGCTCCCCGATCAGGCATCGAACCCAGGTCCCCAGCAGTGGGAGCGCGGAGTCCTAACCACTGGACCGCCAGGGAATTCCCTTTACCCCCATTTTAAAGAGGAGGAAGGCTGAGGCCCAGGGAAGTTGAAGGATTTGTCCAAGGCCACATAGGTATTGATAGTAAGTGGCAGAGTCAGGATCTGAACTCGGCTCCTCTGGCTGTAGAGACCCCACTGCCCGTGATTTCACAGGTGAGAAGGCCGGACCTGGGTCACTACGTTGTTGAGAACTGCCTCAGACGGGCTAGGGCCTGAGCCAGGCGACCCCGTTCTGGAGGCTGACCCCGAAGCCGAATCTCCAGATCTTGAGCGCTTTCCTCTGCGTCCGCTGCAGGCACCCGTGTGAACCAAGGTTCTGCCCCATCAGGAAGGTCTGTGTCGTGGGGACAGAGGCGTCGCGGGTTTTTACCGGGTCTGCCCTAAAAGAGACGCCTGTAACTCCTCCAGAGACCCCGCCGCCCACACAGGCACTCAGTGAGGGCTTCTCCTAGTAGCAAAGCCTAGGCACCCTTCTGTCATCTGCGCCAGCTCTGGACTTAGTGCCGAGGGCGGGTGGGGGCGGGGGAAGATGAGCAATACCTGGTCTCAGCTTCGGAAGGAGCCTCCGCCTCGGGAGGATGCGGAGGAGGGCGCATTCGCTGTAGGGGAGAGGCGAGGGCAGTGGCGGAGATCAGGCGTCCCGGAGGCGGGAGCTGCAGCAGGACTTGTAGGTGAGACCCTCCAAATGTGTTTCAGGGAAAGGGTGAGGGCTAAAAGTTTCGAGGGAACAGGCCCGTTTGGCCTAAGGATGAAGGGCTCTGGAGGGAGGGGTATGGAAGGTGGCTGTTATTTATTGGAGTGGTTTTTCTTGGGGGTTGACCTGATGATGGCACTTCAGACCTAGATTATACGCTTTGTCGAGGAAGGAGAGGACGGCGCCCGGAAGAGACCAGCTCCGGCGGAAAATAGGGCTCTGCCCAGTAGGGGACACCACTAGGCCGACCGCGGAAGGGCGGCGCGAGCCGGGAGCAGCAGAGCAGGACCCTTGCGTCTGGGACCGAGCGGGGCCCCGTGGGCCCCGCCCCCGGGCGCCAGGCCCCGCCCTCCTGCCCGCGCGCAGGTAGGGAAGAGGCGGAGCGCTGGGGCCCCGCCCCCAGGAGCCGCCGCCCAGGCGCCAGCCTGCGCCGCTAGGAGCCGAGTCTCGGGAACTTGGGGGCCGCAGGGAGGGGAGCGCGGAGCGACGGGCGGGGCCGGGTTCGCGGCAGCCGGACTTCGGGCCCGGGAGGGGCCGTGGGGTCGCGCCCGAGCATACCCTGGGGCGGCGGTGCGCGGCCGGCGAAGGGGCCGGCGCTGCGGGGCACTCGGGCCCCACGTGGGCCGAGCCCGAGGCCAGAGGCCGGGGCTCGATCAAGGGGCTTCTTACAAGAGACGGGGCCTATTTTCACCCCCATTTTATTTATTTATTTGGTTTTGGCCGCTCTGTGTGGCATGTAGCATCTTAGCTCCCCGATCAGGCATCGAACCCAGGTCCCCAGCAGTGGGAGCGCGGAGTCCTAACCACTGGACCGCCAGGGAATTCCCTTTACCCCCATTTTAAAGAGGAGGAAGGCTGAGGCCCAGGGAAGTTGAAGGATTTGTCCAAGGCCACATAGGTATTGATAGTAAGTGGCAGAGTCAGGATCTGAACTCGGCTCCTCTGGCTGTAGAGACCCCACTGCCCGTGATTTCACAGGTGAGAAGGCCGGACCTGGGTCACTACGTTGTTGAGAACTGCCTCAGACGGGCTAGGGCCTGAGCCAGGCGACCCCGTTCTGGAGGCTGACCCCGAAGCCGAATCTCCAGATCTTGAGCGCTTTCCTCTGCGTCCGCTGCAGGCACCCGTGTGAACCAAGGTTCTGCCCCATCAGGAAGGTCTGTGTCGTGGGGACAGAGGCGTCGCGGGTTTTTACCGGGTCTGCCCTAAAAGAGACGCCTGTAACTCCTCCAGAGACCCCGCCGCCCACACAGGCACTCAGTGAGGGCTTCTCCTAGTAGCAAAGCCTAGGCACCCTTCTGTCATCTGCGCCAGCTCTGGACTTAGTGCCGAGGGCGGGTGGGGGCGGGGGAAGATGAGCAATACCTGGTCTCAGCTTCGGAAGGAGCCTCCGCCTCGGGAGGATGCGGAGGAGGGCGCATTCGCTGTAGGGGAGAGGCGAGGGCAGTGGCGGAGATCAGGCGTCCCGGAGGCGGGAGCTGCAGCAGGACTTGTAGGTGAGACCCTCCAAATGTGTTTCAGGGAAAGGGTGAGGGCTAAAAGTTTCGAGGGAACAGGCCCGTTTGGCCTAAGGATGAAGGGCTCTGGAGGGAGGGGTATGGAAGGTGGCTGTTATTTATTGGAGTGGTTTTTCTTGGGGGTTGACCTGATGATGGCACTTCAGACCTAGATTATACGCTTTGTCGAGGAAGGAGAGGACGGCGCCCGGAAGAGACCAGCTCCGGCGGAAAATAGGGCTCTGCCCAGTAGGGGACACCACTAGGCCGACCGCGGAAGGGCGGCGCGAGCCGGGAGCAGCAGAGCAGGACCCTTGCGTCTGGGACCGAGCGGGGCCCCGTGGGCCCCGCCCCCGGGCGCCAGGCCCCGCCCTCCTGCCCGCGCGCAGGTAGGGAAGAGGCGGAGCGCTGGGGCCCCGCCCCCAGGAGCCGCCGCCCAGGCGCCAGCCTGCGCCGCTAGGAGCCGAGTCTCGGGAACTTGGGGGCCGCAGGGAGGTGAGCGCGGAGCGACGGGCGGGGCCGGGTTCGCGGCAGCCGGACTCCGGGCCCGGGAGGGGCCGTGGGGTCGCGCCCGAGCATACCCTGGGGCGGCGGTGCGCGGCCGGCGAAGGGGCCGGCGCTGCGGGGCACTCGGGCCCCACGTGGGCCGAGCCCGAGGCCAGAGGCCGGGGCTCGACTCGAACGGGGCCGCTGGACCGGGTCTTCCGGCCCCTGGGACTCAGCTCGGAAAAGACGCCTAAGGGGGCCCTGGGCCACGGGTCAGCAGAGGTGGGGGCATGCTGATTGGGCAGAAGTTTAAAGTCCCGGGAGGAAGAGAGGGGACCGCCCCAGGGCAGCACCGCGCAGTCCCGCCTTCCTCCCAGAAGCGCCTGGAATTCATACCTTCCCCTCCCCTCCCCTTTCTCCTGGGTGAGCAGCCGCGGTCGGGGCGGAGTTTGTCCATTCAGTCTAGCAGAGGTGGAAACAGGTGCGGGAGGGTTGGCTCACAGCCAGGCCGGACCAGAGCTCAGAAATTGGGCCCAGGGCTCCTGACTTCTGGACAGAGGGGCTTGGAAAGGCTGCCCGTCCTCCGTTCTCCCAGGACACTGTGTTGGGTTAGAGAGGAGTAAGTCCCTAGAGTATAAACCCGCCACCCCAGGGCAGAGGGGAGCCCAGGTCTCAGCCTAACTGGGTGAAAGGCCAAGGGGGAAGGCCTAGAATTGGAGCCCCTGAGAGGGAGTGTCTAAGGAGGGGAGGGCTTGCGGGTTTGACCCCACACGTGGACTGGCTTCTCTTTCCCAATGGCTATAGATTTAGGACCCTGTGTGGGTGGCATAATGAGCCCAGAGTCTGTGTTATGTTACTGTCACTTGCTGTAGGTAAAGCAGAGCAAAGAGTGGAAAGTGAAGCTCCTTTTAAAGCCGGGGTCCTCAGCAGGGGGTGATTTTTGCCTGCCAGGGGATATTGGGCAGCGTCTGGAGACATTTTGGTTGTCACAACTCCGGGGAGGGGGTCTAGGGTGTAGAGGCCAGGGATGCTGCTAAACATCCTGCAGTGCACGAGGAAGCTACCACCACAAAGAATTACTCAGCCCAATGTGTCAGTAGTGCTGTGCTGAGGTTGAGCAACCCTGGCGCAGTACCCGGTCCACCAAGTTACTTCTCATTGACTGCCCCTCCCTGCCTCAGTTTCCCCAGGGGTTAGAGGAGGAACTTGGAATAAGCCTAAATGAGATAAGCGGTAAGGAGGTGTGAGGGCAGTTAGGCCCTAGCAGCAGGCCTCCCTTGGTGCCACAAGCCGGCCTCTTCCCTGCTTAAACCATGAGCCCTGCAGGAAGCACTTCTGGGTGCTCTGGGGGAGGCGCTGGGAACAGGGGCCCTCTCACAGCTCTGTCCTGGAGTGTTTCACCCCTAGGGCACCTCCCACGCAGGGTGAGCCAGGGCAACCCTGGAGGTCAAATACCCCTTTGGGGGGCCAAGGTGCGAGCTCTGTTCTCATAGGTTTTCCCAGCGCTGGACTTCTAGGTGGGCCTGGACGCCTGACGCCATGTGACCAGCTGTAATTTCCCCTTCTGAACCCACACCTAACTCCTCAGTCACTTACACCAGGAAAATAACATCCGAGGAATAACAGGGCGCCTAATGCCTTGCGGCTCCCCAATCTGCTTCCCTCCTGCAGTAGAAAGTTCCACCGTGGCTGTGAGAACCCTGGGTGAGACAAGAGGCCCAGGGTGGGCCCAGGTGCTGGTGGAGTGATGCGCCCCCTGCTCATGGCGTTAGCTCAGCACCAGTGAGAGATGGAGGACAGCAGAGCCACAGGCCTGGGGTTCCCCCGGTAGGCATGACTTTGAATGATTTGGGTTGGACTCAAGGAGTATGCTCCCGCTTTGCAGGGAATTGGGGTAGAGGGCTATCACAGAGGGGCAGGATGGGATGAAGCAGCCATTCATGCCCAGGAGCCCAGGCCACCTCACTGCCCTCCCTTCCCACTTCCTGACAATATCCATCCCTCCCTCCCTCCCCCCACCATCCTGTTCACTTCTGGACCCTGGCCTCCTGACCTGGGAACCCTGGTGGGGTCAGAGGGCAGGTGGCAGTTTCTGGATTGACTTTTGCTTTTTGGGGCTTCTTTTGGTCTTTTAAGTTTAAAAGGCTGGAGTGAGACTTTCATCTGTTCAGCTGAAAAAAAACCCCCGTAATAGTGACCCCCATCTGTTGTGTGCCTCTCAAGGCACAAAGCAGCATTCAGACTTGGACAAAGCTGTTCAGGAAGTAATTGTCAGGGCCTGACATTGAACCTGGGCTGTCTGTTCCCAGGCCCAGCCCTAAAACCTTCTGCCACCTGCCAGCAAAAGAGTACCAGGTGACTCCTACCTGATTTGCTCATTTCTGAGCTGCAGCCGTACCTGGTGTAACACACACGCACATATGCACACAGGCACACGCTCATTGCCTAGATGGGGACTCCTGGCCCTCGAAGAGGAGGAATAATCACACCGGCAATGCACTGCGGAAGCAGCTGGGGTCCGAGCCCAGCTCTGGGTCAGTGGTGGTGTTTTCACTGTGGCCAGAGCTCTTCACAGGGTTCCTGTTGATTTGCTGTGCACACTTGTCCCCAGGCGAGACCCCACATGAGAGCAGGAAGTCAGGGGTGTATGTTTGTGCATGTGACTCGGATGAGCCACCCGGCGCTTCCCTTTGGGTCGGGATGAGCGGTTGCAGGATTGGGGTGGCCCCGGCCCCCTGCCTGCCACCTGGTGCAGCATCGGGAGATGTACTCTCCAGGTTGCAGTTCCCCTTGGGTCTCTGTGACACCCACTTTGGAGCAGGCCTCAGTTTTGCCCTGGCCACCATGGGGATTTCCAGAGTGAGCTCACGCCTCTGCTCCCAGTTTCCCATCCGGCTGGGCCAGGCTGGGGGAGGAGTGGCGGGGACGTCAGTGCAGGCTGACCTAGTGCGTGGTGACCCCGGCAGGGAGGCTGCCAGGCAAGGGCAGCTCTCAGGACTGGCATAAAGGAAACAGTTTCTTCTCAACTTCAGGGAAGTATAGACAGCCACTGTGTCCACATTCCCTCCTGCAGTAAGTTTATCCAGGGACCCAGATGCAAGACTTGAGGTTTCAAAGCTACAGGAAGTTACATTCCAAGCCCCTCTAGGAAAGTGGCTGGAGCTGAGGGGGCAGGACAGACGAGGTGGGCCATCAGGGACGCTGGTCTGGAGGGTGAGGGGTAGCAGTGGGAGGCGGTGATTGCCAGCTTGGGGAGCCAGGCCCAAACGCTGGCGGGCACCTGGGCTATGAGAGTGTGGTCAGTAGGATGGGGGTCACTTAAGTAGTCCGTGCCTCAGTTTCCCCAGTCTGCTTGGGAGGGTTGCTGTGAGGATTCCAGTGGTGATTCATGTAAAGCCTGGGCAGGTGCCCGGCTGCACTAGGAGTGCAGTGGGGGAGCTGTCACAATAACAGGAACGTGTCTGTGTGCCTTGGCACAGACTCATGGTGATGCCAGAGGTCTTACCTCGTCTCATGGGCTGTTGGGGGGATGAGGTGAGAACGTGCTACAGAATGGCAGCACTGCTGTTATCCTGCAGAAGTGGCTGTGGGGGGGGGGGGGGGAACCTCAGCACCACGGAGGCTATGGGAACAGGGGGGGGGTTTCGATCTGGGGGGGGGGGGTCAGGCTGGGGAACCTCGTCTCATGGGCTGTTGGGGGGATGAGGTGAGAACGTGCTACAGAATGGCAGCACTGCTGTTATCCTGCAGAAGTGGCTGTGGGGGGGGGGAGGGGAACCTCAGCACCACGGAGGCTATGGGAACAGTGGGTGGGTTTCGATCTGGGAGTGGGGGATCAGGCTGTGAACTGCTGGCCCCCGCCCTCCAGCATGTGCGTCATGATGGTGGGGGGGGTGGTCGTGGAGGCCGTGTCCTTCAGCCCTTGCTCCCTCTGGCCGGGCTCCTTGGAGCTGGGAGTGGGGTAAGCTTGGTTTTCTCTGCCTCCCACGTGTGGCCCCGGAGCTTGTGACGAGAGGGTCCTCAGGTGGTCCTGCCCGGCTGCCAGCAAGAAGCACCTTTTCCCTCTCCTGGTGGCTCTCCCAGGTCATGCCTCTAGTGTGGGCCCCAAAGGCCTGGAAGAGAAGGTGGGAGAGCTGCCGTGGGACCGGGCAGAGGCAGGACTTGGAACTGCAGTCTGGCCTGAGCCCTGGCTGTTTAGCTCATGGCTTTATCAGCCAATGACAATCGTGAGATAAGGACAAGGGTGAGAGGATGTTTGTGAAAGCCCTTAGATAAGCTGGGAAGTGCCATCAAGCCTTAGGTGATGTCATTTCTGCTTGGCGGGCTGGGAGGGACTCATGAGTCAAAGGCCTGTGCACCTAAAACTCGCCCGAGTCACCACCCCACTGCCCGTTCTTTTGCCACTTTGCTTGACCAGTTCCAAGGTGGCAGGAGGCCACAGCCCCACCACGTAACTATGTAACCTTGGACAGGGGACTTCACCTCTTTGAGCCTCAGTCTCCCCACCTGTCAAACAGAGATCTGTCACCTCTGGAAGTCTTGGCTCAGATGTAGAAACCAAGTGAGTGATGGTGGCAGAGGTCAGCTGGGAATAATAGAAGTTACCAGCCACCGATTGTGTCCCAGGCACTGTTCACTCACAATCTCGTGTCTTCCCTGGGGATGGGGGCTGCATCATATCATTTTGCAGTAGAGGAAACTGACGCTCAGAAGTGATAACTTGCCCAGTCTCCCAGCGGGTAGGTGGCCAAGCCAGGGTTTAAGCCCTGTCCCTAGCTCCCCAGCCCTCATTTCTCAACCAGAGAACCCATACAGCTCCAAAGCAAGATGGAGGGATGGGGTTGGTGATGTGTGTGGAGAGCTCCCCTGGTCTGAGTGGCCTGGATGGCCCACGTCCATGTGCCCCGAAGCCCTCACAGCAGTCTTTGGGGCTGGGGCCAGCCTCTTCCAGGGAAGGAGCAAAGCCCCAGGGCAGGATTCTGGGAAGTCTGGTTTATTAGCTCCTTAATGACTGTTTACAAGCTGAAAAGTGTTTGCCTGGCATGTTCCCTCCCTGCTGACAGCCGACCTGGGCCTCTAGGAGTGAGGGGCACCCAGCACCCTGTCCTGAGTGTTGAGGTGAGGGACTCAGGGCAGCCCAGGGCCTGACTTCCAGCTGAGTGACGTTGGGTGAGGTGCTTACCTCTCTGTGAGATATGGTCAGACTTTGTCCCTCAGCTGCCTGTGCTTCCAGGGTGACCCCTAGCTAATGGTGACAAAGCCACCTAGCTTTCAGACCCCTGGGAGGCTCCTTAGTATCTTATGCATAAATGTACTGAGGCTCAGAGATGCCAAGTGGCTTTTGCCCAGGAAAGCCTCCGGGCGGAACAGAGTGGGGCTGTGAACATGGCAGCCCGTCCTCCTCGCACCCACATGCTCTTGGCGGACACTGGGTTCCAGGCTGCCACCAAAAGCATGTGCCCAGCTCCCGCTTCCCGTGTCTGGGGTCGGCCGTGACGCCCAGGCCACTCTAACTGGGTCACGGGGAGCCCAGAGCCTGGGGTCTGATGGGGAAGGTCACCAGGTCCCTGAACCTGTCCCCAGGTTCTTTATCTTCTAGAGTTTGAGCAAAGCCGTTAAAGGTGGAGGAGAAATCGGGGCCTCCCCAGACCAGGGCCCTCTGTGAGTGGGGCCTCTCCCTGTGGCTGGAGCACAAACCCACAGGTGGTTTCATTTTTCCTCTCCATTGGGGGCAGCTGGGCTGAAGGGTGAGCGTGCGCTGGGGCAGCCTGTGAAGTGTGTCTGCCGACTGGCACCTCTAGGGAAGTGGCTGCTTGCCAGGAGGGAGGGCGGCCACCAGAACGGCTCCTGCTGGCTTCTGGAGATAGATAGGCATCCCCTCCCCCCCTGCCTTCTCTAGCTCTGATGATTGGGTCTGCAGCCTCCAACTGGGACACTTTGCTTCCCTCCCTCTTGGTCTGTCCATTTTTTGTCTTCCTAATTCTGCGTGACCCCCAGCTGGGTGCCTTTGCTCCCTCCTGCCCTGCGCTCCTGTCCCCACCGGCTCTCGCCAGGGCAGGGAGGCGTCCTTGGTGAGTCACCGGCCGTGCGGGCCAGCGGGTAGGGAGCCTGGGCAAGGTTGCAGTCTTTACATAAGCTGCTCCTGCCGGGCCTTGTGGCAGCCGGAGTGGCTCCGAGATCAGCAGAACCAGGGGTTTCGCTGGGGATTGCACCCTGGGCGAGGGCCAGCTTCCTCCTTGCTGCTTTCTAAAAATGACCCAGTTCCCAGAAGGGCTGTGGGGAGGGAAACATCGGGTTTCGGTTTCTGTGACAGGGAAGCCAGGGAGAGAGGCCACTTCCTTGCCCCCCGCCCTCACCCCGACATCCTGTGATTCAGCGGGGGACAGGCAGGTCCCAGCGGCCCTGGCCGCCTCCCTTCCCTGCAGACCGCCTGCCCACCGCCAGCTGGGAGGAACCTCTGGGCCAGGTGGTGGTTTCTTCCCTTCCTCTGTTCAGGGGGCCTGAGGCCCTCCCCGTGGGGGTCCCGTAAACTTCCTGACCATGTCTCATGGTTCAGAAAGCCTGTTTCCCCTCTGGAGGGGCTGCTCGCCCCCCCCTCCAAGGACCCCTCCCTTCTCTCTGTCCCCATTTCTGGCCACACGCAGGCTGAGTCCTCCAGGCTGAGTCCTCGTGTCAGTCGCCTGCTTCTGGCTCATGAGGTCCTCACAGCCGGGGGTGTGGAGAATCCATCCACCATTAGCAAGACCAGGGGAGCCCTCAGAAACCTGCTAGTGTGTCGGTGGCGGGCAGGTGGAGAGGGAAGGTGGGCCCATGCAGCCTGGGGAGGGGGCACCCTGCCTGCGTGTGCCCTGGTAGTGCTCTGGCGGGGGACCCGCCGGGGAGGCCCGGCTCATCCTGGCTGTGGCTGCCGGGACCGGGCTCAGCTGGCCGTGCCCAGCTCCACCCTTTGTGGGGAAACCGGCTTCCCCGGCGGCACCAGCTTGTAGTTTCTGAGTCTGTGTTTCTGCCATACGTGCCTGCTCCTGGCTGCTGCTAAAGGGGTTATGCTACTGGGTGTGGGCATAGTGGTGGTTCAGACCCTGGGTTGGTCAACCCATGGGTGCCTCCGGGTGATGCGAACTCTCTACTGCACCGCTTCTTTGGATACGCACCCCTGCTGGACCCCCTCTCTCTACCCAGGGCCCTTTGGGGGTCTCCTAGGTATCCTGGGGCTGAAGGCTGTCTTCTGGGGAAGGCCCCACCGAAGCCAAAATTGTTGCGGGCAAGTGACAGTGGCCCAGCCGGGTGGGCCAGGCCCTCAAACCTCCCCCCCCCGCTCCGCCCACAGTCTGGGCGCTGCCGCAAGCCTGGGGGTCTCAGAGAGCAGCGGATGTGACTGGGCCAGGAGGAAGCCTGGTCCCAGGATGTCACAGCTTCCTCTGCAGTGAGCAAGCACTTTGAGGGCGCGGGAGGTAAGGGTTGGGCGGGGCGGTGCCCCCAGTGTTCCAGCACTTTTTCTGTCTGGTCTCTGCCATCTGGGCTGCCCCACGCCCCTGGACTTGGGTTACACAGGTGCCCAGCGTGGGTCCGACGACCCCTGCATCTGCCCCGAGCACTTGCCGCCCCCTCCCCCTCCCTCCCTGAGCCCCGAGGCAGGGGCTGGGCTTCTGGTGCACCTGCCTACCATCTCTGCACAAGTTGGGGGCCCACAGCCTCAGGAGCAGGCCCTCCGTCGCTGGGGCAAAGTGGTGTGTTTTTGTGTTTTTGTTTTTGGGCCACGCCCTGCAGCATGCGGGGTCTCAGTTCCCCAAACAGGGATCGAACTCGTGCCCCCTGCAATGGAAGCGCGGAGGCTTAACCACTGGGCCACCAGGGAAGTCCCCAAAGTGGTGTTTTTATGCCAAATGTGTGGACCTCACGTGTGTCAAAGCTGGGCCATCACCTTGTCCAATCCCTTCACTTAACAGAGAAGGAAACTGAGGCTGTGCCGATCAAGCTGCTTACAGGCCGGGGCTCTCAGCACTGCCCTATGAAGATGGTTAAATGGCTCCCCGGGAAAATGTGCCCCAGCCCTGCCTCTGCTCTCCAGCGCTGCACCACTTCTCTTTGGGACCCCTAGGATTTCCCTGGGTTGGTCCGGTCTCCCCAGTCCTTCGGCCTTGGATTGAGCCTGCCCTTCTTCCTGTCAGAAGATTGGGACAGATGCCAGCAGCACAGCAAGTCCTGGGCTACGGGTCCCAGCCAGGGGTGGTATGGCCTTGGGATGGGAGGGCTAGTTGGGGAATCTGGGCTGTGCTAGAGAAGGGGGGAAACAGGAGGTCCTCTGGGGACTTATCCTGGGACAGCATCCTCCATCCTTGGCCAGGCAGTGGTCACAGAGCAGGGGTGGGGCAAGCAGCACTCGGTAGAGCCTTCCAGAATGAGCCACTTCCTGGGCTGGCTGCAGGATTGTGGAAGACAGTTTCTGTTCAGGGTCAGTGTGGACTGACCATCTGCAGCCGTGCATGCGCCCACCCTCTCCCCCGCCTTCCATCCAGTTAGCCATTAATGGGGCTAACTGGGTTGTGGACCCTGTGTTGCCCAGGGGTGGGTGGGAGATACCTACATGTAGGCAAATCTCTGTAGGATGCTATGAGAAAGTGGTTGATTTTGGCTGGTGGTAACGCGACAGGCTCCCTGGAGGAGATGACACTTTACCCTCCTTAAAGCAGCTGGTAGGTGTTGGCCAGGCAGATGGGGTGGAGCCTGGTGGGCCAGGTGCAGGGCCTCAGATGAGAGGAAGCAGGAGCTTGGGGAGCTGCGGGGGACGTGGTGCATCCAGTGGTGTGTGGGGCAGGTTTTGAAGGGCACTGGTATTGACTGTGGGGAGATGTAATCAGCTGTGAGTTCCAGAAGGATCCTACCTGCTTGGTGACCTTACCCAAGCTCAAACCTGGCAGCCCCACGCTTACCACCAGCCTTCCTCCGCTGCATCCCTCCCTCCTTGGTGCCAGTTTCCAAGGGCAGTGCCCACCTGGTGCCTTCTCACTGTACCCTGGTCCCAGAGGAGGCCAAGCTGGAGAACTTTCTGTGCAGGCGTCCCAGGTGAGGCTGTTGTCTTGGAGCTGTCCCCAGAGTGGTGCAGAGTGGCGTCCGAGGCGCCAGCCAGGCCAGCACCACGTCCCGTCTGTCTGTGATCTCTGAGTGGCCTCATCATCCACAGCCTGTCTGCCCTGGGATGAAGGGTCAGAGCTCCCTGCACTTAGGGGTGGAAGGGTGATGTCCAGGTCTTGCTCAGGCCTTAAGCAGGGAGTGTCCTGGGCCTCCAGCTCTGCCTCAGATCCCTCTCTGGCAGCCCCTCCGCACCCAGAGTTCCTCTCACCTGTAGTTGGATGACTTCAGCAACCAAGTGAAAGACCCCGCTCTAATGTGTAAAGCCAGAGGGGTGCTGCCCCATGGAATCAGAGGGGAGCCCAGACCCTCCCCCGGCCTCCAGTTCACCCCATGGCAGCCCCTTGGGCACCTCTGGGTAACCCCAGCCCTCTGAGGAACACAGTTTGCAAAGTGCTGAGATGCTTGACCAAGTTTCCCTCTAGGCTGGACTCTCTACTCTGTCTCCCTGATAGGAGGCTGTCCAGCCCGGAGTGTACCCCAGCTTTAAGGAGAGGGGGGCGCCTGTTTCCCGAGGAGACTTCAGGCCCTATAGCCAGAGCAGTTTGAGTCCCAGCTGCTCCCCTTCCTGGCTGTGTGAGCTTGGGCAAGTTACTCAACCCCGCTGAGCTTCCATTCTTACCCACAAAATGAAAGCGATGATAATGTCTACCTCGAAGGGTGTTTTGAGGACAAAGTGGGATAATGCACGCGAAGGGCCGAGTAAGGCCTGGCTCACCTGGGGCCCTGACCCTGTCCTGCCCCCGACGGTCCTCGGGGTTCTATCAAGCCGGGCCTGCCGGCGTGCTCTGCTACACGGCAATGTCCTCTGTGCGGGACTTCTCAAAAACAAAGGCTTGCCCTTTGTTTGCCCTGGAGTCGCCCTGGAGTTGTTCACTTTTTTGCACCAAGCTGCATATGTGGCATCTTAGTTCCCCGACTAGGGCTAGAACCTGTGCCCCCTGCCGTGGAAGCACAGTCTCTTAACCCGTGGACCACGAGGGAAGTCCACAAGTTGTTCGCTTTTTTTTTTTTTTTTTTTTTTTTTTTTTTTTTTG
>NW_006780945.1:408301-413756 GCF_000442215.2 Lipotes vexillifer
CCTGCATCGGCAGGCGGACTCCCAAGCACTGCGCCACCAGGGAAGCCCAGTTGTTCGCTTTTTAATCCTTACTTTTATGTTGTGTGGATTTTACCTTAAAATTATTAATTTAAAGAACCAAAACAACAGCAAAACACTTCCGAATCCTTTGAACACTGCCTTGAATATCTGGCTTACTTTAATTGAAAACAGCTCTTAATCAGAAGATAGCCAATAATGCCTGCGTTTTTTAAAGTTAAATGTTTCTAGTAAAGTTCTGTAGAAACAGGAAAAGAAAGTAGGGACCATCTTGATTATGGTTCCCAGCCCAGAGCCCAGGTCTTTAGGTGGTTTTATTAGGTAAATGCCCAGAGGCTGCTGGCCTCCAGGCACTCTGAAGCATCCAGCTCATCACCACAAGGGCCTTTACTCCAGGGGGAGGAGGAGGAGAATATATCTCTTAATCCCTCACCTATGAAGCTGGTGGAATTATCCCCATTTTATAGATGAGGAGACTGAGGTCAAGAAGATTAAAAGGTCCAGTAGTCCTGACATGCACCCTTGAGCCTGCCCTCCCTTATAGGCTGTGAGCTTCCCTGCCCTGCTTGACCTGGAGCCATCTGTCCATCTTTCCTTCTGTCTCTGCATCCATCCACCTCTCCGCAGAGCTGAGGCTTCACCCCAGAGCATCTGTGCAGAGTGAGGAAAGGACTAGAACATGCTCTAAAGTCCTCTGCAACAAGACCCAGGAAGGTGTGAGCTCAACCCAAACCCTGAAGGTAGGAAGCTGGGTAGCCGAGTGGGCTGGACCCCAGGTACCAGCTGCTTTGCTTGCTTGCTTATCTGATTTTCAACAAATACATACTAATGCTGCATGGGGGCCAGCACTCTTCTGGCAGTGGAGATGCAGCTGCGAATGAGTCAGAAAGAGGGCAGCGAGGGAGGTGAGCAGGGTGAAGTGATGGGAGAGGCACATGGGGTAGAGGGGGAGCTGCCTCAGGCAGCCAGGGAGGGCTGCTTGGAGGAGGTGGTGCTCAAGCTGGGACCAGAATGATGAGAAGGAGCTACCTGCTCTGCTGTGTGATGATCTTATCTGGGGAGGAAGGGACCAGCAGGGGCAGAGGCCCAACATTTATGGAGCACCTGCTGGAGACTTTTTTTTTTTTTTTTTTTTTTTTTTGGGGTCCGCGGGCCTCTCACTGCTGTGGCCTCTCCCGTTGCGGAGCACAGGCTCCGGACGCGCAGGCTCAGCGGCCGTGGCTCACGGGCCCAGCCGCTCCGCGGCATGTGGGATCTTCCCAGACCGGGGCACGAACCCATGTCCCCTGCATCCGCAGGCAGACTCTCAACCACTGCGCCACCAGGGAAGCCCTGGAGACATTTTTTTTAAACAGCTTTACTGAGATATAGTTCACATTTAATTTATGTAATTCACATAAAACTCATCCATTTAAAGTGTACAGTTGAATGGTTTTTAGTATATTCACAGGTGTATGTAACCATCACCACTGTCAACTGTAGAACATTTTCATCATCTCAGAGTGAAATCCACGCCCCTTAGCTGTCATCCTCCAGCCCCCTCCCCCAGCCCTAAGCCACGACTCATCATTCTGTCTCTATAGATTTGCCTCTTCTGGACTTGTATTTGGACCCCTGGAGTAAGTGGTCTCTTTGTGTCTGGCTTCTTTCACCTAGCATAACATCCCCCAGGTTCATCCATATTGTAGCCTGTCTCAGTGTAGCATTCCTGTTCGTGGCTGAGTAATAGTCCACTGTGTGGATTTAGCACATTTTCTTTATCCATTTGTATGGTTTTTTCCCACAGATTATAGTACACTTTTAAAAAAACCTTTATACTATAGTTGATTTACAATGTGTTAGTTTCAGGTGTACAGCAAAATGATTCAGTTATATGTGTACATTTATCTCTTCTTTTTAAGATTCTTTTCCTATATAGGTTATTAAAGAATATTGAATAGAGTTCCCTGTGCTATACAGGAGGTCCTTGTTGATTATTTTATGTATAGTGGTGTGTGTATGTTAATCCCAACCTCCTAATTTATCCCTCCCCCCATCCATTTGTATGTCGGTGAGCATTTGGGTTGTTTATACCTTTGGGCCGCAGTGAACATGCCGCTGTGAACATTCCTGAACAAGTTTCTGTGGCCATGCTGCCTGAGTGTGTGTCATGCGTACAGTCGTTTGATGCCCAGGACACCTCTCCGGCGGAGCGGGTTATTCCTCCCTCGTAAGGTGAGGACTTGGGTGACCCATGGTCAAGTGCAGGTCAAAGCCTGGCCACCCGGCTCCAGTCTGTGCTTTTGACCACAACCCCTCAGCACCTCCTCACAGAGGCTTGGCAGGTGCGGGGCGGTGAGGGGCCCAGGGTGGCCTGATGGGGTGGGGAAGGAGCAAGGAGGAGACAAAGCCACAAGGGGTCCAGAGGCCCCAGTGAGAAGTTTGGACTTTGCTTTAAGTGAGAGCTGGAGATCCTGGCCTAGCGTTGAGCAGGGAGTGACATGGTATGATTTGCACGTTTCGAAGGTGGTTCTGCCACCGTGTGGAAAATGGTCCCGGGGTGGGAGCTCGGGGGGCAACAGGTAGAGGAGTCTGGAGGCTGTGATCCTTCAGATGAGAGGCAACGGTGGCTCTTCTAGGAGCTGGACAGAGAGTGGGGAGTGGACAGACTGGGAACAGAGGTGGCTGCTGCGTTGCCCTGCCGTCCCACACCTCGGCCCCCATCCCATGGCTGGAGGGCTCTCCTGTGTGACTCTCCCCTGAGTTGGCAGTTGGATGTGAGGTTCCTGACCTTGTGTGAGGGGAGAAGAAATCAAACCTGACCCAGCAGCCTTGGGACGTGGGGAGAGGAAATAGCGAAGGATTTTAGCAAGAAAAAGGTCACGGGCAGTGTGAGAGATGAAATGGAGAGAGTAGGTGAGGCGGAGGTGTTAGTTCTGGTGGGTCAAAGTGGGTGTGGGTGTCAGTGGCACCGTCGATGGCTGTGGAAAAGCCCCAGGTGGAGGTAAACTGCTACTCCTCCTGGCTGGGCCATCTGGCAAAAGATCCATTGAAATTCAAGATGCAATTACTCTTCAATCCAGCAACTCCACTTCTAGAAGTTCGTCTTGCCATGATACTGGGACAGGTACACACGGTATAGGCAAGGGTGTTCGTTAACACTGGACATGAATCTAAACAACCATCAGTCTGGAATTCAGTAAATCTTGGTACATTCCACTCAGTGAAACCTTCCCAGTCATCAAGAAAGATCAGGTAAAGCTATCTGTCTGCGTTGACAGGGAAGGATGTCCACGCTATAGAAGAAAAGGTATGAGTGCATGTAAAATGTTAAGTACACGTGTCCTTTTCCAAGCGCAGAGAGGCACCTGGAGAGGTGTGCACACTGAGCTCTTTCCTGGAACGTGGGGTGACAGGTGGGCCAGGAGTTCACTTTTCTGCTTTCCAGTCTTCTGAGTCGTTTTTTTTTTGGCAAGGTTCATATATCATCTTTATCATTAAGATATAATATTCTTCCTTTGTGAAAAGAAAAAAGTACCAGACAGGTGGCAGTTTCACTTCCCTTTGAAAGAGGAACCTGCCAACCCTGGGGGACAGGGACCAGTACGGTGGCTTTCTCATCTACCTGGGAATTAGGCTGAGCTGCTGCTTCCTTGCTCAAAGCCCAGGGATCTCTCCTCTGAGAACCACCTGCTCCCTGCACAGCCGTGGGCCCCTTGTCTGTGGGCTGCCTGGAGCCTTTCCCCTTGTCCTCCCCCAAGCCCTGCCCCCAGAACGAAGGCAGGGCTCTTTGTCCAGGGAAGCTGCCTCCGGCCCCCTGGCCTGCTCTGGCCCCCCTGGCCTGCTCTGGCCAGGCTGATGAGGTGGCCAAGATCACGGCAGCTCTGCATCCCTGGCTCTCAATGTTCCTTTCTGGGTGAGGTCCTTGCCTGAAGCAGAGAGACTGGAAATGGAACGAGGTGGTAAGCTGGGGACCTCCCAGACCCCTGCTGCCCTGGAATGCAAATGAAGGACGAAAATACACCTTATCACCATACCCCATGCAGCCCAGAGTCAGTCTCTGCTTCATGGTTTAGTGACCAGAGTTAGGTTTTTGTTTTGTTTTGTTTTGTTTTTTCATTTATATACTTTTATTTGGGAATGTTTAAATCAATACAGAGAAAACTAAATTTCAGAGACACGGAATATCATTAGTTTGGATTTCATTACTTTATTATAAAAGAAACACGGAAATTATTTACATGATGAAAGATTTCAGAACTTCAGTGGCAGCTTCACGTGATGCTATTTCAATAGTGACTTATTTTAGTCGACGTATTTTCCAAGAATGTCACCATCTCTAAATAAGAAATGATCCTCGTCATCTAGAACTACTTTGGTGCCTCCATATTCTGGGAGAACTTTATCTCCAACTTTCACACTAACTGGTTGAATCTCTCCACCCTTTCCTTTAGCGCCTGATCCAACAGCTAATACCGTTGCTTGAAATACTTTTCCTTGTGATTTTTCTGGAAGCATAATGCCTCCTTTGGTTACAATTTCAGCTGCACTTCTTTCAACCGTCGCCTCCCCTCCCGGAAATCCAGTTAGGTTTGAACCAACTTTCTGCAGGTTGTTCTCAGTCTGGGCTCCTGCCCAGGTACCACCCTGACACCCTGGGCTGTCCCCGTGTCCCTTCCTGTCCTGCCGCCTCTTGACACACCTGTGCCCCCTCCCCGTTTCCATTCCAGCTGCCCCCCGCCCCCCGCCCACCATGGCCTCCACTAACAAGAATGGCGAGAGCGTCTCCTCGATGTCCAGTAGCCGCCTGCAGAGCCGGAAGCCACCCAACCTATCCATCACCATCCCTCCGCCCGGGACCCCAGCCCCCAGCGATCAGGCCAGCATGCTGCCCCAGGTAAGGGAGCAGCTGGGTGCTTGGTGCCCTGCCACCGGCCACCGCTGTGCCCCCGTGACACCTTTCGGGCAGTTTCACTTCCCGGAGGAGGGCCTTCTGGAGCCACAGCTGCCCTGTGTCCCGGCTGTAGGCTGCACCCCGTCCTTCCTGGCCCCAGACTTCACAGGGGGTGGGCCCTGAACTCAGTCTCTGTCTCATGGTGGGCCAGGGAAAATAAGAAACACTTGCCAGTTCCGCCTGGGAATTGGCTCTTTCCGTTCCCTTGCCTGAGACCTGGCCCTTCTGCGGGCGGTGGGCTGCCTGTGACTTGGGGGAGGGGCACAGCGCGCCTGCAGCACCAGCAGCTGGATCCCAGCGCCCGGCTCCTGTGGGGGGACGGGGAGAATCAACGTTGCCAGCAGTCCGGACCAACGCTTCATAAAGAGCTCATTGAGAACTAGCTGCAAAGAGCGTGGGCTAAAAAAAAAAAAAAAAAAGGCTTCCCTGGTGGCGCAGTGGTTGGGAGTCCGCCGGCCGATGCAGGGGACGCGGGTTCGTGCCCCGGTCCGGGAGGATCCCACG
>NW_006780945.1:413977-417641 GCF_000442215.2 Lipotes vexillifer
CCGCAAAAAAAAAAAAAAAAGAGCGTGGGCTCCCCGTGCAGCCTGGGGCACCGGGGAGGCTGTCTCATGCCGCCCACTCATGCCAAGGGCTCTTTCAAACATATAAAGCCAGGCGAGGCCAAGGCTTAGCCACGGCTAAGGACTAAGGCAGGAGCGCTGGATAGGGAGCTAGGGAAGCGTGTGCTGGGATCGCCGAAGACACTAGAAAATGACGATTTGACCCTCGGAATGAAAGCAGCTTGGGGTAGACTCGGGTCGAGGTTTGTTCTTTCTGGGTCTTCACATTGGGAGCCAGAGCAGAGCCAGCCTGGGATCTGGGCTGCAGGCAGTCACAGCCCATGCTCCTGCCTGCTGTCCACAGAGGCCCAGGAACCCAGCCTTACTGAAGAGCATCAGCCTCCAGGAGCAGAGGGCACGATGGCAGGAGGGCGGCTCGGAGAAGCGCCCCGGCTTCCGCCGACAGGCCTCCCTGTCCCAGAGCATCCGCAAGTGAGCACACCTGCCGCATCCCCACCTCCTCCCCATCCACCCTGGACCAGTCAACTCTTGGGACCTGGGCCCTTCCTGGGAGGCACGGGCAGGCAGCCCATGGTCCAGGAGGGGAAACTGAGGCCCAGGCTGCTCTGTGCCTGGTAGGAAGCCACAGTGAGGAGGCTGAGGGGAGTCAGGGAGCTGGGGGTGGACCACTGCCCTTCAGAGCAGCTCCCAGGGCCTTCCCAGCTCAGCCCTCAGGCTCTTGACTTGAATCCCCCTCTGCCCATCTGGTTCCTGGGCACCGAACCAGGGATCAAGGGGAAGCTGATCTGCCCCTCCCACTGCGTACACACACACACACATGTGCCCTGTCGTCTCCCGCTGCACACACACACGTGCCCCGTCACCTCCCCTACACACACGCATGTGCCCCGTCACCTCCCCTGCACACATACACGCGCCCTGTCGCCTCCCTTGTACACACACTCATGCCCTGTCACCTCTGCACACACACACGTGCCCCGTCACCTCCCCTGCACACACACGTGCCCTGTCACCTCTCTTGGCACCTCTCTGCACACATGGCCTTTCTCTCATTGTGGTCGCTCCCGTGTCACACACCCGCCTGTTCCCCACCCCATCTGCTCCCGCAGGGGCACGGCCCAGTGGTTCGGGGTCAGTGGCGACTGGGAGCTGAAGCGCCAGCACTGGCAGCGCAGGAGCCTGCACCACTGCAGCGCCCGCTACGGTCGGCTCAAGGCCTCGTGCCAGCGGGACCTGGAGCTCCCCAGCCAAGAGGTGCCCTCCTTCCAGGGCACCGAATCTCCAAGACCCTGCAAGATGCCCAAGGTGGGCTCCAGTGGGGGATGCGGGGTGGCAGATGACTTGGCCCAGGGCCCAGTTGACTCTGCTCACCACCTCCCTCCTGTCCAGATTGTGGATCCCCTGGCCCGAGGACGGGCGTTCCGCCACCCGGACGAGGTGGACCGGCCCCACGCCCCGCACCCACCCCTGACCCCTGGGGTCCTGTCCCTCACCTCCTTCACCAGCGTCCGCTCCGGCTATTCCCACCTGCCCCACCGCAAGAGGATCTCTGTGGCCCACATGAGCTTTCAAGCTGCCACGGCCTTCCTCAAGGTAAAGACACCTCTGCCCAGCCTGCTCCCTCTCTCTCCCCAGAGCATCTCATTCCTCAGGCATCTCTCTCCCCAGATCATCTCTCTCCCCAGGCATCTCTCTCTCCAGAGCATCTCTCTCCCCAGGCATCTCTCTCCCCAGAGCTTCTCTCTCCCCAGGCATCTCTCTCCCCAGAGCATCTCTCTCCCCAGAGCATCTCTCTCCCCAGGCATCTCTCTCCCCAGAGAATCTCTCTCCCCAGAGATTTTCTCTCCCCAGGCATCTCTCTCCTCAGAGCATCTCTCTCCCCAGAGCATCTCTCTCTCCAGAGCACCTGTGTCCCCAGGCATCTTCCTCTGTGCCAAGGGCAGTGGTTGCTCCGGGATCCCTGGGCGGGGTGGGGGGTGGGGCGGTGGCAGCTCAAGCAGCCAGACCCACATCCTTCTAGTGGTCCCACTAGAAGTGGTCCACTTCTAGTTGTCCCTAGTGTGGACAGCTGGTTTCTGCACTGACACATAAGGTAGAAAGTAGGAAGTGAAACATGCAGGCATCACTCACTGACCCGTGTTTACTGAACCCCCTTATGTGCTGGGCACAGGGGCTACAGAGTGAGTTGAGCCAGTGTCACTGCCCTAGAGGAGCCCTCAGCTCGGGTGAGGGCAGGTGTCACCATTCAGTGTGATAAGTGCTGGGGCCCACCCGGAGGAGGGGCTGGTGTCAGGGAAGGCACTTGAGAAATATAAGGAAAGGTTTGCCAGGAAGGGAACAGCATTGCCAGCAGAGGGAACAGCCTATGCAAAGGCCTGGAGGTAGGGGGGAGTAGCAGGTGGTTTTAGTGAAGGTGGTTACAAGAGGAATGGCAGGAGATGGGATCAAAAAGTCAGCAGGGGCCTGGTGTGCCATGCCAAGAAGCCTGTGGGAATAAGGGTGCAGGATGAGTGGTGGGGTGTCAGGTGCCCAAGCCAGAGGGCCGGAAGTCACCATGGAGAAGTTAAGAGCCAACCATGTAGAGATTGCTGCAGTCAGGCTACGCAGGAGCCGGAGCCCAGTCCTGGCCTCTCTTGCAGATGCACATGTTCTGGGCAGGGACCCACCTCCCCGGACAGATGGGCTTGACAGACTCCTTTGGTGTCAGGGGCAGGCGTACCTGACCTGGGCTTGATGCCCATTCTTCTGTCTGGCACAGGGGCGCTCGGTAATGGATGCCACAGGACAGCGGTGCCGGGTGGTCAAGCGCAGCTTTGCCTACCCCAGCTTCCTGGAGGAGGATGCGGTCGATGGAGCAGAGACGTTCTACTCCTCATTTTTTAGTAAGGCAAGCATGGGGTGTGTGGGCCCTCGGGTTCGGGGGACCGGGGTGGGTGGGAGCCAGGAGAGGTCACCCGGCCTCAGTCATGCTCTGCTGGGAGTCCCTGAGATGTCCAAAGGCCCGTTGGTGGGATGGGGGTGCGTCTTTCTGTCGGCAGGGCAAAGGACCTGGGGTGAGGAAGGGTGCCAGCCGGGAAAGTCCCCATCAGGGCCCACAAACACGTGCCTTCTACCTCCCTTCCAAAGAGCCTGTCCGGCTTTGTCCTGCCCTTTAATTGAGCTACTGGGGGCAGTGCTGGAGACGGTGACTCCTCACACTGTCTCTTGTTGCGACCCCGACTCCACACCCACTCCAGGAAGAAATGAGCTCCGTGCCTGATGATGTGTTTGAGTCGCCCCCACTCTCTGCCAGCTACTTCCGGGGCCTCCCCCGCTCGGGCTCCCCGGTCTCCCCCGAAGAGGTGCAGATCCCTCTGTGAGTTCTGGGCAGTCCTCCAGGTGGAGGGAGGCGGCACCGTGGAGAAAGAGCCCAACGACCCTCCCAGGGGGCTTCCCTAGACCACAGGTCCCTCCTGACCCCCCTCATGGGATGTGGGAGGGGAGGACACCAGGCTGAGACCACCGTCCTCACCAGGAAGGAGTCTGACCGAGCCCCGGTGCCCGCGGCCAAACGTGGCAAGCGCATCGCATCCAAGGTGAGGCACTTTGCCTTCGACCGGAAGAAGCGGCACTACGGCCTGGGTGTCGTGGGCAACTGGCTGAACCG
>NW_006780945.1:417917-424434 GCF_000442215.2 Lipotes vexillifer
GAACCGCAGCTACCGCCGCAGCATCAGTAGCACCGTGCAGCGCCAGCTGGAGAGCTTCGACAGCCACCGGTGAGCCACGCCGGCCTGGGGCCCCACCCACTCTGTGACAGTGCGGGGAGAGCCACTCCCAGGCGTAGGCCCAGGGGAGAAGGGCTGGGAGCTTCCAGGTTCCCCTGGGCCCCCTCCCGAAGCTCCCCTTATTGTTCATCGAGCCTTTGGTGAGCACCTCCTGTGGGTCAGGGGAGCAGGGACGGTCCCTAGGGTCACCCTACAAGCATGCATGTCACCTGGGAAGGGTTGTCGGGTGTTGCTGCCTCTTCTCCACGCTCCCCGCTTTCTGGGCCTGCTTCCTCTGCTGGGCACCCAGACGGCAGCCCGGCAACGAGTGTTCACTGAGCACTACCACACAGGCCCTGGAACAGCGGAGCAGGGCGGGCGGGGTAGGTCAGAGGGGCAGTTAGAAGCTGTGACCACAAGTGAAGGGACTGTGGAGAGGCCTGCACAGAGACCTTGGGGGAAGACAGAGGATTGGGAAGAGGCCATTCTCAAAGAATGTACAATTAGCAGCAACCTGATAGACATTGGACCCTGAGTTAAAAAAAATTAAGTGATAGCAGGTGTGGTGAGTGTCCTGGAGAAGGAGGACAGAGAGTGGGAGTGAACAGCTGGTGGCGGGGAGCATCGTCAGGAGCAGCAGCAGATAGCTGGGTGAAGAGAGACGGCAAGGGCATCCCAGGCAAAGGAAGCATCATGTGCAAAGGCCCTGGGGCTGCAGGGATTGGGGTTTGTTCCAGGAGCTGCAGGAGAAGGAGGGGAAGGAGGCCAGGGAGGTGGGCAGGCGTAGCAAGGCCTTGCAACCAGCGGGGAGGGAGCCATGTTAGACTTTATCCCCAGGGCAGCGAGAAGCCATGGAAAGGATTTAAGCTGGGAGAGGCGCAGAGAGGTGCATTGTAAGAGTTGCTGTGGAGAAGAATGAGTTAGAGGGGAGTAGTGGAGGGTAGGGAGCAGGTGCGAGCTGCTGGCGGCTGGGGGCCGCGGGGCTGAGGGTCGGGATGTGACTTTGGCTCCGCTGACCCGAGGCCTCTGCCCGCAGGCCCTACTTCACCTACTGGCTGACCTTCGTCCACGTCATCATCACGCTGCTGGTGATTTGCACGTATGGCATCGCGCCTGTGGGCTTTGCCCAGCACATCACCACCCAGCTGGTGAGTGGGGCTAGGGGAGGGGGGCTCCTAGCCTCCCCCAAGAGGCGCCAGCGTCTTGGGCCCCCCAGTCCCTCCCACGGCAACAACCTGGAGGGTGCTCAGGGCTCACCACTGCTTTGCTTCTCAGCGCCTTCCCCAGAGGCCCTTCCCTGGGACAGAGAAGCCCCTGACTCCCCTATCCTTGCACCTCTGCACCAGGTCCTCAGGAACAGAGGTGTGTATGAGAGCATGAAGTACATCCAGCAGGAGAACTTCTGGATTGGCCCCAGCTCGGTAAGGGGCCCAGCACGGACAGCATCTCAGCAGGGAGCCTCTGGCCTCTGCCACCCCCAGCTGGCCAGGAAGGCGGTTGGCTCGCCTGGAAGCCCCCCTCATCAGGGGCCCCTAGGAGGAGACTCTCAACAGAGCAGCCAGGTCTGGACCCGAGCTCACTCCCCCCTGCCCTCCGCCCCCAGATTGACCTGATCCACCTGGGAGCCAAGTTTTCGCCCTGCATCCGGAAGGACCAGCAGATCGAGCAGCTGGTGCTGCGGGAGCGAGACCTGGAGCGGGACTCGGGCTGCTGTGTCCAGAATGACCACTCGGGCTGCATCCAGACGCTGCAGCAGGACTGCTCGGTGGGGGCAGAGGCCCTCCGACTCCTGCGAGCCCCACCCTGGTCCCCTGCACCATCTCCACTTGCCCCAGCCTGGGGGAGGGGCCCTTCAAGGGCGGTGTCTACGTTGCCTCTGTCCTTCCTCTGCCCTCCCTGGCATCACACACCCCTGCACGCAGCTCAGCACAGGGAGGGTGCGAACCTCCCTAGCCCCAGAGCAGTGAAAGCTGGGTCTTGGGAGTGTCAGTGGGGGTGGGGGTCTGGGAGATGAGCCTGAGCCCTGGACAGCAGGGCAAGAGCCCCTGCCCTGGAGGGGCCCTTGCCCACTCTGATGGTGGTGACCTTGTCCTAGCCATGACCAGCCTGCCTCCATCCTCCAGGAGACTTTGGCCACTTTTGTCAAGTGGCAGGATGATACGGGGCCCCCCATGGACAAGTCTGCGCTGGGCCAAAAGCGGACATCGGGGGCCGTGTGCAACCAGGACCCCAGGTACAGTCCCGGGAGGCCCACAACTGAGCTGAGGAGATGGGGCTGAGCATCATGTGGTCTGTGCCACCCATGGGGATGTTGGCCAGTGGGCGTGGCAGGCTGGGGATGCCGTGGCCCCTCATTTTGCCCCCTCCGACATCTGCTTCCAGAACCTGCGAGGAGCCGGCCTCCAGTGGTGCCCACATCTGGCCTGATGACATCACCAAGTGGCCGGTGAGTGTCCAGGGGGCAGAGTGGTCCGGGAAGGGTGGGGAGGGCCTGCGTGCTGCTGCACAGCCCTAGCCGCTGTCTGTGCCCCTCCTGGCAGATCTGCACGGAGCAGACCAGGAGTAACCGCTCGGGCTTCCCACACATGGACTGCCAGATCCGGGGCCGCCCCTGCTGCATCGGCACCAAGGGCAGGTGAGCTGGCCTGGGCCCTCTGCCCGGAGCCCCTGTGCTCCCCCTCTCCCACCCAGCTGGCGTCCTCCCTCCCCACTTGGGGGCCGTCCGTGGTGTGGGCAGGTTCCTGCAGAGGGGCACCGCGTCCTGCCAGTGGTGCCTGCTGCGGCCGGGCACTGGGCACTAGGCGGGGTCGGGCAGGACTCAGGCCCCTGGTGGTCGCCTTGCCTCCCTGTCCCCCAGCTGTGAGATCACCACTCGGGAATACTGTGAGTTCGTGCACGGCTATTTCCACGAAGAGGCCACGCTCTGCTCCCAGGTGAGGTGGGGTCTGGTGGGGCCCTGGGCACGAGCAGCCACGTGCAGCAGCCTGCATGCTCTCCTGCAGCGGGTATCTGGTCCTGCCCCCTACATCAGGGCCTCGGACCCAGCGGGATCCTAGACACTGCCACGCTCTCGCCCGCAGGTGCACTGCTTGGACAAGGTGTGTGGGCTGCTGCCCTTCCTCAATCCTGAGGTCCCAGATCAATTCTACAGGCTCTGGCTGTCCCTGTTCCTCCACGCCGGGTAAGAGGTGCCTCGCTGCCCAGCCCCCAGGCCCCTGTGGTGCCCGCCTACCTGGGCTCCCGGGGGAGGGGCCCCTGGGCCAGGGCACAGCCGCACAACCTGCCAGACCCCACTGTTCCCAAAGTAGCTGGCTGGCAGACGGGGCGGGGGGCTGATGCCCGGTGTGTCCCCGCCCAGCGTGGTGCACTGCCTCGTGTCTGTGATCTTCCAAATGACCATCCTACGGGACCTGGAGAAGCTGGCCGGCTGGCACCGCATCGCCATCATCTTCATTCTCAGCGGCATCACCGGCAACCTTGCCAGTGCCATCTTCCTCCCGTACCGCGCGGAGGTAGGGACTCGGGATGCGGCAGGGACGTCTAGCTCTACTGCTTTCACGCCTCCCCCCTGGCTTGGCCTGAGGGACGCACAGCCCCTGCCACGTCAGGCTCGACAGCGGAATGACAGCTAAGCTGGGGGCTTCCCGGCCAATTCCTTAGTCCATTCCAAGGCGCGAGGGAGCAGTGATGCCCCTGGGTCACGTGTCGCGGTCACCTCCAGAAAGACCTGACCCCGTCCCTCACTCTGCCTCTTCTCTGCTTCATTTCTCTCCTCGACCATGACCACCGCCTGCCAGCGCGTCCCATAGCTGTGAGTTGGGCCGTATGAAGTTGCCCTCGTGCAACCGTTCTTGACCCAAAGAAACGGCAGTTTTTTGATCAGTTCAGCCTCACGCCGTGGGCTTGTTCAGTGTCTGTCCCTCCCCACGTGCGCTGCCTGGAGCGGTCTGTCCTGCTTATGGCACTGGGCGTGCGCGTAGTAGGTGCTCAGTGTTGCAGAAAGGGTGGGTGGAACGAGTCCAGCTTTGTTCCAGCAGCTCCAGCTGCCCCTCTCCTGCTCCGCGGCCGCCAGGTTCGGGGTCCCCACCCTGGGAGGGGCTCACGGAGAGGATGACCCAGGTCCTGGGGCTCCAGCCCGGCTGTGCCCAGGCCTCCCCACAGGCTCCCACCTGGTACCTGGAAGTGACCCTGTCCCCTCCCGATCCACTCACCCCAGGTGGGCCCGGCAGGGTCGCAGTTCGGCCTCCTGGCCTGCCTCTTCGTGGAGCTCTTCCAGAGCTGGCAGCTGCTGGAGCGGCCCTGGAAGGCCTTCCTGAACCTGTCGGCCATCGTGCTCTTCCTGTTCATCTGCGGCCTCCTGCCCTGGATCGACAATATCGCCCACATCTTTGGCTTCCTCAGCGGCCTGCTGCTGGCCTTCGCCTTCCTGCCCTACATCACCTTCGGCACGAGCGACAAGTACCGCAAGCGCGCCCTCATCCTCGTGTCACTGCTGGTCTTCGCCGGCCTCCTCGCCTCGCTGGTCATCTGGCTCTACGTCTACCCCATCCACTGGCCCTGGATCGAGTACCTCACCTGCTTCCCCTTCACCAGCCACTTCTGCGAGAAGTACGAGCTGGACCAGGTGCTGCACTGACCACCTGCCTGGCGGGGCCGTCGCGGCCGCTCCCACGCAGCGCTGAGGACGCAGAGACTGTGCCTGGGCCAGGCTGCTTGCCTGTACAGCGCCCACCCCCGCTCCAGAGACCCTGTGGGGCCGGCCCTGCTCCCAGGAGCTCTGCCCCCAGGAGAGGCTGAGTCTGTTGGAGACGGTCATCAAGGGCGGCTCCTTGGGGGACTGAGGCCCCCCTTCCCCAGGCCCGGGCTGGGGGACACTCAGAACATGTGTTTCTCTGCAGCTCAGGGCCCAGGCCCTGACATTACCCTGCTCCCCTGCTGTCAGCACCACTTCCTGGGGGGTGGGCTCCTTTCTTCCCAAGGTCCTGGGCTGCTGCCCATCTCCCACCTCTGGCTCTGCTGGTACGTTCCCCCTCCCCGTTGCTGTGAGCCTGCCCTTCCTGGGGACCTGGCTGGGGTTCCCACCAGGTTCCCAGCCCTGCCTGGCCATGGCCCCTTCCTGTTTCCCCTCCCGTCTCTGCCCTGTGAATCCACGCCCTGCACTCATCCGTGGCCTGGTGAGCCTGCCCATAACGCTCCGGGTCCAAACCTTCTGGGACAGGGTTTGGCAGTGGTCTGGGGCAGAGAAGAAGCAAAGAGACACAGACTGGCCATCCGAGACCCTCTGCTGATCTCAGCAAACAGAGGCTGAACCCGTCCCGCACCCAGGCCCCCCAGCCCCTCCCAGCCCAGTCCCTTCCTTCAAGTCAGTGTTCTGCCTCCTGGGGCTGGACTGACGCCAGCCAGCCCACCATCCTCTGCCTCACTCCTGCCCAGGCGAGGGCAGGGCCACCCCAAGGACCTAAATAAGGACAGGACCACATTCAGCCCTGCAGTGATGTCAGCCTATCTATGCAAAGGAGGTTTCAAAATAAATCCACAGCAAATCAATGAGCTAAGTGTTATCCTCCTCAACAGAATCGCCACCTAGTTGATAGGCTCCTAGTCTCTGTATCTAGCACATTGCCACACGTTCAATACAATTTCTGTTTTCCAGAGGTTTATACGCTCCCGGGAGCTCGCCCAGTGAAACTCCTGCACACAATTCTCCATCTCAGCCTCTGTCCCCTGGGGAACCTGCTAGTGACAGATTATGGTTGGAAAAGTAAATATGATTAGGCAAAATGTGCTCCGTGCCAGGTGTGCAGAGCCTATCTTAAGTGCAGGGGAGGAATGAGAAAAGGATGCCACCCTCAAAACCACCAGAAAACACAACTAGTTGCCCAAGTGCCTGAACTGAGGGCTGCCTTCCCTGCCTGTCCAGGCCTTTTAGTTGCCCAAGGTCAATTAGACCTTTTTTTTTTTTTTTTTTACCAGTTTATATTATGGTCCTAATTTTTTTTAAAGTAACGCTAACTTTGTATGGATGATGTCTGAAATGTATTAAACGATATTCTTTAAGAAAGTATCGTCTTTTGACCTCCAGCCTCACATAGAATAAAAACTGGAACTTTATTTTGGGAGTGGGGGGTGGCAGGGCCAGCTGTGAGGAGCTGGGGGGCAGGGGCTTGGCCCAAAGGACAGTGGATGCCTGTGGGACTTGTGGGAGATTTGGTTGGAGAAGAAGCCAGGTTGGGGTCACATGGAGGGGCTCAAGGGGGCCCTTGAGAAGGTGGTGTCAAATCTTTAGACCCCTGCGTTCCCCAAGCCCCATCAGGGGTCTGGCTGGGTGGAGTGGAGGGCAGTCCTGGCAGAAGCAGTGAGGTCCATTCCCTGCGCCCCCCAGCCCTTCATCCCACACCCCGTGGGACAGAGGACCCACAGTAACCGTGGGTGCCCAGGGTGGGTGGGTGGGGGAGCTGGG
>NW_006780945.1:424444-426729 GCF_000442215.2 Lipotes vexillifer
TCCCTGCTCCCGGATGAGGATGGGAAGGGGCAGCCCTGGGCCTGGGGGAATAAGGGCCCCCTGGGCACCCGGCTCCTTTGGTGAGGACGCTGAAGCAGGGCTGCAGGCCGCCTCCCACTGTCCCCAATTCACCCACCCAGCCACGTGTGGGCACAGTTTGGATGCAGGGGGTCCAGAGGGCCTCGCCTGGACAGACTGGAGGATACAGCACTCGTGCCCCAGCGGGGCATCCTGGGCCAGGAGCAGCCGCCCCGCCCTCTCCCCCACCCCGCCCTCACCCCCACCCCCCACCCCAGGACCCTCTGGGAATCACTGTCTCCCTTCAGGCTGAGCTGAGCTGAGCGACTGCAGGGCAGAGAAGGGGACAGCGTGACTGGGTAGGAGCCCCCAGCCTGCCTCCCCACACCCCTGGCACCTGGCTGTGGGCTCCCCGAGGGCGGCCAGTTCAGCAGTCGGTGTGCCTGTGCGGGGAGGCATGGCCCCGCAGGGAGCACTGCGTCTCCCGAAGGCGAGTGAGCCCACGGCACACGGGCCCACAGGGTGGAAGCCAAACCTCTGGTAGAAGGGCACCAGCCTGTCCTCGCACGTGAGCACGGCCGGGTGCACGCCCGAATGGCCACCCAGGTGGTGCAGGTGGCGTCAGAGCAGGATGGAGCCCTTGCCCTGCTGCCAGAAGGGGCGGTGCACGGCCAGCACGTGCAGGTGGGCCGTGCGGCCCCCGGGCCTGTGCAGCGTCAGCGACTCCTGGGGGCGAGAGACGGACATGAGTCCAGGTCACCTCTGTGGACACCTGCACCCCAAAACCACCCCCACCTGGGCCAAGGGCAGGTGCCCCTGAGTGCCTCTAATCAGGACCCCCCCTCCTACCCAAGGAGACCCCAAATTGGGACCTACATTCCCAGCCCTATGGCGGTCCCTTCATGAGGGCCTTGAGACCGCAAAGGACTGGTCTTGCCCTGGAGAGGACCCACGTCTGTGCTCATCTCTTAGCTCGGAGGAAGAAATCCCAGCCTCCAGGCTCCTCCCCCCACCTGGCTGCCTCTGTGAGCACAGGAGGAGCTGGCGCCATCGGGCAATGGCCTCTCCCCCGGAGGCCTTCCTGGGGCTGGGCATCTCTGCCCCCCAGCCCCTTTCTCACCAGAGTGAGTCTCTCCTCAGCCCACAGGGAGCCGACGATGAAGGCCACAAGGCAGCCCTCCACGAACCAGTCCAGGGACAGCTCAGGACACAGGGCCAGAAAGTGCCGGACCTGGTCCAGGTTCAGGGGGCAGATGCCCGAGACAGAGATGAATGCTGTGGAGCCGGCCCTGGTGGTGACTCCGTGGTCACCGTGCCACATGCCCACTGTCCACTGAGCATCTGCTCGGATGCTAGGGGTGGGCTCCCTCAGCCCCCAGCCCTCCCCCACAGGAAAGCAGAGGATTCAGCGCTGCTCTTCCCCCCACTTTGCTGAACATGCATGTGCTCTTACGCACGGAAACACCGAGAGTCAGATACTCTGGGGTCCCAACTGCCAAGGGCAGGAGACTCGAGGGTCTTCTCCACAAGGGCAACAGCGGCAGAGCTCAGCAGCGTCCTGGACCCTGTCGGGGGGTTACCCACCCTCTCACTCAATTTCAGACACGCCGGGAGCATCCTCTGGGATGAGGCAGCGAAACTCGGTGGGGAGTGTGTGGTGCCGCTGGTGGCTTGGGGACTCTGGGATCCCAGGTGGCAGGCGCAGAGCCACAGGCTTCAGGTAGTGGATGCTCTGAGTGGACCTCCTGGCCGCTGCTGCTACCCTGGGGGGCCCCAGCTTCAGAAGTGGCCTCTGTGATGAGGAGGGCCCCTCTGCACCTGTTGTGGAGGAGAGACGGTCAGGGGTCTGGTCCTCAACTCCCGGGGGGCCGTCCAGGGTGATGGTGCATCTTGCCTCTTTTGTAGGGGACCTGGAGTGGGGAGTCTGGGGGCCGGGGTGGAGTGGGCAAGCAGGGTGTAGACACTTCCTGCCCTGTTCCTGCTCACTGGGTCCCCGGGTCACTGTTTGTCTCTTGCCCTGATCGTCTGCAGATGTGCACTTCTTAGAGGTGGCCGTCCCTCCCTTACAAAGCCCCACGTCCTGCACGTCGCCCTGCCCTCCCTCCTCCACCTTCTCTCCCCACATCTCCAAGCCCCAAGCAGGGGACTCCCGTTCTTGAATTCTGGGAGCCCGGGGGCAGGGGTCCCACTTATCAGGACTATGGGGCAGGGGCTCCAATGTTCCCCCCACAGAGCCAATCACCCCAGGGGCCATCCACAGGCTCAGG
>NW_006780945.1:426877-446752 GCF_000442215.2 Lipotes vexillifer
AAAGCCCCACTCCTGCACGTCGCCCTGCCCTCCCTCCTCCACCTTCTCTCCCCACATCTCCAAGCCCCAAGCAGGGGACTCCCGTTCTTGAATTCTGGGAGCCCGGGGGCAGGGGTCCCACTTATCAGGACTATGGGGCAGGGGCTCCAATGTTCCCCCCACAGAGCCAATCACCCCAGGGGCCATCCACAGGCTCAGGACCAGAAAAGTCCAGACTCCTGGGAACAAGGCTGTTGTAGCGAGTGTGGCCGGGGGCAGCACGTGATGTTGATCTCAGAGATTTTTAATCCCCCACCCGCCCTGCCTCCATTTTACAGGAAGGTCGAAGTCAGCAGGGCTCTGGCCACCCTGTGCCCTGCCCCTGCGTGCTGAGGGTGAAACCTCAGATGGCACACGGATGCAGAGGATTACAGTGGCTGGCTGAGGCCCCAGAGTTTTTGGGGAAGAGCACGGGGCTAAGCCTCATGGGTCCACTCTAATCCCTGCCTTGGCGCCAACTGGCTGGCACAGTCATTCACCCTCTGTCCCCTGGAAGCCTGGGCAAGCCCACCTCTGAGGGTCCTTCCAGCTCTGGCAGCCTGAGTGTGCCATCATTTAGAGCACTTGCCTGGTGGCCAATTAGAACTGCAGACCCAGAGGTGAGGGGACAGTCTGGGTACTGGATGTAAAGTCAACGTCATCAAATGTCCCGGTGTGGGGATGGCTCAGGGGCTTCTCTCCAGACCCCTGTTGATAGGGTTTTGCTCTTTGTGCCACAGTCTCGCTCCAGCACCAGCTCCCTTGAGAGGGTCCTGTGACCACGGCTCCTCCAGCTGTGACTCTGCTCACCCTGCCCCCACTCTGCACTTCTCCCATGATGGCTCCCCTTTAGGGGTCCCACCGTCACCCCCTCCAGCCTGGTCTCCTGTGGGGCCTCCTAGCCCGCCAGACAGGGATACACACATCTGGGCATCAGCTGTGGCTGGCTGCCAGGTCTCTCCTACAGGCTCTGTGGTCCCAGGCAAATCCTGGACTATGGCTGGGCTCCTGCTCCAGGGCTCCAGAACATTCTATGACAACTGGAGGCAGGTTGTCCAGGGCACATGGTGAACCCCAGAGGGCCATGGGACCTGACTGCTCACCTGCCCCAGCAGAGCCTGGTCTCTGATCCGGCTGAGCCCCCATCCCACTAATGCTCCATGGCGGTGGGATGACGGGTACAGACTTGGCTGTCCTCACGATGGAGTGGACATCTGAGTCACAGTATGGGAAGGACATTCTGAGGGGCCGTGTGTCCCCACAGGGAAGCTGGGGCCCAAGCTTGGGGATGTTCTCTCTGGGTTGGAGGGGGGAAACATTAACAGGAAGAAAGATGAGGAAATGAGCAGATCCTGGATCAGGACACACCCCAAAACCCAAGGAGGGGGTGGCCAGCAGCATCTCATGCAGCCCAGAGTGGAGAAAAGATCTCAGATTCCCCTAACAAGGAGGCTCCTGATGACTGTTAAGAGCCCTTCCAGGGCTTCCCTGGTGGCGCAGCGGTTGAGAGTCCGCCTGCTGATGCAGGGGACGCGGGTTCGTGCCCCGGTCCAGGAAGATCCCACATGCCGCGGAGCGGCTGGGCCCGTGAGCTATGGCTGCTGAGCCCGAGCGTCCGGAGCCTGTGCTCCGCAACGGGAGAGGCCACAACAGTGAGAGGCCCGCGTACCGCAAAAAAAAAAAAAAAAAAAAAAAAAAAAAAAAATCCTTCCAGGAGAGAGGGGTGGGGTGGGGACCAGATGCAGTGTTTTCGGGGGCCCCGAAACACTCTGATGATGCCTCTGAGACCTCAGTTTTCCCAGCAGAGCAACTAAAAGGCCTGGATAGGCAGGGAAGGCAGCCCTCAGTTCAGGCACTTGGGCAACTAGTTGTGTTTTCTGGTGGTTTTGAGGGTGGCATCCTTTTCTCATTCCTCCCCTGCACTTAAGATAGGCTCTGCACACCTGGCACGGAGCACATTTTGCCTAATCATATTTACTTTTCCAACCATAATCTGTCACTAGCAGGTTCCCCAGGGGACAGAGGCTGAGATGGAGAATTGTGTGCAGGAGTTTCACTGGGCGAGCTCCCGGGAGCGTATAAACCTCTGGAAAACAGAAATTGTATTGAACGTGTGGCAATGTGCTAGATACAGAGACTAGGAGCCTATCAACCAGGTGGCGATTCTGTTGAGGAGGATGACACTTAGCTCATTGATTTGCTGTGGATTTATTTTGAAACCTCCTTTGCATAGATAGGCTGACATCACTGCAGGGCTGAATGTGGTCCCGTCCTTATTTAGGGTTCAAAATCTGCCATATTACACAGGCAGTTTCCTCAGGAACTTTCCAGACTTTTCTGCAACAGAGGTGTCAAAAGCAGGAAGAGTTCGCCACCTCCTGGAGAAAGAAGGGACCTACGGCTTCCTGAGCATCTGGAGCCCGGCTCTCCAACAGAAAGATCCCGTGAGCCGCATGTGTGATTTTCAATTTTCTAGTAGCCACACGAGAAAAAGCCAAAAGAAACAGGTTAATTTGATTTAAAAAAATATTGTATTTAACCCAATATATATAAAGTTATTGTCATTTCAACAAGTAATCAACATAAAAATTATTAGACATGTTTCATACTGTTTTTTTTTTTCTTTTATACACTGAGTCTTCATAATCCAGTGTCAATTCAGACCAGCCACATCTCAAGTGCTCAAGACCCACAGGTGGTTAGGGGCCACTGCAGTGGGCAGTCCAGATCTAGAAACTGAAGTTTAAGGAGAGAGCAATGGTTGGGGGAGGCACATGTGTATGTGTGTGCACGTGTGTGTATACATGTGTATATGTACGTATGTGCACGTGGGGTGAATGTGCCTGTGTGGGGTGTGTGTCTAGGACAAATGGAGAGCTTGGGACTTGAGCAAAGACAGAGGTGTCCCAGAGACCTGTTGGCACCGTCGGGACCTTTGAGAGAAGTTGGTTTGTTTTGTTCAATCATTCAACAAAAATTTTTCTAAATTGACATATAGTTGATTTACAATGTTGTTTTAATTTCTGCTGTAAAGCAAAGTGATTCAGTTATACATATATATACAGTCTTTTTCATATTTTTTCCGTTATGGTTTAGCACAGGATATTGAATATAGTTCCCTGGGCTATGCAGTAGGACCTTGTTGTTTATCCATTCTATATATAATAGTTTGCATCTGCTAACCCCAAACTCCTAATCCATCCCTCCCCCACCCCCTTCCCCTCTGACAACCGCAAGTCTGTTCTCTATGTCTGTGAGTCTTTTTCTCAACAAAAATCTTTTGAGTACCTACGATGAATCAGAGCTATGCTGGATGCTGGAATACAAAGGTACAAAGAAGATACGGTCCCACAGGAGAGGTAGGCATGCAAATAAATGGTTGTAATAGAGGGAAATAAATGCAATCGGACAGGTATGACCAGGTAAGTGGGGGAATAAGTGGGGGAATTAGTGGGGAAAATAGGGCTCTTGGAAGACTTCATAGATAAGAAGCCCCAAGCTGGGGCTTCCCTGGTGAGGCAGTGGTTAAGAATACGCCTGCCAGTGCAGGACACACGAGTTCGAGCCCTGGTCCAGGAAGATCCCACATGCCACGGAGCAATAAAGCCCATGCACCACAACTGCTGAGCCTGCTCTCTAGAGCCCACGAACCACAAGTACTGGAGCCCATGCTCCACATCAAGAGAAGCCACTGCAATGAGAAGGCTGCACACTGCAATGAAGAGTAGCCCCTGCTCTCAGCAACTAGAGAAGGCCCGCGCACAGCAACAAAGACGCAACTCAGCCATAAATAAATAAATAGATAGATAGATAGATAGAATAAAAAGAAGCCCCAAGCTGAGTATTGTAAGATGAAAAGGAGTTCTTTAGGTAAAACCATGGGTTGAAGTAGAGGAATAAAAAATTACAAGCAGGGCTTCCCTGGTGGCGCAGTGGTTGAGAGTCCGCCTGCTGATGCAGGGGACACGGGTTCGTGCCCTGGTCTTGGAGGATCCCACATGCCGCGGAGCGGCTGGGCCCGTGAGCCATGGCCGCTGAGCCTGCGCGTCCAGAGCCTGTGCTCCGAAACGGGAGAGGCCACAACAGTGAGAGGCCCATGTACCTCAAAAAAAAAAAAAAATTACAAGCAGATGGTGAAGCAAGTGCAAAGTCATGGTGGTCCCAAAACGTTGGGATCCTGGCGTGAGCAGCTGAGGCCAGAGCGTGGACTGTGTGCACTGGGTGCAGAGCTGGAAGGCGGGGTGGGAGGTAGGTGGAAGGAACCAATTCATGAAGGGGCCCTTGTGCCATTCTCTGGTGGATCATGGAAAGCCAGAGAAAGACGCTCAGCTAAGAAGTCGAATGATCATGTTTATATTGCCAATCTCCCGGGAACAAGGTGGTGAGGCGACTACAGCAATGGCGTAGGCAAGGGATGGAGATGAATTAATAGCAGCAAGTAACGTTGATCAAGCTCCTACATTGTGCAGGCAGGTGCAAAGCACCTCCCATTCATCATGTCAGTTAAATTCTCAATAGCCCTATCTAGTAGGTACTGTTATTATTCCCATTCTACAGAAAGGAAACCAAGGCTCAGAGAAGTAAAATAAGTTGCCCAAGGTCACATAGTGAGTCAGCGGCAGCACAAGCTTCAAACCCTCGTTCATCTAACAGCAGAACCTCAGCCTTAGCCACTGTACCATCCCATCACCACTCCCGCACCAGCCCCCATGGAGCTGCCCTCCGCGGAGCAGCTCTGGATTTGGGGTTGTGAAAAGCGGGTAGAGGGACCATGACCTGGGCTTTGATGACTTACAGAGCTCAACATCGAGGGCTGACCCTCAGGTGGCCAACTTGGTACCCAGGTAAGTGACCCTGCCATCAACCTGGATGAGGACTCTGGGAAAAGGAAGGGGTTTGGGGAGAAGATGCCACTTGGCACCTGTGGCTGGTCATCCAGGAAACACCCACGTGTTGGTGCTGGGGTGTCGGTGGTGAAGAGCACGGCCTGATTAAGCCACTGCAGCCCTGTTGTTCTGCAAGCTGGTCTGGTGGATTTGCTGTCTTTGGCCTCCGTATCCTCAAGAAGGAGGGAAGCAGGATGAGCCTGCCAAGCCTGGGCTCTCACTATGGCTCAGCCTTCCCACTGTTGCCCTCAGCACAAAGTGTTTCACGCAGTGGATTGCAACCCATCCTCAGAGTCAGGAGTGAGAATGGCCAAAGGCCAGCTGGTCTGGGTCCTGATTCTGACTGTACTGCAGGGTGACCTTGGGCAGACCCCACACTTGGTTCTCCCAGGGCATCAATGCAAGGAGAGGTGAGGCTCCAGGGACAAGAAGAGCCCCTTTAACTCCCAGAGCCCGTGATTCTAGAGCAACACACAGCTGGATCTCAGAGGCGTTTCTCCAGCCAGCCACTGAGGTGTGGGAGGACTCTCCAGGGCAGCTCCCCTCCTGTCCCACTTTCTGAACTAAAGCCCCCAGTGCTGAAGCCAGCCTAGAGCCCCCAAACACTCATTGCAGGGTAGAAGGACCTCTCTGAGCCCGTCTCAATTTGCTCCTACACGGAGGTTTGGAGAGGCCGGGCAGGGTAAGGCACCCCCAGGGGGCGGTGTGGGGCCCATGCACACTTCATGCTTGGGTCTGGAGAGGTAGCCAGTGGCTGCTTAAGATAGGGACAAGACACGGCCTGCTTCCCAGAGATCAGCTCACTTTGCTGTCAGCTCTGCTGCCTCCTGCACCTGGCCAGCTCCTTAGCAAGGGGAGTGGCCAGGCTAGCTCAGTTTCTGGCAGGCACATTTGTAAATAAGCAAAATTCTCCCAAGAAGCATCTCTATTCGCCAAGAAGGGCTAGGTGTTGGGGCCATGAGAGAAGGGGGTTTCTCCATTGGGGAATAAAGGGTTATTTTCATTCAACAATTATGAAAATAAAAATCAGGCAGTTGCTTCCATCCAGGCTCACCCCACTCGCCAGCCTGGATGTAAAGAGACACTGTCTGGGGGTTTGGGGTTTGGGAAGGAGTCAAGACTCAAACCTTGTCCAGGGCATCTCAGGTCTGAGTGAGGGCACTGAAGGTCACCACGAGGTGGGGAGGAATGTACTGAGCCTCTCTCTGTAAAAGGGCTTGGATGAAGCTCAAACTGGGGGTGATAGAAAGGGCTTTGAGGGACTTCCCTGGTGGTCCAGTGGCTAAGACTCTGCCTTCCCAATGCAGGGGGCCCGGGTTTGACCTTTGGTTGGGGAACTAGATCCCACATGCTGCAACTAAGAGTTCACATGCCACAACTAAAAGACCCCGCATGCCGCAACAAAGATTGCGCACGTGGCAACAAAGATCCTTCATGTAGCAACAAAGACCCGGTGCAGCCAAATAAATAAATAAATAAATAAATAAAATATGAAAAAAAGAGAAGAAAGGGCTTTGAGATAGCATGGGCAGGAGAGGGCTAGAGAGCGCTGCTCTTCCCCACCCCAGCTTCAACTCCTCAGGTATACAGAGGAGAGGATGGGAAACTGGCCAAATGGAAGTACAGAAACCTCAGACTGTACGCACCAAGATGTTACATTATTGCGTGCCAGTGCTGTGCCAGGCACTTACTAGGCACCAGGGTTACACATATAAATACAAGAGGATCCACGTGCTCAAAACAGGTTTAGCAAGGGAGGGGTCAGCATTTGAAATCGAGGTCTCTTGCCTACAACCTAGAACGTTCTTGGTAGTGGTGCGGGAGCGGGGCACAGCAGTCTGGCACAGTTTTTCACAAAGTAGGGGCTCATACTTCCTCCCTCACAGGCAGATAATCTAGGTAAAGGTGGTTAATCTATGTAAGCACTTATCATAGTACCTGGCATTAAGTTACAGCTCAATAAATGGTTGCTATTATTAGCTGTTATTATAAGAAGCCACAGAATAAACACGGCACATCTTCCCGGAGTGCTAATTTTACTCAATGATTAGGGGAAAAAGGACATTCTTTTTATATTAAAACAAACACTGTCATAAGCTGGAGTAGAACGCAAAGCTCACTTGGATTTTTGACATCAAACAAAGATTTCGGGCGTTCATTGCCCTGCCCCTCCTAATGACTTGCTCACCCCCCGTCGCTTGATGGACACAGGACTAGAAAAGCCCCTGCAGGGACTTCCCTGGCTGTCCAGTGGTTAGGACTCCGTGCTCTCACTGCCGAGGGCCCGGGGTTGGGTTCAATCCCTGGTTGGGGAACTAACATCCCACAAGCCACGCGGCATGGTCAAAAAAAAAGACCCTACACTTGAGTCAGGAAACCTGGGTTCCAACCTGGCTCTGCCAGTTACTACCTTGTGACCTTAGGCGCTGAATTCCTTGGGTTCTGTTTCCTCACTGGTACAAGAGGGTTAATTACACCTATATTCCAGATTGTGATAACAAACAAGATAATGTACGTGAATGTGCCTGGCAAAGTGCCTGGTCAATAATAGGTGATCAATAAATGTTAGGTGGATGATCAATAAATGTTAGGTGATCGGGGCCAAGGAGACAGAGCTAAAGGGACATGGTAGTTGGAATAGAAGTTACTATGTCACTGCTACTAAGCCTCCCAGGTTTTTATGGGGAAGGGAGTGAGGAACTGTGTCCTCACTCAGCAATGATTCCAGATGGCCATTCTGCACTGTGGTCTGTTATGGGAAGCCGATGATTTGGGAACCCAGCTTTGGCCCTGAATCATATACTAATTCCCCTTAAGCTCTTTTTCTATATCTTAGCATGTGAGTTTTCTAAGATACAGGCCCCTATTGGGCCCCCCCCACCCCAAGCCCAATAATTACCAATATTACTTATTACTCAATAAGTACTTGGCTCAGGGCATCTCATGTACTCAGGTTGCCATCTGTGCTTCATGCATGTTCTTCTTCTTTTTTTTTCTATTTTTTTAAAATGTTTTTTCTTTCATGAGTGTTCTTATAACTTTTCCATGAGTGTAGTCTGTATCCTTGGCAGCCTATAAACTACCCAATGACTTTTTGGAAGAACCTAAATACTGTAATATTGAATCATCTTACTAATCTGCCATTGATGGTCTTGCAGAAAATTGTGGAAAAAGAAAAAAGATTTTAACTGAGAAAGGTGAGGGCTATATCTTGATTATTCCTAATTTCCTTTCAACAACCCATTATGAATCTGTCTGCTGAGAATACATCTAAATTTTTTGGAACTTACTTAGGAGACACATTAGTATAATTACTTTTTATATTTTAAAATGGCAATATGGAGCAGATCATAGGTCTAAGAGTTCTTCCAATCTAGAATTTTAGTCTAGGCAGGGGGCTTGAAATATTATAATAATGTAATATTATTAAAAAAAGTTCCTTTATTGAGGGAACTATATGCCAGGTACTGGTCTATTTCACTTAATCCTCTCAAATGCCAGATGAGACGGGTACTGCTATTACCTCCCCAATTTTACAGATGAGAAAATTAAGGTGAAAACAAGTTTATCAGCTTGCCAACTTTATAAGACTAGTAAGTGGCAGTGCTGAAAATTGGAATCAAACTCTTCTTGTTCGTTATGGGGGCTTTCTCTAGTTGTGGTGAGCAGGGGCTAGTCTTCCTTGTGGCGAGCAGGCTTCTCATTGTGGTGGCTTCTCTTGTTGCGGAGCACGGGCTCTAAGGTGTGCGGCCTCAGTACCTCCATAGCATGTGGGATCTTCCCGGGCCTGGGATTGAACCCGTGTACCCTGCATTGGCAGGCAGATTCTCACACTGCGCCACCGGGGAATCCCCTATGGCTTCTACTCTTAACTACCTCACTATCCTACCTCATGCCATGCATAAGCCTCAAGGAGCTTTGAACTCATTTAGATGTATTTAAAGCCAAACCACAGGGGCCACTAACACTTGCTTACCTTTCTTATTTATTTATTTATTTATTTATTTGTTATTTATTTATATTTTTGGCTGCGTTGGGTCTTCGTTGTTGCGCGCGGGCTTTCTCTAGTTGCAGCGAGTGGGGGCTACTCTTCATTGTGGTGCATGGGCTTCTCATTGCGGTGGCTTCTCTTGTTGCAGAGCACGGGCTCTAGGCACTCAAGCTTTAGTAGTTTCGGCGCGCGGGCTCAGTAGTTGTGGCTCTCGGGCTCTAGAGCGCAGGCTCAACAGTTGTGGTGCACGGGCTTAGTTGCTCTGCGGCATGTGGGATCTTCCCGGACCAGGGCTCGAACCCGTGTCCCCTGCATTGGCAGGCGGACTCTTAATCACTGCGCCACCAGGGAAGCCCAACTTGCTTACCTTTCTGATCTTTCTCTGGGACTCCTTCACCAACCCCTTGACCAATCCCTGAGGGGTCATAACCTTCCAGGCTGTGCACGGAATTCCCTAACGCAATACACTCTAGATACACTCTCTATGTGGCCTTGCTTACAAGCTGCCTTGGAGCTGCTCTTACGCTATTTAATGTGTACAGTACATGTTTTGCCTCCCCAACTAGATTGTAAACACCTAGAGGACAGAAACTGTATCTTGTTCTTTCTGTATCCCTCTCAGTGCCTATGACTAGACTGGAGACGCCAGGGGAGCTCACTAAGTGTTGTTGACACTCTTCGGACCATCCTCCGTCCCACCTCGGCCACTCCCCTCTTCCTCGGTGACCACCCTGCTTCCTCCTCCTGGGTCCCCCACCCCTGCACGCTCCCTCTACTTTTATCCCCTCTGGCCCCGCCCGTCCTCGTGGAGTTCCACCGTTCCCACCACGTCCCCCGCCCCAGGCAGAATCTCCAGCGTCCCCTAGCGACAAGGCGGTAGCCCCTAGCAACCGCATCTCGGTTTCCTGACGACGACGGCACGTAAGGTTACGTCAGCGCGCCGTGGTTCCGCCCCCGGCGCCGGCTGGCCCCGCCTGCCCGCGCCTCTTTCGTCGCCGCCGCTGTTGCCGTTTCTGCTGCCGCTGCTGCTGCTGCCGCCGCTGCTGCCGCCGCCGCCGCCGCCGCCGCCGCCGCCCGAGACTCGCGCAGAGCAGTTATGGCGGATCCAGCAGCACCCGCGCCCGCAGTCCCGGCTCCCCCCCCGGGCCCAGACACGGGCCCCGGACGCAGCCCCCGCCCCGGCCCCGGCGCCCGCCCCGGACTCGGCCTCCGGGCCGTCCTCGGACTCCGGTCCCGAAGCCGGCTCGCAGCGGCTGCTGTTCTCTCACGACCTTGTGTCGGGCCGTTACCGCGGCTCGGTGCACTTCGGGCTGGTGCGCCTCATCCACGGCGAGGACTCGGACTCGGAGGGCGAAGAGGAGGGCCGCGGGAGCTCGGGCTGCTCCGAGGCGGGGGGCGCGGGCCACGAGGAGGGCCGGGCCAGCCCGCTGCGCCGCGGCTACGTGCGCGTCCAGTGGTACCCGGAGGGCGTCAAGCAGCACGTGAAGGAGACCAAGGTGCGGCTGGGCGGCGGGCCGGCGGGCGGGGGCCGGGGCCGGGGCCGGGGCCCGACGGAGGACCGAGTTGGCTGCTAGAGCCCTAGGGTAGGAGTGGAGACGTGCGGGTCGCTGCCCGGAATGGTGCAACTGCAGTGGGCCGAGGTGGGAGGACAAGCCTCAGCGGAGGGGACGCTCCGGTGCAAAGTCATTGCACCAGCCCTGGGCCACCGGGCCCCGGGCTTCCGCACACGGAGGACTTCCAAGCCGTACTAGGCTGCGGTGTCGGCCTCAAGATTGTGTATGTGGACCCACTCTAGTGGGGGGAACTCCTGGGGCTCTCGGGCACGCTCGGCTTTACACCGGTGCGGCGTTTTACTGACCCCCAAGGAGCTACATGCTGCATTGTGCATCCAGAAAGGAAGGCCGTGCCGGTCCGGTCCGTGCAGGGAGGGGTTGTGGCATTCCAAAACAAAGATAGAGGTGAAAATCGCGGCCGACATAAAACCCCAAGAAGTTCACTAGATTACAGAACGCGTTATTATGGGTGAAGAAAACCAACTCCTTTGTGTTTTACCTTGTTGCCTCGTTTTAATTGCTGCAGGGAACTTTGAGTAAATCATTAACAATCAGAGCTGTGATATTAATAGTACTGGGGGAGCAGGGAGGGATGTGACAGTTGCTGACTGGGATTGATGACTCTTAAGTACAGTTGGACTAATTGAAAAAGAAAAAAACTATAGAACTGTGGATGGAGGAGAGCCACCCATTTGGAAACCTGAAGGTTTTTTGTTTTTTTTTTTTAACCTGAGGCCATTAAGGAAACGTCAGACTCCCTTATGATGTTGGTGAATGTTGCAGTTTTACAAAACTGCAAAAAGCATTCATCATCATAAACCTGAAACTGAACCAAGGTTGGTTTGGTGGTTTTCATGACTTGTTTTCTTGAGTGTGAATTCTGTCAGTGATTCAGACAGACACACACGCCCCCTGTATTTTTCACCCCTTCTTCATCTCCTGCTCCTTCTCTCCTTCAAGAAAACATTTCGAACGCTTCTTAAAAATTACCACCAGTATTGCTGTGTTGGGAAGCAGGAATCAGGCCTGGGCTGGTTTAGCTGCCTGGGATGTTGAGTGGTGTGATTTCAGGGGAGGGCACTTTAGAAGTTAATCTGGGTTTCTCACACCCTGGGAGACAAAGGTGATCTGCACAAGGGGTCTGTGATGACAGCTCAGGCGGGGGAAAAAGGCCCCACTCCCAGGAAGAGCCTATGATCCATTTCCTAGTGGCAGAAGTGACTGCTGATGCCAGCAAGGTCTTTTTCCTGGCCAGTGCACGGGCATCCACAGACATAGAAATCTGCACACAGGACCCCTGGCTTCCCCTCAGAGAAATACAAATCAGGCGGTAGCTTCTCTGACTCAGAGAGAAAACGGTAAGTTCATGCAAAAGTATGTGGGAAAGATTACTTTTTGCAGCAGAACGCTTCTCAGAAATTACCACCAGTATTGCCGTGTTGGGAAGAGAAGATTTTTGCTCTTTACACTGTGTTTGTGCATTGTCACACTCGCAAATGGCCGCTAGCGTTTTCCTGTGGGGTCTTAAAAAATGTTTTTCCCTAACCATCTTCTCTAAAGGTTTGTGACTTTGGAACGGAACTCATTTTACTCTGTCATGGCCTCCTGCCCCGGGACTCAGGGAGGCAGGCCTAGCTCACTGCCGGGAGCTGCCATGTTTATCAGTTGTTGTTCCTGTTCATCTTGACGCTGGTGGTTAACTTTGTTTACAGTTATGTTCAGTCTGCCTCCCCCCACCATGTGTAATTATACGAAGTTTGACTTAAAATACCTATTTTGGAATTTAGTAGAAAATAGCTTCACGGCACCAGCTTGGATATATTTTGCAGCTGCCGTCTTGACTTGCTTTGAATTTGTTGAAATCCATCGTGGCTCCAGTGGTGATGTTTTCTTTGCCATTGTAGTTTCTGCAGCTTCTGAGCTTGGCAGAAGCTAAGGGATATAAGAATTCAAGGAAGTGGTGACATGTAGTGTCTATTCATGGATGCAGGACCCACTGCTACTTTTAGGATTTGAGAGTAGGCTTACTGGGGAGGGAGAGGCAAGTTTATACCTGATAGGTACCTCTCCGTTACCCTGAGCCATAGGCACAGATGACCCTGGTCAGCTGAATGTCTCTCTTGCTTTGCTCCTGACCACCCACTAGGGTGATGGGGTGGGTCCTGGGACCTTGCAGCATTGTGGTTTAGGAAGATTTTCCTTCTCACCTCCCACTCCTTATAAATCCATTGAGGTGACGGTGTGCCGTAAAGGAAAGACCATCAGACCGAGACTGAGCATTTAGGTTCTGATTCCTAGTCCACCACTAATCTGGTTATGAGATTTGAGAACCCAGTTATTGATAGAATAAAATAGTGACAATCTTGGGAAACTTATTTCTTTTTAAAGCTGCCACCTATTGGCATTTTGTAAGTAGTGTCCTGTTAGTGTGGATTGTTTCGTAGGCTGTGGAGTGTTTTTGTAGTTTTCATGTTAGTACAGTAGACAATGAGTAATCTTAGTCTCTTAATTTCTTTTAAGTTTTTAATGAACAAATTCAGAAAATTCAGAGAGAGAGAGATGAAGAGGCTGGCCAACAAGTCCTACCCCCTCCTGGCCACTACCATGAAAATTATCAACAGAAATAAAATAAGTAGTTCTTCCTAGAAACTGGAATTTATGGTCCAGCTCCTGAGGTCAAGCAGCCAAAGTTAAGCTTCTTTAGGACGTAAAAGAAGCACGCAGTTCGTGCTCCTTCCTTTCCTTGAGCTCCTGGCCCCTTCAGTGTGGTAGCTGATTTATCTACTTGAAACTTTTCCCATTTGGCCATGGATCTCCTATGCGGAGATTTGCCCCATCCCCATCAGCGGTCATCCTTTGAGTAAATGTTTGGAATAAAGCCAAATGCCGATAGCCTCTTTCCCCTTCTGAGCATTGGCTAGACATGGTGGGTCTTTCTGGTCTCCACGTGAGATGGTTGGACAGAGTGGCCCCTATAAGGAAGAGAGCTAACTGCTGTCTGTCTGTCCAGGTTTAGGGCCGTCCTGTTTACACTGCTTTAGCTTTCCTTTGCTTTCCCATCTCTTGTGCGTTGTCTTTTGCTCTCAGTTGCCACAACTTTCAGGGTCTTACCTGGTTTGAAATTTCATGTCTAAATTAAAGCTGTCTGTTCATGATCATCCTGCTTTTGTGAGATGTTGTGTGTGTGTGTGTGTGTGTGTGTGTGTGTAGCATCCCTGATGTCAGGAATTGGCTTTTCAGTCTATTTTTGTCTCCTACTCAGGCCATCATTTCCATGGGGAAAGCTATTTAAGTGTCGCATCACAGCGTGAGAAGTTTGCTTCCTTCGCTTGTCCAGGTGCTGGGCCCATTAAAAGCAGTTGTTCTTAGTGATGTAAGGTTAACCAAGATGCAGGACTAAGTGCATCTAATTGCATTTTATTCAGGTAGGATCACAGCGCTTGTGGCATCTCACCGTTGTTCGGTGATTTTAGTCTTCGCCCCTTGGCTTCTGGTTTCTAACTCCTAGGCCTCAGTGCCTTCGTGGTGCCTCTATCTGGCTCGCCACCTGACTCAAGGGCACTTTCACCAGATGAAGGGCGTGTGTTTGTGTCCTGTGATTGGAAGTCAAAACCCTTGGGTGCTCTTCCTGTCTGTCACCTACTCTGAATGACCTTGGCCTTGTCACTGCCTCATTTTGTCTCTCTGCAATAAAATACGAGGTCTGTCTTTCTAGCCCCTGAAATGAGCCTGCACAGGTGGAATAACCAGAAGTGTAGCCAGGTGGTGCCCATAGCAGCCACTTGGCTATTAGCAGACACCATCCTGATGTCCATCAGACAGAGCCAGCCCCGTCCCTTCAGGAGATCACGTCCATGTGTCATAGGGTGATGCCACTCGAAAGAGAAGCAAAAGGTACACCACAGGGGTTTGTTTCAGGGGTGTAGGAATTCCTATTTGATGATGTTGTTGCTTGTGACCTGGTGGATTATAGATTTGATTTCTTTATTAAGCCTCTTCTATAAATACTCGTGATCCTCACTCCTCTGTTACTTTGTAAGAAATTCAGTAGTGCACGTTTAAAGTAACGTCTGCCAAAGTCCGCCAACCTCCAGGAGGGGGAGGGAATGAATATGTATGTATGTATGTTATGTATATCTTCCAGAATCCAGGAGGCATCTTTTGAAATTCCCAGAAGACAGGTAATGAGATTATGAATTACAGGGATGACAGAATATTGCTTTTGTACTTAAAGATTACATAATGTTTGCTCTTCTCACTATTGTGGTACTATGTGCTGGGCACTCCATAAGTGCTTTATGTGTATTGCTCACTTAATGCTTACAGTACCCCTGTGAATTAGGTACTGTTATCATCCCTGTATTTCAGAGGAGGAAACTGAGGAACAGAGAAGTTGAGTAACTTGTCCAATGTCACACTGCTAATAAGTGGAGGAACCCAAATACAAATGGAAGTAAATATAGTTTGCTGTCATCTGAGGATTCATAGGTCGTTACTATATCGAGTTCCCTAATCAAACATGAGTCACAAACCCTGTGATTGGCATTAATCGTCCAGTCTTTGCACACTTAGAAGTCATAGTGGAGTAGGCGGGAAGCGCAGGTGAGGAGAAAGGGCAGGGCATCGGGATGGGTGGGAGGTGGAGGCGATCATGGCTGGGAGCAGGCGTGTGGGGGAAACGCCGTGTTGGCGCTGCAGGGCGCTTCTCTTCTACAGTTGTCAGTCCCTGGCCCCTCGGTCGTTATCAAAATAATGGTCAGAAAACACATTTTATTTCCGCAGAACTTGTGAACAGCCCTAGATGTTGAGTGTAAGGAACCTTTGTAAGTCTGATTCCCCACCTGCGTCTCCCGCGGCAGAGCAAGTCTGAGTAACTGGTCTTTCTATGTTGTCTTAGAAAAGGTTGGTGTTAGGAAATCCAGCTTGACCTCGTGCCCCCTCTCCTGCTGCTGTTGTCACCGTCCGGCTGGGAATGCTGAGTCACGAGTCAGGTTCAGGTTCGGAAGGACTCCTCCGAGAGAGGCTGAGTTCCGCTCAGTTCCAGTCCCTTCTCCTGTCAGTTTCCCGGCGGACTCTGCTCCCCACCTGTTTTGGCTTTAGGACATTGAAGGTCTTTTAGTGCTTTCCCCACCCCCACATCACTGGTATCCCTACTTTTTTCTTTGTCATTTTCCTGTTCTGTTGAAAGGAACTTTTTCTTTTTTTTACTCTTTTCCCCGGGGGCCTCATGGAGTCCAGTGGAACATCTGTGGGGCCAGTACTTTACAAGAGGGGTGCAGGTATAGTGTGTGACGTGACTTGCCATCCCAACAATGCTGGACCCGTGATCAGTGTCAGCTGACCCTGTGGTCCCCTCAGAGTTGAATTTAGGGCGATTTCGGTGATGAGTGGGTTGTCTTTTAAAAAGCCTTAACCCTTGGAAGACATAATCTGTGCTTCTATTCTGATTGAAAGAACTTTCGGAGTTTGCTGCCCAGAGCTTAGGCTGCTTCTGGATCGGGGTGGGAGGGTGCTCAAAAGGGGGAAATGGCCATCAGGACCGTTAACAAAGTGCTTTTCAGTTTACAAGGTGCTGTCACTTGTACTTACTAGCAGTTTGGTGTTTTTAACTGTAGCTCCTACCTGAGGCTTCACTGGCCTGGCGGCTGGATGCTAAGCCCTGCGAAAGTCGAGGTTTTCATGCTGCTGCGTCCACAGTGGCAGCTCTTACTGATCAGGGACACACGTTCAGAATTTCTTCTCTTGCTGACATTTCCCCCAGCCTCGGGGGGCTTTATTAGGAGCCACCTGACGTGTGGTTACAGTCAGGGAAGAGCAAAGCGCTTACTGGAATTTTTTGTACTTCAGAATAGGACTGACATGTTAACGGGGACCCTCCGCGTTTATCTACTCCAAGCTTCTTTGCCCTTGCTGTGCTCTTCAGCTGCACTCTGCGGTGGAGGATTTCATGTCCTTCAGTGCAGGCTGACCGTGTTGAATGGATCTTTTGGTCAGTTTTGTCTGCAGGTATACTGTGTTGTTCTGAAGCAGGATTGTGAAAAAGTTTTTATGATTTAAACATTGAGGCAAATGATACACTGTTCAGGAGTATTCAGCTAGGCAGTAAGTGCTGGAATGCATGTCCTTTTTGGGTTAAATCCAGTTGACTGGTTGAGGGCTTTTTGGTTTGCATATTTTGAGAGACGGAAACCTTTTATTTTCTGCAGCGAGGTCAAAGGAATGAGACACTTACCAGGTCACTCTGGTTTAAATTGATGGCATAACTATATCTGGTGAAAATTCATTCTAACTATGACAATCGGAGCAGTTGAAAAAATTTAACTGAGTAGAGCTTTAAAAAAAAAAAAAAAGAAAAAGCAGTCAATCCTATTCAACAATAAAACGAAACCCCCCCACCCCCAGCTCCTGGAGAGATTTCCTGCAGTATTGAGCGTTCTTCATTTGCATCCTGCAAGCGAGAGCTGGTCTTTCACACTCCGCAGCTCTGAGGAGGTTCTTCCTCCTTGTTTTAATTTTGATCCTTTTTGTGGGAGATGGCTGCTGTGATGAGGGCTAGCGAAGCTGTCTTGACAGGCATATCGACAGGACTGTCCCTGCTGGCCCCCTGTAAGTACAGGTGGGAAGGAATACAGACACACACACATCTGTGTCTCTTGTGTGGCTTCTGGCAGCATCAGGACGTGACATACTCCGTGTTGAAAGCATCCTCCTGTTTGTCTGCTCTGTTTAATTACTTAAGGGAGTTCGAGGGCCCTGAAGGCTGATGATCTCACCTTCAGGATGAGGAAGAAAGAGCACCTCGCCCACCCTGGTGTGCTTTGGGGGGCACCCCAGCACCCCGTGATGAGAAGGGGTGTGTGCCTCCATTTCCTTGTGACTGGCACACCCCAAGCCTTTCTCCTTCTGGCCTCACACCACTGGGTGTGAACAGCTCTTCTGAAGGGCACAAAGGACCAGTGAATTCCTGGTCACTGTACTCACTGATTTTTTCTCAGTTCCTGTCCTTTTGACCTGCCAGCCTTGTTAATATGGTCCATCACCCTCCTACTGGAACCTTTCTTCCGTTAGGTTCCACTATAGTGGCTGTAGTGAATTTTTCTCTCTTTCACCTTTTTCCTCTTACCTCTCAGAGATTCTCCTCTCCTCCTGTCTTTTCTTCAGTGCTGTCATCTGCCCCTGCAGTGCAGCTGATACCTGCATTTACACGACTTCCACGTCCATAGCGCGTTCCCAACTGCTTACTTGCTAGCCCTGTCCTGTCATCTAGAGCCTCAGACTTCTCATGTGTAACTGCCCTCACCACCCCAAATCTATGGAATTTTAAAAATTCCTTTTCTCAACTTTTTATTATGAAAAAATTTCAAACATACAGAAAAGTTGGACGACTAGTCCAGTGATTACTAATTACCAACAACCATCTTGGGTCAGCAGTTAACCTTCTGCCAAGTTTGCTTTATCTGTGTGTGTGAGTATGCGAATGTTTCCTCCTGGGCCATTGGTAAGTTAGTAGCAGACATGATGACGGTCACCTCTAAATACTCAAGTGTACATCTTCTAAAAATCAGAACATTTGGGATCATTTTAAATTTACCTTTCTGGGCTCCCATTCTAATTTTTTTTCCCTGTTATGAATAATGCTGCTATGAAAATGGGTGTACAGATATTTCTTTGAGATCCTATTTTCAGTTCTTTGGGGATATACTCAGAAGTGGAATTGCTGGATCATATAGTAATTCCATTTTTACTTTTTTGAGCAACTGCCATACTGTTTTTCCATAGCAGTGATACCATTTTACATTCCCACCAACAGGGCACAAGGGTCCCAATTTCTCCATATCCTAGTTTGTTATTTTCATTTATTTATTTTTTGATAATAGCCATCCTGCTGGGTGTGAGGTGATATCTCATTGTAGTTTTGATTTGCGTTTCCCAGATGATTAGCGATGTTGGGCATCTTTTCATGTGCTTATTGGTCACTTGTATATCTTCTTTGAAGAAACGTTTGTTCCAAGTCATTTGCCCATGTTTGAATTGGGTTGTTTGTTTTGTTGCTGTTGTTGAGTTTTGGGAGTTCTCTCTGTATTCTGGATATTAACCCTTTATCAGATATGTCATTTGCAAATATTTCCCCCCCATTCTCTGGGTTGCCTTTTTACTCTGTTGGTCATGTCTTGATGCATACAGTTTTAAAATTTTCGTGAAGCCCAAATTTGTCTGTTTTTTCTTTTGTTGTCTGTACCTTTGGTGTCAGGCCCCCATTCTAATTTGTCATTAAATCTTTGTTTGAAACGCCTCTTGCATCCTCTGCATGTTTTTTCTCCTGGACTGGTTCGCTCTCTGGTTGCCTCGTGTCCAGACTCCTCTCCTGGTCTCCCTGCCTCCAGACCCAGGACCCCAGGCTGACTCCCCAGCCGCTTGTCATGCCTTAGCTTGTCTTCAAGGCTCCTCACCTATGTTTCACATAGCCTCCAGCCTCTTCAGGTGACTCCAGCTAATCTGTTTCCCCAAATCAGTTGCGCTGTTCCCTGCATCTCAAGCCCCGTGGCACTTAGACGACACACTTGGGTTCTCTCTCTGGGTTGGACGCTTCTTGAGAAAGAGAGCTTTCTGTGAAAGCTTATATTCTGAGTGACTCACGTGTAGGAGTGAGTAACTCCTTCAATTAAAAATGGATCTGGGGGGCCTCCCTGGTGGCGCAGTGGTTGAGAGTCCGCCTGCCGATGCAGGGGACGCGGGTTCGTGCCCCGGTCCGGGAGGATCCCACATGCCGCGGAGCGGCTGGGCCCATGAGCCATGGCCGCTGGGCCTGGCTCTTGTTAATACAGATTCTTCGGAAACAGTCAGACTGGGGTGGGTGGGCCTGAGGACCTGCACGTCTAATATGCTCCCTGTGATGCAGATTCTGCTTGTTGGGAATAACTACCCTTTGAATTGGACTGATATGTAGGTCCTTAAAAACCCTGTTGATGTCAGTAGTTTCAGTTTTTAATCTACCCCCATCCCAAGTTTTAAGCCTATACAGCTGGTTTGAGGTTTTTGTCTCCCTTCTGCTTACTCTTCTAGTAGCAGTGTTAATGCCAGAAATTGTCAAAAGATGGGGCCACAGGAGGGAAGGGAAATTAAGTTGCCTTTAAAAACCAGGCAGTGCCTTCAGGTCATAGTGGTAGAAAGACCTGTTTTCTTCCCCACTACCCTTTTGCCTACTGACCAATATTAATACACAGCTGTCGCTGAGACGTTTCATTGGACTTAATTTCTTTTTAGGGTGAAAATATATGACAGTTGTTATAAGTATAATGCAACCATTCCAAGAGAAAAATGATTGGAATTGCTATCCTTTATTCAGCCAGTACCAGCAGGTTGCCTGCCGTGTGCCAGGCAGTGTAATGCTTGCTTTGCATGTGTCATCTTTCTCTTTCCCAGATCG
>NW_006780945.1:446762-450731 GCF_000442215.2 Lipotes vexillifer
TCCCCATTTTAGAGAGGAAGAGACTAGAACTGAGAGGATGCCTGTAACTCACTCAAGGCCACACAACTAGTGAGGGGCCGGCCTGGGATGTTTATGCTGCCAAAGCTCGGGCTCTTTTCTTTCTTTCTTTCTTTCTTTTTTAATTAATTAATGTATTTATTTTTGGCTGTGTTGGGTCTTGCTCGTGGCACACGGGATCTTTCGTGGCTCTTTCGTCGCTGTGTGTGGGCTTCGTTGCCCCAAGGCATGTGGGATCTTAGTTCCCCTTGAACCGAGTCCCCTGCATTGGAAGTGGATTCTTAACCACTGGACCACCAGGGAAATCCCTTGGGCTCTTTGCACTGGGTATACAGCTGCCCCTGCAACTGCTGGGTGCTGTGGAAGGTGGAGAAACACCCCCCCCCCAGACCCTGCCCTCTAGATCAGGGGCCAGCAGACTTCCATAAAGGGCCAGGTAGAAATATTTTAGGCTTAGCAGGCTATACTGTCTCCTTCACATCTACTCACCTTTGCTGTGGCAGTGTGAAAACATTCAGAGACAATAAGCAAACAAATGGGCATGGGCTGTGTTCCACTAAGATTTTACTTTAAAAAAGAGGCAGCGGGGCTTCCCTGGTGGCGCAGTGGTTGAGAGTCCGCCTGCTGATGCAGGGGACACGGGTTCGTACCCCGGTCCGGGAAGATCCCACATGCCGCGGAGCGGCTGGGCCCCTACAAACAAAAGTTAGTGTTAGCTTTTTTCCTATAGGCTTTCTTTTAAAAAAATCAGGCAAGTCTTACCAAAAAAAAAAAAAAAAAAAAAAAGAGGCAGCAGGCTGGATTTGACCTGTAAGCCACAGTTGGCCAACCTGTGCTCTGGAAGGGTCCTGAGCAATGGACATATGATGTAAGCCAGGTCTTGTAATTTTAACCTTAATAAGGAGCCACATTTGAAAAGAAAATAGAAAACAGGTGAAATTAATTGTAATGTATTTTAATCCAATGTATCAAAAATATCATGGCAACGTGTAATCAGTATAAAAATTATTATTGAAATATTTTACATTCTCCTTTCTGTAACAGCTACTGTATTGGATAGCACTGCTCAAGAAACTTAGTCTGATAGGAGAGAACAACATCCCTCTAACCCCTTAGAGTGCTTTATTTTCTTCATAGCACCTGCAGTCTCTGAGATTTTATTACTTCATTTCCTTCTTTGCTGTCTCCCCCACCAGAAAGGAAGGGGTCAGAAACGTCTCTGTTCTCAGTGCCTAGAACAGGACTGGCCCAAAGCAGCACTGATGTTTGTTTCATGAGTGAATGAAGGAGTGCACATAAGGTTCCATCTGAAGGTGCAGTGAACACCCAAGGGAGTTTGGTGGGAGAGCATTAGGAAAAGCTTTCCTGGAGGCAGGTTTTGGGCTAGCTCTTGAAAGGTAAGAATTTGGAATCACAGTGCTGGGAGGGGAGGGTGTCCTAAGTGGGAAGGCCAATGTGAACAAAAACAAGAGAGGCTGGAAGTTTGGGCAGCATTCCGGAGCCATAGTTCACTTGGCCTTAGAGCTCCTTTAGACTTAAAAATTATTGAGGCCCCCAGTGAGCTTTCATTTATGTGGGTTGTGTCGATATTTACCATATAAGAAATGTAAACAAAATCTAAAACTCAGGAACACCCAGGCACACATTCTGTTAGCCGTCAGAACGGTGACGTCATCACGTCATGTCGCCTCTGGAAAATTCCACCACAGACTTGTGAGAGGACCAGAGTGAACAGAGCAAGTAACACCTTAATAGTATTTTGAGGAAGTTTTGACTTTGGACCTCCTTAAAGGGCCTCAGGGATCCCTCGGCCACATTTTGAGAACTGCTGAGCTAGAGGTGGGGGTGAGGAGAAGGCAGGTGAGAGAGAGGGTGCCAGCAAATGTGCTTGGATCTGATTGCAAATAATAGTCAACGTTTATCGTGCACCTGCTAAGTTCTAGGCACTGTTGTAAGCACTTTACATGTGTTAGCTCAAGTGGGAAAACCCTGTGAAACAGGTGTTATTATTTAACAGATGAGGATGGGTCTGAGGCTGCCCAAGGTCACGTAGTAAGTGGAAGAGCTTGGGTTAAACCAGGCAGTTGCCCCTCAAAGACTGCATCACACTTACTCTGTGTTTATAAAGGTCTTTGAATGATAGACTCAGGAGTTTGGTTTTTTTGTTTCGGGTTTTGTTTTGTTTTGTTTTTTTTTTTTTTACATAATGAGGAGCCACTTCAAAGTTTGCAGTGAATGAGTGAATGATCTGGCAGCAGCTCACAAGATGGTTTAGGTAGGGGAGCTGGGGATCCTAGAGACCAGTTAGGAGGCTTTTACATACAGGGCAAGTGAGTTGTGTCTTCTGTACGTTGAATTTGCACCTACATATATATATGCATGGCTCACGCAGAGTGTTGAAAGTACTGATTTTTCAAACAAAATGGCCCCTAAGTGTAACCCAAGGACTTCAGAGGGAAAGCTGGTGTGTTGGACTTAGTGATGGCGTCAGGGATTTTTCAAGGATAATTTTGATGATGCTCAGTTTGACCTGGGGACCTAACTCCCAAGTGAAATTAGGACTCTGTTGAATCTGAGACAGCAGTCGTAAAGCTTTGAGTTAGGGTCATGGGGTTAGAGAGGTGGAGGGGTGTTGGGGAAGGTTTGCTCAGCGGGGCACAAAGGCAGGAAAGGCTTCTGGGGAGTAAGAAGCAGAGCACATGTAGCACTGACAGGGCTGCAGCAGTGGGCGTCGGCAGGCCAGGTGCCGGGATGATCAGGAGGGAGTCGAGGATCCATTATGCTTCTTGTTTTTTATTGTGGCAAAGTATGCATAACATAAAGTTTACCATATTTAAGTGTACAGCTCAGTGGCATTAAGTATAGTCACGTTTCTGTGCGACCTTCTCCACCATCCGTCTCCAGGACTTTTTCATCTCCCCAAACTGAAGCTCTGTCCTCATTAAACGGTAACCATTTGCAAGAGTAATAGCCATTCACTGCAGACATGTGGTCCCCCAGCGTTCAGGGAGTGAGGGGACATGTGGCAGAGACGTGGGCTTCCCAAGGGCATGACCAGGTGATGTCCCTCCAGTAATAGCAATGGGGACAGAGGGTGAGGACTCTGTTTTGGATTTGCTGTGTCTTAGGGAGATACCTGCCTTGGAAATATGTATTCAGTCTGTCCCCCATCTTTCTTTTATTCTTATTGTTGTCCTTTTCATGCCCTCATAATTGCATTTTAAAAATAAACACTGGGCTTCCCTGGTGGCACAGTGGTTGAGAGTCCGCCTGCCGATGCAGGGGACACGGGTTCGTGCCCCAGTCCCGCTAGGCCCGTGAGCCATGGCCGCTGAGCCTGTGCGTCCGGAGCCTGTGCTCCGCAACGGGAGAGGCCACAACAGTGAGAGGCCCGTGTACCGCAAAAAAAAAAAAAAAAAAAAGGACACTATTTAGATTTACGGAAAAGTTGCAAAGATCCTGGTATACCCTTCACCCAGCTTCCCCCCAATGTTAACGTCTTATGTAACACGGTATATTTGTCAAAAGCAAGAAGCTAACATTGGTTCTACACAATTAGCTAAACTACACACTTCTACTTGGATTAGTTTTCCACTAATGTCTTTCTTCTGTTCCAGGGTCCAAATCTATGGTACTACATAGATGCATTTAGCATAATTGCCTTTCGAATGTTGGAAAAACCCTTCTAATTGATCTTTCTTTACCTGATCCACACTTCATCCTCTTCCCTAAGATTTATCTTACTGAAGAACTTTGTTCAACAGCTTTTGATGCCAGAGAGAAGGGGTCAAGCAAGATGCTCTCTGAGAGAAGGCAGTCAGAGGCCACCTGTAACCATGGAGAGCACTTGTGGAGAGTAGAGGGCAGCGGCTGGCAGAAAGACCGGCAGCGGGTAGACAGGTGAATGTGGAGGGCGAGGGAGTGTAGGCACCCAGGGTCAGGGACGTAGGG
>NW_006780945.1:450741-452595 GCF_000442215.2 Lipotes vexillifer
GGAAAGTGCAGACTTAACGTCCTGTTGTTCAGTCTCTGTGGTCCAACACTGAAGAAAAATTGGTGGGATTATTCTCTTATTTGTCTTAGATTGATAGCTTTTTTTTTCTGATTGCAAGTTATATTAAGTTACTTATACATACTTAATACAAAACTGCAAGAACTTTCAAAAAGTAGGTTAAAAAAAAGTCTCCTATGATTCCACCACTCAAGTATAACTGCTTTTTATCATTTCAGTGGATAGTTATTCTAGTCTTCTGTGAACATCTAACTATTTGCTTTCGCAAATACATGCTGTGCTTAATCTCCCTCCCCCTGTCCCACACCACTTAACAAACGTAAACTGGACCGTTTGCAAGTGTCCAGGAGGAGTTCAAGTTTGCAGTGCCCACGTGTATTTCCACAGAATAGTGGAAGCTTTAAACCCAGACAGTCTTCCCTTTGCTGGTCAGTGTTCTAAAACGCGCCTTTCCCACAGCAGTGTCATCTGCGTCAGAACTCTGTCAGATTTGTTGCTGTGCAGGCGACTCCTCATGCTTTGATGCACACTGATTCTCTTGGGCTCGAATCTAAAGACTTATTCCCAGATTGTCTTTCAGAAACAAAGAACAGCAATAACAAAAACCTTTGCCACTTTTACCTTGCCTCGGCTTTAGGGTCTCAGGTCCAAGCCTTCTGCTGGACCCACAGCAGACATTGGCTGAGGAGGTGCCCGGGTCTTGGGTCTTTGCACCCAACCGTCCCTCCTCCTCACAGAGGCCAGCACTGTGGGCACCTCACAGGGGTTTGCTTAGCCCTTCAGGATCATTTCCTCTGTTGATCAGCTCATCCCATAAACTACTCTTCAAGTACGATTCACCATATGCTCTTTCTGCGTTCTCTGTATTGGAATTGTCATCTGTAACCTTGGGGGCCTGCATATTCAAGTTCTTTTAACAGCAGCTGTGGTGCCCACTGCCTTTGCTCTTTTCAGATGTGATGGGATTAACGTTTGTGGAACACATGCAGACTCACTGCAGGCACAATTGGAAAGGCCGAGTAGGACTGTTTTCTTTCTGGAATGTGGCTTTGGGCCTGTCTGCGGTGTTCTGAAGTTGGGTGTTCAGAAGTGGAGGTGTTTCTGTTTCATAACATTTTCTCCCCATTTCAAAAAAAATTTTTGATAGGAACTTCCCTGGTGGCACAGTGGTTAAGACTCCGAGCCCCCAATGCAGGGGCCCGGATTCGATCCCTAGTCAGGGATCTAGATCCCACATGCATGCCACAGCTAAGACCCGGTGCAACCAAATAAAATAAATAAATAAATACTAAAAACAAAATTTTTTTTGACAGCGTGATTTTTAATGTATGCCCGTGATTCCATCAGATGGATGAAACCATTTCTTTAACCAGTCTCTTTTGACAAGCTAGTTTGTTGCCTGTTTTTCACAGTTTTAAATGATGGGACTAACATCTTACACTACTTTTTTTTCTATCTTGTTAAGTTTCTTAGGATAAATTCCTAAATGAAATTACTGGTCAAGGGATAGTACATTTTTTTAATATTTATTTATCTATTTACTTATTTATATATTTATTTATTTAGGCTGAGCCGGGTCTTCTTTGCAGCAACATGGGATCTTTGTTTCAGCACGCAGTGTTGCTGCATGCGGACTCTTAGTTGCGGCATGCATGTGGGATCTAGTTCCCTGATCAGGGGTCGATTCCGGGCCCGCTGCATTGGGAGCACGGAGTCTTAACCACTGGACCACCAAGGAAGTCCCAGAATGTTTTTTTTTTGTTTTTTTTTTTTGTTTTTTTTTGCGGTACGCGGGCCTCTCACTGTTGTGGCCTTTCCCATTGCGGAGGACAAGGT
>NW_006780945.1:452803-465817 GCF_000442215.2 Lipotes vexillifer
TACCCCCTTAACTTCCATCTTAGAACGCCTATTTCCCAGCACCATGGTGAGGCTTTTTGTGACTAATGCAGGAGTACCCAGCTAGTTGGCAGCATCTCGAGGACTAGAGCTCAGGTTAGCTGACTGGGCCTTTTTGTGGCCGCGCCCCTGTTGCCAAGAAATAAGCCCTTCTTGTGCCAGGGGGTTTCCCTGAGCCCTGCAGGACGGGCAGGCCGGTCTGTTGCACCTTCAGCTCAGGGCATGCATTCCCCAGGCAGAGGGCTGGACGGGGAGGCAGTGAGTAAGCTGGGGTGGGAAGGCAGAGGGACAGGAGGTGTTCAGACACAGGGCTTGGCGTCGGCATGTAGCCCTGCAATTGCTGTGTCCACAGCCAGACCCGTAGACAGAATCTTGTACAGTTGCTGGGAATTGGATGAGATCACCCTGAGCACCTCTCAGCAAAGCGCTGGCCAGCAGTTACTACTAACGGGGGAATCGTTTATCTCTGCTTCAGTTTCTTCGTCATGTTTGGGAGCCCGCACAGTACGTATGATTGCCGGTTTAGGGGGAATATTGCTAATTAGCTTGTCTGCCTTGTAAGACTGACTTTAAATTGAAATCTTAATGCGTGAGTGCGTGCGTACGTGCGTGTGTGTGTGTGTGTGTGTGTTTAAGTAGATAATATATGCAGATGGAACAACATTCAAGAGGTTTAAAAGAGTATGGAATGAAATGTTTGTTTCCTTCCTACCATTTCCACCACTATGACCAGATATAGTCTATTCTGTGCATATATATATATAATTTTTTTTACGAGACTAGGCATATTTTAACACCCTGTTTAGAATTTCTCTGTGATAGTTCTGCAGTGAGACTGAATTAGATTTTTTTAAGCTATTAACATAGAAAAATGATACTGAAAATTTGCCTCTGCTTTCCCCCCAGTTTTATTGAAATATAATTGACATACAGCACTGTATAAATTTAAGGTGTGCAGCACAATGATTTGACTTAAATATATCATGAAATGATGACCACAATAGGTTTAGTGAACATCCATCATCTCATAGATACAAAATAAAAGAAAAAAAATTGTTTTCCTCGTGATGAGGACTCTTAGGATTCACTCTCAACTTTCATATATAACATACAGCAGTGTTAATTGTATTTATCATGTTGTACGTTACATCCTTAGTGCTTATTTACCTTATAACTGAAAGTTTATACCTTTGACCACCTTCCTCCAGTTCCCGCTCCCTCCCACCGGCTGCCTCTGGTAACCACAAATCTGACCTCTTTTTCTGTGAGGGTGTTTTTTTTTTTTTTTTTTTTTTTTTTTTTTGCGGTACAAGGGCCTCTCACTGTTGTGGCCTCTCCCGCTGCGGGGCGCAGGCTCCGGACGCGCAGGCTCAGCGGCCATGGCTCACGGGCCCAGCCGCTCCGCGGCATGTGGGATCTTCCCGGACTGGGGCACGAACCCGCGTCCCCTGCATCGGCAGGCGGACTCTCAACCACTGCGCCACCAGGGAAGCCCCCTTTTGGCTATTTTGAATAGTGCTCCTATGAGCATTTGTGTGCTGTACAAGTTTTTCTGTGAACATATATATTTCAGTTCTCTTGGGTACTATACCCAGGAGTAGGATTGCTGGGTTGTGTTTATTCTTTTGAGCACCTGCCAAACTGTTTTCCAGAGTGGCTGCACCATTTTACATTTCCACCAACAGTTTTTCCACATCCTCACCAACACTTGTTATTATCAGTCTTTTGATTATAGCCATCCTAGTGCAGTGGTATCACATTGTGATGCGATGTGCATTATGACTAATGATGTTGAGTGTTTTTTCATGTGCTTGTTAGCCATTTGTATATTTTCTTTGGAGAAATGTCTATTCACATAAATCCTATGTCTATTTTTTTAATTGGGTTATGTGTTGGCTTGCCTCTGAGACCCTGCATTTGGGTGTTCTTTAGACTCTAGCAGGTCTGTGGTAGGTGCCCTGTCCATGTCATAGGGGTCTGTGCCAGGTGTCTTGCGTTACATTGGGATTTAACCTCCTTTCCTACTTAAATATGCTCTAGAGGATTTGAGACCCTTATAAACTGAAAGGTCTTCTAAATCTTTCTAAGAACTGAGTTCTGATTGTTTTACATCTGTTGCTCCACAGTCACTCTAGAATAAGAAGGGGGTTGTTGAATAGGGCTTCTTGGACAGTGGGGCAGCATCTCACATATGTACCAGTCACATGAACTATGCGCAGGATGCCATTTACAGTTGAACTTTCTCAAAGGCAGAGACTATACCATCTTTTTTTTTGCCTTGGCTTGCTCTCGTAGTACGGATTATAATATTTCTTACGCAGTAGGTGATGAAATGCTTGTTGCTTGACATGAATGTCCTTTGGTAACTGAGTCGTTTCTGTAGCCCTTCGTCAGGTTGAAGGCATGGTTGTGCTGAAACAGTGAGAGGATGCCTGTGTGTGACAAACGGCGCTTGGTTCACAGAGGCCCTTGTCTTTCTGAGTGTGTCTTGGCCACTGCTGCTTCACAGATCCTCCCTCCTTAAGCAGCATGACTGACTGCCGAGGGGCACATGTACTGCTATTTATGTCCTGTGACTTTCTCAGTGATTGTTTTTAGGTTAGCATTTAAGAGTCTAATTTCATTTTGTAAGTGTGTAAAGTGTTGATTACTCGTGCTTGTTGCTCTACGCTGACAGTGAGTCTCTCCCACCTGGAGCCCAGCTTTGTCCTGGATCAGTTCTAACTGTCATGGTTGAATCACAGTGATCTATGGAATTTAAAGTTTCTCCGACATTTGAAACAAAAAGCTATTTGTAGGAGCAGACAGATGGCCTTTTCAGATGATTGGGGCACTTTCTAATGGAGTTGTGCTTTCTTTTCCCTTCCCACCACTTCGAATCTTGGAGCAGCAGTACTGGAAGAGCCCTTCAAAGACACACTGGTGTCTAGTAGGTAGTGTGCAAATACTTGTAAGTGATTGTTGAAGCTGAGGATTTCTGATTTTTGAATTTGTGATTTCTTGTTTTTGTTGACACATTACCGTCTCTCCGTCTTCAAATGTGTCCCATGGTTGTGTGTAAGTACTTTGGAAAATTAAGGTTAAAGAGCTCCGGTTGGCATGGTATATTTAGGTAAACAGGGGCAATTGAACACATTTATTTCCACTTCCTCCAGAAGCCCTTCTAAAATGACAGTAAAAGGATTTTTTAGGGCTTCCCTGGTGGCGCAGTGGTTAAGAATCCGCCTGCCAGTGCAGGGGACATGGGTTCGAGCCCTGGCCCAGGAAGATCCCACGTGCTGCGGAGCAACTAAGCCCGTGTGCCACAACTACTGAGCCTGTGCTCTAGAGCCCGCATGCCAAAACTACTGAAGCCCGCGCGCCTAGACCCTGTGCTCTGCAATAAGAGAAGCCACTGCAATGAGAAGCCGGCGCACCGCGATGAAGAATAGCCCCCGCTCACCGCAACCAGAGAAAGCCCACACGCAGCAACGAAGACCCAACACAGCCAAAAATGAAAATAAATAAAATTAATTAATTTTTTTAAAAAAAGAATTTTTAAAATGTCTAAACCCACGAGGAGAAAGAATGTGAGAGAAGACAACTGACAGTAGGTTTCAAGTTGTGGATGATGGAAGGTGACTGAAGCAGCAGAGCAGGAGCTGAAATGTTTGGTGCCTCAGAGACACGGCCCAGGGAGGAGCAGTGTGGGAAGCCTGGTGTCCTCAAGGCGGGAGTGCTGTCTGGGCCTAAAGACAGAGGGGTTAACTGAGAGTCTGTATAGGGAGAAATTCAATTCCCCAAGTTACCTGCCCACTTGTACAAACCAGAGAATACTTATCCCCTCTGCCCACGCAAGCGCAGAGGTTGATGCTCCGGAGAAATCAAACCGGAGACTCTAGATGAAGAACCTCAGGTGGAGCGAAGGGAGCAGTGTAACCCTGGGCTGAAAGGGGGATTCATGGACATCTGTATGCTCAAGGGGAAATCCCATAGCCTGAGATCAGGCCAGGTGCAGGGTTGGAGGACTTCCCTCTGGGAGAACGAACAGTGTCGGAGACAGGCCCGCAGTTGCTAGTGTTTGGCAGCCCCTCAAAGCAAAAGCTAGATGCTACCCCAGCTAATATGATCAGTACTAGTCCAAAGGCTTACTTGTGTCCGCAAAGCTTCCATCATCTTTTTATTGCCTCAACTTTTATATTTTTTATTTTGATATAAATGTAGATTCGTAAGAAGTTGCAAAAATGATACAGAGAGGTCCCCTGCACCTTTCATCCAGTTTTCCCCAATGGTTACATTGTACATAACCACAGACAATAGCAAAACCAGGAAATTGACATGTACACGATGTGTGTACAGTTCTATGCCATTTTATCACATGCAGCTTCATGTAACCACCTCAGCAGTCGAGGTACATGACTGTTCCATCACCACAAAGATTTCCCTGATGACTCATTTTAAAATAGGAATGGACAGCCAAGGATCACAGCATATTCAGAAAGCTCCCAGCATGAAGGGTAGAGGCTAGAACAAGCAAGAGAAAGATGTGTCAGAGGAAGCAGTTGATACTGCGAACAGAAGAAACCGTTGGAACACGTAGTGAATAGCCTGAAATAAGAGTCAGTATTTTGTCAATGAAATAAAACTGGATGCTATAAAAATCAGAACAAGAAATAATTCTTGGAAATTAAAAACATAATATTGGAAGAAAAGAGTTGACAAAGACTCCCAGGAAATACAATAAAATATCTGACATCTAAGAGATCTATAAAGAGAGAAAGGGGAAAATGAAGGGCAGAAATGTATCAAGGAAATCGGAAATGTTTCCAGAATTGAAGATCACAAGGTTCCAGGATGGTGAATGGAGAAAGTCCTAACTGGCACATTGTGTAATTCCAGAACACTGGGGATAAAGCTTCCAAAGAGAGAAAACAGTCGCATAAAAAAGATTGGGAATGAAGATGCATCGGATTTTCAACCTCCTGGGAAGCCGGAGGCAACGGAGTAGGTTTCCAATCGGACATGGTAGATTGAGCTAACGTAGAACCACTCTTAACTACAGTCACTTAGAAGTGCTATGTAAAATATAACAAACATTTTAAATGTAGCTAAGCATATAAGAAAGAAAAGGGATAACAGGACACCAGAATCAAAGAGGGAACCTAAAACCAGAGCAGAATAGGCTGCTGATGTCATAGCAGCCCTGGGGGGTGTTTATTGGGCCCTGAAACAGGCCCTAACAATAATAGAAGTCTGGATTTTAATGAAAATGTATAGAATTGAAATAGAAATCCCCTCAAAGGGCTATTCCCTGGTAAAAGGGTAAAAAAAAAAGATGTGACAAAATCTCCCCCATGAAGCCAGAGAAATGGCGGGGAAGTTTATCACTGCCCCACACCATGAGGTGTTAGGGGAAGCCTCCCATGAGCGATTGAAACATCTGAGTTTGAGGTCTGTATTTATAATACCCACTTTCAGGAATCCCCAAGCCAGCACCAGGCTGGTGACGCTCCTGGAGGTCCTTGCAGAAAGAAAAGCCAAACTTCTGTAGAATGACCCTTCCACAACGCAGGCCACAGAATCCTATGATTTCCACAGATGCTGAGCTGGTGCTGAGAAATTACTAAACATACAGAAGGATCATGAGGAAGAGTCAGCAGCTGCCACAACAAACAGGAGGATTCCCGACATTTTAAAACTCCAGATAATGAGATTAAATATAACATTTAAAGTGATTGAAGGGCTTAAAGAAAGAATAGAAATCAAGGCAAGAATAAGATACAGTACGTTTTAGAGGCTGTTTTTTAAAAGAGCCAAATAAAATCTCTGCAATGAAAACTCTAATCATTGCATGTAAAACCCAGTGGAAATGTTAAATAGCAGAATAGACACACCACAAAAGAGAATTCTATGAACTGGAAAATAGACCTGAGGAAGCTAAGTAGAATTAGCAGAGAGATCCAGAGAGATGGTGTAGATGGTGTAGATGGTTCTGAGGGAAGGGGAGCGCCAGGCTCGGAGCGTGGGGGGTGGGGCCCAGGCAGAGGCGGATGGAGTTCCCAGAGGAATCAAGAGCATCTTAAAAGCAGCTTGAGAGGAAAAGACAGATTGCTCCCGAGGTTCAGCATTGATACTCAGCAGATGTCTAAGTAGTAACAGTGAGGCCAGACCACGATGGAATAAAATCTCCAGTGTGCTGAGGAAAATAAGCTTAGTTTTCAGTGACCAGCTTATCATTCTATAGTATAGTGAGAACAAAATACAGGCATTTTTCACCGAAAGAAAAACTAAGTTCATTCACTCACAGACCTTCATTGTACTTCAGGAAGAAGGAAACTAAACCCAGGAGAGAGAGACAAAAAGCAACGGCGTACAGATACGGCAGAAACGTGCGGTAGAGCTAAATCATCATTAACTTATAAAACGGTGATCATTACTGACTTGAGGAGAGTTAAAAACTGAAATCCTGACAAACAATCAATGGAAATGAGAGGGGACTATCTGAATTGACGCTTTCTAAGATCTTTGAACCGTTTGGGAAGAGTGGGAGGGATACTGATTTGCTTTAGATTGTCTGAGTCAAGTAGACATATTAAAATGTTAAGGATAGAAATAGGTTTGGAAGCCTTCAAACCAATAGAGGGAAAATACCCAGAATTATAAAAACCAGGTCATTTCACTAGAAAGAAAAAGTGTGGTAGGCAGAAAGCCCTAAAGGTAACAGAAATAAATCCACACGGATCACAATGAATATAAACAGAGCAAAAGTGCCAGTTAACAACAGAGGCTTCGGGTTGGAAGACAAGAGCGAAGCCCTCGATGTTCTGTGGGAGTTTCACATCCAATTACCTGACGAGTATTTCTTCTCAGGCCTGCAAGGACTGGAAAAATGTGCCTCCCGTGGACCTTCCTCCAGAAGCTGGTGGGAGGTGTGCTTCACCAAGACAAGGGAGTTTTCTGGGATCCAGAAAACGAGATTCCCCCACAGGCAGGCTCTTGGAGAGGCAGGCTGGAATTCTGCAGGAGAGAGATCTCCAAGGAAGAGAGACAGAACCTAGAGTCACCTGATGGATTGTTTGAGTATGTTTGGAAAAGTTAGGGGTAGCTATTTGATAGAATTCTCAATCCGTACACAGGTTGTGTGTATCCACAGAGCACACTCAGTCCAGCTGTGAGCCACATTTACTCCATTCCAGCACATTCAGGTTGCTTCTGTCAAAGCTGCAGAACTGTCGGAAGGATGGACTCAAGGTAAGGGGTTGTCAGGGGACGGGTAAGAAACAGGAGGTCCCTAGGTAATGTCCACAGTTAATAGCTTAGGCATTAGAGGTACAAGCGTATTGTTTATGTATACGGGTAAATACTCAAACTGCTAAGAAATTAGAAAGTGGTTTTCTCAGGGCAGCGCTATTGAGACGGTAAGACAGGGCATTGCTGTTTTATGTTGTTAAGCCCTTTTGGAACTCTTTGATTTTTTTTTTTTTTTTTTAAAGAATTTACTGGTTTAAACCAACACTGTTCAATAGAAAATGGCCTCACTTTCTATTGAAAGTTTTTTTTCTCATGACCTCAATTTTTTAAATGTAAAAAGGAGCAGGTGAAATTAATTGTAATATATTTTATTTAAGCCCGTGTAGAGCCAAGACATTGTTTGAACATATAACGGATGTAAAAAACATTAATGAGGGAGTTTGCATTCTTCGTAGTAAGTCTTTGTAATCCTCTCTGTGTTCCAGCACATCCTGATTCAGACATCACATTTCAAGCGCTCAGTCGCCAGATGAGGGTGGTGGCTGCCCTGCTGGGCAGGGCAGGTCTGACCCAGGAAGGATGGAGGGTGTCTGCTCCGTGAGGGTCTTGTCAATACGCAGATCGACATTCAGGAAGCCCGTTCTGGAGAGTAATTTCTGACCCTGGTTTCTTCCTTTAGCCCAGCCACCCCTACTTTAAATTCTCCACTGACATTTGGAATTGTTGCATATTCCCAGGAAAGTCATAGACTTGACGGCAGAAATTACAGTCCTGGGCTTCTCTCCTGGAAGTTGTTTCCCTCTTTCCTCATAGATACTGTTTCTAGCACTGCTCTGAACCTTCTCAGACTTCTCCACATTCTCTTAGTGTAGTGATCAGAACTGGACTTAGTATTGTCGAAAGCCTGACTGACTCAAAACAGAACAGCAGGACGGATGGCCTCACCTTGCTTGTTCTTGCTTCTTCTCTGAAATAGTGTCGTTTTTGCTTGTCAGATCACTGTCATCTGTGTGCAGCAGCTCTTTTTCTGAAATGCTTTCTCTTGGCTTTGTGAGCATCAGGAACTTGGGGTGTTAAGAGTGAAGGTTGAAGTGTTACTGTTTTAAAGTCTGTTTCTTAAGTGGTTATTCTACCTGGATTTCTGGAACTCAACCCTCAGATTTCAGTCAGTGGAAAGCTGTGAAGGGTTTTTTTGTTGTTGTTGTTTTTATTTTTGACTGCGTTGGGTCTTCGTCCTGTGGGTGGGCTTTCTCTGGTTGTGGCGAGCGGGGGCTACTCTTGGTTGCGGTGCGTGGGCTTCTCACTGCAGTGGCTTTTCTTGTTGCGGAGCACGGGCTCTAGGCGCACGGGCTTCAGTAGTTGTAGCACATGGGCTTAGTAGTTGTGGCTTGCGGGCTCTAGAGCGCAGGCTCAGTAGTTGTGGCGCATGGGCTTAGTTGCTCTGTGGCATGTGGGATCCTCCCAGACCAGGGCTCGAACCCGTGTTCCTGCCAATCCCCTGCATTGGCAGGCGATTCTTAACCACTGCGCCACCAGGGAAGCCCGAAGGTAATTTTTTTTTTTTTTAAGGGTGCTAGGATTGATTTGTGTTTTGAAGCTATTGGTAATCCCCTCCCTCCCATTTCTTTTATTATCCTATTTTTTTATATAACTCTCCTGAGAATCAGGAAAGGTCTGTAGAATCAATGGGTTTTTCCACTACACGCACACGCACACGCACGCCCCCCCCCTTGCCCTTTTCCTTCTCTTCCCGCTTCCCACCCCTTCCAAAAAAGACTCACTTTTCATAAAAGCCACCGTTGTGTAAGCCTAGTCTTAAAGCTCTGTTAAAGCTTGAAGTGAAGGAAGCACATCAGGGTGATAACAAGTAGGGAAGGGCAGGCGTCTCCCCATCCTCCAGCCTGCTGCTGGGTCTCCATCCCACTCCTCCAAGACCCTGGAAAAGGCCCCGGCCTGCGGGACCTGAGCACCACCACTGGTGGTGTCTGCGCCTGTGGACGTCGGTCACCCCTGGAACTGTCATTTTAGACGGGGGGCCGCTGGGGGTGGGGAGGGGAGGGGAGCTGAGCCTCTGGGCCAGGCCGATGACTGCAGTCCGTGTGCGCAGACTTGTGTGTGATGGGACCCTGCCCTTGAGCCGCGGGTGGTCTGCTTGGGGGAGCAGCTCACATACGCGGAGGTGGCTGTCAGACGAGGGTCTCTTGCTGGGAACTGGCTGCTCATGACGTTTGGGGCTGAAGGGAGGCGGGCGCAGTGGGAACAGAAGCCGGGCCCTGCAGCCTGCCTGCACCCGGAGAGGGTGGCGGGGGTGGCCCGGCGGCCGGACTCCAGGGTGCCCGTGGGACACCAGCCTCGTGGAGCTGCCAGGCTCTGGCTCTCGCACGGCCGGGCTGGAGACACCTCCCTGGGTACCTCGCAGCCTGGACTCTCCAGACTGCCCCTCAGCAACCACCGCCACACCTAACTTTAAAGTCTCAAAAAGAGGCCCTTGCCCAGCCCGCGTCCCCTCCACCTGCCTCTTCCTTTCTCCTCCCGCCAGCCTCTCTGGTTCCTGCTTCCTGGGTGGCCAGTTGTCCTCCAGCGTGTGCGTTGCTGACCACTGCTTTCGGCCACCTGTCCCCATTCCCGCGGGTCCCCCTGCAGCCTCCGCCCTGGGGGATGCGTTTGAGTGCTGTCTGTTTCCCGGGCTCTGTGCTGGGGCCGCCCCGTGCCAGGCGGGGCTGGTGAGCAGGGAGCAGCAGTGCTGGACAGGCGGTCAGAGAAGGGCTTCCTGAGGGGGTGACGTCTGGACAGAGGCTTGAGTCAGCTGTCTGGGCAAACGTAAAGGCCGTGATTGTTGCCGTGGTGGCTCCTCGTGTGTAGCTGCTTGTTGCACTTCTGCCCCCTCCCCGCTTCTCTTGGCTCCTCATGGCCTGGTGTCTTGCTAGCACCAGGCACAGCATTTGGCATCCTGGTAGGTATGCAGACTGTTGAATGAGTGGGTGGATGGATGGATGATCCACTGTCGATGGAGTGAGCAGTATATGACAGATGTCAAAGGAAGCAAACCCAGACTTCCTACAGGGCGGGCTCCCTGCCGAGCCCCTGAGAGAGGAGGGGCAGGTCTGAAGCCCAGGCCTGAGGAAAGCCAGGTTCAGGTTAAACACCTTCTGGCATGCCCTCTCCCTGTGTGGTTCATTTCACAGCTTCGTATATTACTTGCTGTTTCAGGCTAGTTCAAACTACTGATGGGTGAAGTAAACTCTGAAATTGCTGGGAGAGCGTAAGCGGGGTGGGCGTGGGAGGGCAAGAGAACTACTATTTCCATTACTTACCACGTGCCACATACATCCTGGGGCTTAGATCTCAAAACCATCTCCACAGGCCTACTGTCGCTTTCGTGTGGCTTGGTTGGACCTTGAAGGATGGACCGTAGCAGAATCCTTGAGGGTGTCTGGATACAGCTGCGGGAGTGGGAAGGATTCTTCAGATATGCCAGCCTGGGGTTGTCTTCTGGTTCTTCTTTGGATTTCTGGTCTAGCAGACTGTTGGCCAGCTCTGAGGCCCCAGGGATTAGAGAAATAGGGACAGCCCAGGTAGGAGAGATAGGAAGGCTGAGATGCTTATAGTAAAAGGTGTACTGCGGGCTTCCCTGGTGACACAGTGGTTAAGAATCCGCCTGCCAATGCAGGGGACACGGCTTCAAGACCTGGTCTGGGAAGATCCCACATGGCGCGGAGCGACTAAGCCCGTGTGCCACAACTACTGAGCCTTTGCTCTAGAGCCCGCGAGCCACAAGTACTGAGCCTGCGAGCCACAACTACTGAGCCTGCGCGCCTACAGCCTGTGCCTTGCAACAAGAGAAGCCACCGCAATGAGAAACCTGTGCACCGCAACGAAGAGTAGCCCCCGCTCGCGGCAACAGAAGAAAGCCCGCGCGCCGCAACGAAGACCCAACACAGCCAAAAATAAATTTTCAAAAGAAAAAAAAAAAGGTGTGCTGCGTACCCCTGGCAAGTCTCCAGCCCTTCTCAAGCAGGGGTGCTGGCACCCTAGTGCGTCCATTGTAATGTGTTAGTGTATCTCAGTGGTGCTGATTACTGCCATCCTTAGGAGAGCAGAACATGGTCACCTTCCATGCTCTGGTGGCTTAGATGACGACAACGCTGGCGTTTCAGTCTTTGGAGGGGTTGTGACCGTGCAGGCCCGAGCTGAGTCTACAGTGCCAGTAGGTATTTCCTCCTCACCTCTCTCCAGTGGGTGGTGGTGAGTCCTTTCCACTTTCCCAGCCATGCCAGTTACCACGACTCAGCCCAGAAGCCGACTGCTAAGTGTTTGTGCTTCATTTTGTTAGAAATCTTTGCTCAGAAGGCTGGCTACCTGATCCCTTCCTGACCTAATTCTAGTGACATGGGGTGACTGAGAAAAGGAAGACGTGACTGTCGAGGTTGGCACTGGGGAGTGGCGGGGGCCAGCCTGTCTGTATGGCTCTCAGTGGCTGTGGCATCAACGGTGGGGATCAGGCAGGTCCAGAGGGCTGTCAGCAGTTTGGGACCAGCTGGCTGTTAAGACCATCACTCGGTGATGCGAGACCCTGGCTCGCTCTCCATCCCGGTGGTCTCGTGTCTCTTCCTCCTTGGCTTCCTGTGCCTTCATCAAGCTCCTGCTTCCGGGGTGGGGGGCGGGCAGGGGATGTTTGCAGCACCCACCCCAGTTTGTCTTGGAAAGATGTAGTTTTGGAATTGAGGAAAGCAGAGGACCAGCATTGTTCTGACACAGTCATTCTGGGGAGGGTCGTGAAAGCTCCTGCCCCTCTGGTGTGGATCCCCCTTACCTGCCTGGGGGTGGCTCAGGGAATGGGTGGGGTGGGGGCTCTGAGCCCACAGGTATGATGAAAACAAAACTGCGTAGGGAGATGAGCCACCCTGCTCCCACACCCCACCTCAGTGAGAACCTGACCCCTGAGCAAGGACTCGGCCTTGGACCAGGGGTCTGGTATGTTATTTTTACTGTCTTTTCCTCCCATATTTGCATTTTTAAAAATAGCAGTGCTGAGTGAATCCCTTTCAGTCTGAGTCTGCTTCAGAAGGTAGGGTGCATTTTGCAGAGAGTGTGGCTATTGATTAGCAGCTGATTCTCAGTTTAGGAGCATGGACCGCGGGAGCCGCAGACGTTCTGGGTGGAGATAAGGCTCGGTGTCATGAGCCATTGCGGCAATGAGTCCCCAGCTCTCTGCTGACCAGAGGTGACATCGTTTTGAAGATGCTGTCATTTTTCTGTGGGTGTGAAGAGAGGAAGGTGAAGAAAAGGGAGCGGGAGCATCTGTGAGCCGAGGTCCTCGTGGTCGTCTTGGAGGATGTGCATTAGGCAGTGACTCGCCTTCCTGCCAGGGCAGTTCTTTCTCAGACTCAGAGTTCTTACAGGAGAGAAGAGCCACGTTTGATGCACCAGCTCCATCCCGTCCAGTAACCCAGCTCTAAAAATCACATTTCTTGTGGCCGCAGCATGGGCCTAGGAGCTGCCTTCCTGCCTGGAAGTCTTTATGGTGGGAAAACCGTGTCCCCCAGGTGTCCGGGGATGTGTACTGGCAGGTTCTGCTCTTTACCACCTAGGCAGCAGCTGGCCTGGGTCAGGTCACAGGGCTCTTGGTCAGCAGGGTCTGGGGCTTTGTTCTTGGTGTCTGTCTGGAAGCTGACCTAGACCAGGGTCTGGACCACCTGAGCAGAGGTGGGAGTTGGGGCCACATCGTTTAGGGGACCTGGTGCCTGTGTGTCTGTTCAAGGGCTG
>NW_006780945.1:465827-483431 GCF_000442215.2 Lipotes vexillifer
ACCGCAGGAGGAGTGTGTCAGGGATACTGAGGGCCGGGTATGAGCTGAACCTCACTTTGTTCATTATTTTAATCCACCTTGCTTTTTTGCATCTTGATCCCCAGATTTTTATCTTTAAATTTTTTATAAATTAAAGACAAATGTCCCGAGGCTTCCCTTGTGGGACAGTGGTTAAGAATCCGCCTGCCAATGCAGGGGACACGGGTTTGAGCCCGGGTCCGGGAAGGTCCCACATGCTGTGGAGCAACTAAGCCCGTGTGCCACAACTACTGAGCCTGTGCTCTAGAGCCCACATGCCACAACTACTGAAGCCCACGCACCTAGAGCCCGTGCTCCGCAACAAGAGAAGCCACAGCAATGAGAAGCCCGCGCACCGCAACGAAGAGCAGCCCCCACTCTCCGCAACTAGAGAAAGCCCTTGTGCAGCAACGAAGACCCATTGCAGCCAAAAATGAATAAATAAAATTAAAACAAAGAAAAATCAACAAAAAACCACATGTCCCTAGTAGTCCTGTCTTGTTTTAGAAGAAAGGGAAGCATACTGGTTGGAGTAGAGCTGTTTTAACCAGGCTGGTTGTCTGACTCGCCCAGCGAATGTTAATAGATTGCTGGCTTCACCCGGAGATTCGTTCAGTAGGTTTGGGGTTAAAAAAAAAAATCAGGAATGTGTTTTCTGTTTTGTTTTTTTGCGTTACACGCGGGCCTCTCACTGTTGTGGCCTCTCCCGTTGCGGAGCACAGGCTCTGGACGTGCAGGCTCAGCGGCCGTGGCTCACGGGCCCAGCCGCTCCGCGGCATGTGGGATCTTCCCGGACCGGGGCTCGAACCCGTGTCCCCTGCATTGGCAGGCGGACTCTCAGCCACTGCGCCACCAGGGAAGCCCAGGAATGTGTATTTTTGAAAGAGTTCTGAGGGTTCTGATAGTTGCATTAAAGCCTAGTCCTCCTCCCAAGGAGGCTGTCGAGGCTGCCTCCATTCTTCTTAATCTTTTGCTCTTTCAGCACTGATGAGTTACAAATCTAGACTTCTGTCTCCACTCTTTTTATGGGGCCATCGGGTGGTTTCCATCAGTTGCCCTTCAAGACCAAACAGTGGTGTGTGTCGGCCAAAACGCTACCTTGCAGTTGCTGATTTTAGGGCTTGGTGTCTAGAGGTGGGCGTCCAATAGTTCAAATACATTTTGATCTCTCACTTTCAGGAAGTGTGTCCTCCTTTAGATTTGTGATAATATGAATTCTGGCTGAGAAGTCCTTGTACGTCGGACCTAGAGGAGCCCGGGGGAAGGAAGGAAGGAAGGAATGAAGTTTCATGCTTAATCGTACAGAAAAGAGAATCAGGCCAGGGTCTTGCGTGCTGGTGTCTGTTCACTGGTCACCCTCTCTCCCCAGACGGCTCAGGGGCGCCGTGGGGCAGCGAGGCTGGCCTGGTGCCAGGAGGCGGACTGGGGAGAGGCTCACTTGGTACGTGCCAGCCCTGTGCCCACCCCCGGCACATCGTTTCCAGGACCCTCCTCCTGAGGGGGCTGTGAGGCCCGGAAGAAGTCTGTGAGGCGCTCGGACACTCCTTACCCTTCCCTCCCTCCCTCCCTCCCTCCCTCCACGCTTACCCAGGCCTGAGAGCACCTCCTGCTGGCCCCCTGGCCCATGCGGTGCCACCTCCTCCGATCGCACCTCCTCCAGGCAGGCACCTTAGTGCCACCCCGCCCTCCAGCTGAGCGCACCCTCTCCCACTCGCTCTGGTTCTCTCTTGGCTGTATCTGCTTATCGCTGAGGTGGGTGTGTCTGCAGTCATTCATAGGGCAGGAGAATTTTGACTATATAAACAAGAAGGTGGTAATTTGCATACTATAAGATTTCTTGTGGGTTTTCTTGAAATAGCTCCCCGATTCTAAAATCCTTTCAATTTGTAAAAGACTTTTTAGTAATGACATCTAACTCAAGAGGCACCTGTACGTTAATTTTTTAAAAATAAATTTATTTATTTATTTGTTTTTATTTTTGGCTGCGTTGGGTCTTCATTGCTGTGCGCGGGCTTTCTCTGGTTGCGGCGAGCAGGGCCTACTCTTCGTTGCGGTGTGCGGGCTTCACATTGCGGTGGCTTCTCTTGTTGCAGAGCACGGGCTCTAGGCGTGCAGGCTTCAGTAGTTGTGGTACACGGGCTTAGTTGCTCCACAGCATGTGGAATCTTCCCGGGCCAGGGCTCGAACCCGTGTCCCTTGCATTGGCAGGCGGATTCTTAACCACTGCGCCAGCAGGGGAGCCCTGTACGTTAATTTTTGCATCTTGTTTCTGTCTTTGTAGATGTTATTTTGTGTACTTGTTTTCTCCAGCTGAGCTCTAAGTTCCTGGGGAGAGAAACTGTCAGGGGCCTCGTCCAGGCTTTGCCCTGGTGCTCCTGTCCTGGGGCCTTCTCAGGCCGTGTGCACCAGCGCCATCTTTTCCTTTCAGCCAACCCCCTTGGGGGTCTGTGGGGATTCACTTTGCAAATGGAATACCCACGTGGCCCCTCGGCAGGGACAGGTGCTGGGCAGGTAGACTCCCGGGCTTCTAGAGACATTGCAGGGGATGAGCTCTGGAGCTGGAAAGGCCCAGAGCTTGTCCAGCCCAGGGCTGCCCATGCCAGGTGATGCCCAGGGAGGTGACAGGACTTAGCGCATGCAGCTGGGGAGTGGCAGCACCGTGGCCTCTGCAGGACCTGGCTCTTGGGCTGTATGGCCAGCCGCAGCCTCGTCTCACTGTCCCTGCAGGAATGGAGGGATGCTTCCTCCCAGCCTCAGGGATTCTGCTTTTTCATGGTCGGTCAGGTTTTTAGGACTTAACGGTCAAACCAAGAGGTAATAGCGGCCCCCAGGAGCCATTTGGTCTGTGCCAGAGTTGCCAGGCCAGTTGGTGCCTGAGTGATACCCTGTACCCTAGGATGGGTTTCCATTTCATGCCTTGAAATAGTAACCACAGGTGTTAAGCAGAGGTTGGTGTGGGTTCAGGGAGGCTGTGTTTCTTCCTCATGGGGTCCCTTATGGTTGAGAGTGGGCTTGACCTGCCCCCTGGACTCAGATATAGTCTCTTTTAGCTATTTCTCCTCCTCCCTTACTACCTTTAAAATGCCAGTCAGAACAACCAGGATTTGGAGATATGTATCAAAATCACTTTAGGAACTTTTTCAGAATGCCTGTTTTCAGAATACCATCCTGGGGACTGTGGGCAGCGAGCCTGGGATGGGGCCCTCCTTCCATCTTGATGCCCCTCTGTTAAGAGCCACTGTTACGTGAGGACGAGGTGATGTGCACGTGGGTCACCTGGAGACCTTGTTAACCTGTGGATTCTAAGGCAGCTGGGCTGGGGCCTGGGAGTCTGCATTTTCAGCGAGATCCAGGACGATGCCCCAGAGTAGAAAGGGCTGTGCAGAGGGCCACGCACGCCAGATGAGGAAGGACACTAGCAGATCCAGGGCTCTGGAATCCTGGTGCCAGGTGGCCTGGGGCAGGTCACTTACCTCTCTGAGCCTCCAGCCTCCTCTGTGGAATGAGAGCTACCACAGCAGTACCTCCACGTGGGGCTTTTCCCTGCACAGCACAGGCTCCATATAGGTCTATTCGTGGGATTACCAGCCTGGGTCATTGTTCTGTGAAGTCACCTGACATCAGACACATGGGGGTTAGGGTGGGGATCTGGAAGGCAGTGTTGGGCTCTGTCTACACCTGGACCGTGGGCTTGCTCTCTACTTAACTCCCAGGGATGGATGCCCAGCAGCCCGGCCATCAGAACAGACAGGACGTCATGCTGTTTACTTTTCTACCTTTTAGTCATACCTCTTGAGGAGGGACACCTTCTCAGTCTAAAGCTGCCTGTCTGTACCCTCCTTTCTAATCTGGGAGTCCTGGGCTATCTTGTCCTTTTTAGAGCCAGGCTGATAAGCCCGGGGCCAAGACACTGGGTGTAGTGCTGGGTTCTTTCTCCATGCCAGCTCTTGCCACTGGAATGCATATGCTGCACCCCAAACACTGCAGCATCTGCAGAGACCCAGCTCTGCTGCCTGGGCTCCAGCTGGCCTGGTGCCAGGCACAGCTCCCCGGTCCTTCCCCCTCACTGAGCAGGCAGTTGGACTCAGTCCCCTTTCTCTGTTCCCTTGGGCAGGCTGTGCCTCTGGACCATTTCAACAAGCTGGCAAGCCACAGCTGCAGTTTCCAAGCAGTGATGCAGTCATGCTGCATTGCCGGCCCTGATTACAGGCTTCAGGACTGTGGTGTGCCGTCAGAGAGAGGGGTCCCCGGAGACAGGGCTACCCCTGGGGGTTGAGAGTACAGAGGCCTGGGGTTGGTGGGTGACATCCCTTGCCTGCATCTCTGATGCACATTTCCTTTGCAGCCTGGCCCTTCCCGCCTTCCCCCACCTGCCATTTGGAAACAGGAATCTTTGTCTCTCTACCCAGCTCGGCAGTGTATTTACTTGTATAAATGTTTTCAGGTATTTTCATTTTGTCTCCCCCATCTAAATGTAAGTTCTGTAAAGCCAGGACATGTACCTATGTGTTTGTATTCTTGTCTCATTCTGAATCTATGGAAAACACTAAAAAACTATTGAATTCATTGACCCCAGTCTTTGGTTTTAGCAGAGCTTCTGTTGAATGGTTTCTGTAGCGCGTGACTGACAGAAGTTTCCAGTCAGGGGCAGCAGCGTTTGTCTTTTCTTCCACTGCCCACAGCCAGTTCCAGCTCCCCTCCTCCCCTGGCACGTGAGGCCCTCTGGCCATTTGTGTTTGCTGGTAAAACCTTCGATCCTCAGGTGGGCAGCTTGCTGATGGCTGGATTTTTAGGGACTCGGTCACATGATGGTCACCTGCTCTGAGAAAGTCATTACGCTGGCATTCGCTAGACTCACTGGCCAGTCATATCCCCAAATCCATTCAGAACTGGACGCTGGAAGAGGAGCCCAGCTCTAACCCACAGTTAGTCCCATTTCCTGCCGCTCCCAGGTTCACTGTTCTGAAGGCCAACTTACTGACATTTCAAGTAATGCCAGAAAGAGTTAAAAGTCCCCCACGCCCACAGCATCTGTGTGTGAACGTTTAGATCCCAGGGGTTTTGATCGTTTGCTTGTTTGGGGCTAGATCTAGACCAGCTTCTGACCGAGAAGAGATGTCTCGCTCCGCTTGTAACTGGCTGAAACCCTAGCCAGAGGGAGCCAGCAGAGCAGGCAGACAGGGTGGGGCCCTCAGACTTCTTGAAAGTGACCCGCCACAGAACATACTATACATCGTGACCCAGGACACATGTATGTTATATACGCACCTGGAAAAGTGTTCTCAAAACAGTACCTCGGGGCTTCACTGCTGGCGCAGTGGTCGGGAACCCGCCTGCCAATGCAGGGGACACGGGTTCGAGCCCTGGTCTCGAAGATCCCACATGCCGCAGAGCAACTAAGCCTGTGTGCCACGACTACTGAGCCTGTGCTCTAGAGCCTGCGAGCCACAACTACTGAAGTCCACGTGCCACAACTCCTGAAGCCTGCGCACCTAGAGCCCGAGCTCTGCAACAAGAGAAACCACCGCATTAAGAAGCCCACGCGCCGCAACGAAGAGTAGCCTGCCACAACGGGAGAAAGCCTGCATTCAGCAACGAAGACCCAACAACGAATACCCAATGCAGCCAAAAATAAAATAAATTAAAAAAACAAAAAAAACGGTACCTAGCCTTCCTGTATGTGATACACCCAGTGTTGGCCATGACCCACTAAATTGATCTCATAACCCGCTAATGGGTCACAGCCCTCAGTTTGAAAAACACTGCTTGGGAATTCCGTGATGGTCCAGTGGTTGGGATTCTGTGCTTTCACTGCCGAGGGCCTGGGTTCAATCCCTGGTCGGGGAACTGGGATCCCTCTGGCCGACTGGCACGGCAAAAAGAAAAAAAAAGAGAAGGAAGGAAAAACACTGCTCTAGGGAGCATTCCATTCTAGGACTTCCAAGGCTTTTTCAGAATTCTGCACTGTGGGATAAACTTCCCAATCTGGCATCTTAGCTTCTCTGGCCTCCAAATTGTATTTGCGTTGGAGGGAGGGAGTTAATATCCCTGGGCCTGCCCTTCCCCTTTCCCCACCCTTCTCTGTGCCAGATCCTTCTAAATTCCTTAAAGACTGTGTACATTCCTTATTTTACATTTGTATTCTTCTCTAGCCTTGAATCTATAGGAAGCACTAAAAAAAATTTCTATGAGCTCAGTCCTAGGATTAGCAAAGTTCCTATTGAATGGCTTCCTCTATTCTCACCCCCTAGACTGAGCTGGGCTTCTCAGCCAGTGACTAGCATGTCCCCCATTCCATCTTGGCTTGGAGTGCAGCTGGGTGGCCACCGCAGTGAGCTGGGGTGCTTGCAGCCAAGTAGACCCAGGGGCAGTGGGACTGGGGCCTGCTTCAGCATCTGCGACCTCGGCTGAGGGAGTGAGAGGGGCTGGTTAGGAGGCCCTGAAGTCTCCCCACCCCACCCCGCATTGACCACTGTCCCAGCTCTAGCTGTATGAGAGGTGGGAGGCATGGTGTTTCTCAGATTCTTTTTAGCCCTTGGGAACTAGCAAGCCTTTAGAAGTTTCCAGCACTGGGCTCACCTCATTACGTTCCTTTCAGGAATCTGTTCTTTGAGTCCTGGCCTAGGTAAACAGCCTCATCTCCCGAGTGTCTGCTGGCCCTGGCACTGCCCTCTCCTCTCCCTCCCCAGGAAGGGCCTGGCTCAGGCCACTGAACACAGCCCAAACCGGGGGCCACAGCAAGCCGTCCCCCATTTCCCACTCACTTGCCAGGGGCACGGTGTGGGACTGGCAGACAGCTCGTCCTTGCGACCCGAGACTGTGGGTGCTGGTACGCCCATTGTCAGTCGAAGATCTGGTACAGCTCATGTCACTCACCCCCAGGGAAGACTGCGCGGCTTTCTTGCTGTGGGTCCGAAGGCCCCCCCCCCCCCCCCCGGGCTTGGCCACAACAGTAGAAAGTGGCGGAGGACTACTGTGTTTTGATGTGACCCCTTTAGGACTTACTGGATTTTCAAACACTAGTTAATAAGGCCTTGCCGGAGTTTGACAGGAGATGGCAGTGGTGGGTGGGTGGCTTCCAGCCTTGACGCAGACGCTCGGGCCCCTTTAATGGCCCTCCTTTGCCCATTGTTGGACTTCCTGCCTCTTCCTCTCTCACACTGGGAGCCCTGTTAGTGGATACTGATCTTAGTGACCAGGCATGAAGCCTGCTTTTTTTCCTAAGGTGGGTGCTCAGCCCCCACTGAGCGGGCCAGCCCTTAGGGCCACCCAGTCCTATGGGATGTGATGTTCAAATCCACTTTAAAGTAACTTCTTGTTGCAGCTTCCTTGTACTTTGAACCAGTTGATGAGCCTCAGTTTGCCTTTTTCTATCCTTGGAACGTTTTTATATGGTGCATTAGGTTCAGTCGAGAGCAGTGTTAGGAATGAGGGTCTGGACCAGGAGCTGCGGGACCAGCTCGTCGTTCCTGCTGTGCCGTCAGTGCTGGGCGTCAGAGCTGCAGCTCAGGGAGGCAGTGTGTGCCTCCGGCAGCCCGGGGGGCAAGGGGCAGAGAGTGGGCCTCCTGGCCAGGGCAGAGCTCCTTGGAGCGCAAATGGGGGTGGGACGGAAGTGCTCAGCCCCCCTGCCATGTCGCCTTCCCCCAGCGGTGTCCCCCCTCCTCCCTTTGCCACTGAATTGCTTTCCCACTTGGAGCACCTCATTAGCTCAAACTTCAGAAAGGATCTGGAGAGTGATCCTTTCACCCTCCTCTGGTCTCAGCACCACCAGGCTCTCCTGGGAACAGCCTCAGGGCTCCTCAGCCTCGGCACTGCTGATGCTTTGGGCCGGATCAGTCTCTGCTCTAGGGGGGCTGTCCTGAGCATTGTTGGATGTTTAACAGTGTCCCTGGCCTCTAACCACCAGGAGCCCCACCCCCCACCCCCCAGCTGTGACAGCCAAGCGTGTCTCCAGACATTACAGATGTTCTCTGGGCGGAAGAGTTGCCCCCAGTTGAGAACCACTGGGCTACCTCGTCACCCTACCCTGCTCAACAGCCAGATGATGCTTTTAACGTGACCCCCGCTCAGAGACCTGCAAGAGCTCCTGTCACTCAGGACAGACTCTCAGGTCCTTCCCTGGTGCTTTTTCTCTGAGGCTCGAGACGCCTGGCCTCGCCTCCTGTTCCTTGCTGCTCTATCGCAGCCCTGCTGGCCTCCAGGGTCGTCAGGGCGGCTCTTCTGTCTGCTTGGAAAGCTCACTCCCTTAATACACTCAGATCTCTGGTCACATGTCACCTTGGAGCGGGCTTTCCTGGTCACCCTCTCAAAATAAATAACTTGCTCCCCTCCCGTTTCCAGCCTCTCCCCCACACACCCTGGGTAGTGCCTTGGTTTTCTGTATGGCACATAGCACCACCTGACGTGTGTGTGTGTGTGTGTGTGTGTGTGCGCGCGCGCGCGCGCGCACACGCGCACGCACGTGCCTGTCTGTCTTTTTCTCTGCTGCACTAGAATGGAGGCTGAGTCAGAGCGGGACTTATCTCACCAGTGCCTGTCCTTCCTGAAGCCTGGTTCTCTTCCTCCAGAGCAGGTGCAGGAATCCTCGCCATGTGGGGCAGGTGTGTTGTTTGCTCCTCCTGTTTCCAGAGGAGGCGGTGGAAGCAAAGGATGTGGGTTCTCGGATTCCACCAGGCATGCCCCGCAGACATGTCACAAAAGCGTCCAGGTACAGGGAGTTATACCCAATCTCTTGTAATAACCTGTAACGGAATATAATCTGCAAAGAACCCACAAAAACAAATCGCTGTGCTGTGTACACTTGAAACTAACACAGTATTGTAAATCAACTATACGTCAATTTAAAAAGTCTCCAAAGTAATGCATGTTCGTTTTTAAAACCACCTGTAGCCCCTCTTCACTCAGACACTTTAACATCTTGGTGTGTTACCTTTCTTGTCTTGCTTTTTTTTGTTATTCAGAAACCTCTGATAGCTACAGCTCTCCCTCAAGAAATGTTAAACAATAGTTCACCACCTCAGAGGTTGTTCAGAATTCTAGAACCAATAATGACAGTTAAAATCTATCCACCTTCCACCTCAGATCCCTCGCTGGTAACAATTTTTTAAAAACTGCGTCCAGGGTGCGCCTAACAAAAAACGTGGCTCTGTTTCACGACTTAGTTTCACTTTACAATCTGGTGTTTTCCTAGAGCAGGCACAGCGCCCTCTGGTGTTAGCCTCCAGTGTCTGGTGCCTGATCTCTCAAGGGTGGGAGGAGCAGAGGAGGGCCGACTGCTGAGACCCGGTGGTGTCTCCCACCTGGCGGCCTCGGCGGGCACTCAGGGCCCTGATGACATCCACAGGCAGAGGCCACCACAGCCGCCTGCCATGTGCCCCAGAAATGAATAGAGCAGTTGTTGCTTTTATAACCAGGAAAAGAATTACTGTCTTTCAGAGGGTGTGGACCTGCCAGAAATGTGTTTTACTCTGTCCCTATCTCTACTGCTCTGGGGAGGGAGGAGCTTTTTCTGTGGTTAAGCGAATGGACTCGAGCTAGACTGCCTGAGTTGAAGTCCCAGCGGTACCACTGAGGAGCCGTGTGGCCATGAACACATGACTTATTTTCTCTTTGTCTCAGTTTACTTATCTGTAAAGACAGTGACAGTATATGCTTCTTCCGTGGAGTCGTGGAGGCTTTCTCAGGTTAAAACATGTGAAGCGCTAGAAAACTGCATGGAGTGTAACACAACACCAGCCGTGCTGTCGCTGTGAGGAGAGGCTTCCCGAGCAGGGGTTCTGAAAGCCTTCGAGATGCAGGGAGCACGTGTCCGGAACAGGGAGAGGCGAGGAGGAAGGACGTGGGTAAGCGCTGTTCCGTGGGAGATGCTCGGCTGGAGCGGCTGGCGGATGTGGAGAGAGCAGTGCCCAGTGTGGTGGGACATGGGCACCTGGGAGGGAAACTTGTGAAAGAGCATGGAGAGGCTTGCAAGTCATCCTTGCCCTCCCAGGCATCTTGTTCTCATTTTCTGGAATTCCCCAGGAAAACAAGTGTAGCCAGAGGGACTTCCCTGGTGGCGCAGTGGTTAAGAATCCGCCTGCCAATGCAGGGGACATGGGTTCTACCCCTGTCCGGGAAGATCCCACATGCCGCGGAGCAACTAAGCCCCTGCGCCACAACTACTGAGCCTGCACTCTAGAGCCCGCGAACCGCAACTACTGAGCTCACGTGCTACAACTACTGAAGCCCACGCGCCTAGAGCCCGTGCTCCGCAATGAGAGAGGCCACCACAATGAGAAGCCCGTGCATCGCAATGAAGAGTAGCCCCCACTCGCCGCGACTAGAGAAAGTCCGCACGCAGCAACAAAGACCCAATGCAGCCAAAATAAATTAATTAATAAATTAAAAGAAAACGAAATGTAGCCAGAATAGTGGCCCCTGCACCCCTCTCTCCTCCCTGCCCCACCGCTCTGCTCTACACTGTCATTGTCATTGTCATTGTGCGAGGTCAGAAGAGCCTGGAGACCCAGCTTCACTGTGGAAGGGAGTCAGACTCGGGCAAGAGGCCAGGCGCAGGTCAGGAGAGCCACATCCGGGGACACGCTGGCTCACCGGGCCCCCTCCTGGGAACTCGGGGACCTGTCTGCTCCACAGCCTCGCAGAGGTTCTACAGAGGGAGGAAGGAGAAAACCCACCCCTGTCCTTGCCGTGACAGCTTTCACTGGCTCTGTTGTTCCTGCTTCGGCCTCAGAGCAGGGGCCTTAGTTTCCCGTACCCCCTCGGGGGCAGCGAGGCTGGGCCGTGTCCCATCAAAGACTGCACTGATTTAGGGTCTGCGCTTGGGCCACTCCCTTCCTTTCCTGGCAGCTCTCTCGGGGACTGACACAGACGCCAAGGTTGGGATGATGTGCAGACTCAACTTGGGTCTCTCCTTAGGGTCCCTGAGCCCGTGAGGCAGCCTGTGCCCACAGCCGCAGCTGCTCCAAGCATGGCGTCACCTCCCGCCCCATGCAGCACTGTCCCTCTCCCAGTGGATTTCCCCTCACTGCAACTTCTGGTTTCTATGGCAACTTGGAAAGACCTGCAGTTGTGGCTTTTTGAAGTCTAAAATGAGAGCAGAGGTTTGAGATAGAGTGGGACAGCACTGAAAATACCATGTCCCACCCAGGGATTTGGGCCCAGAGGGTTACAGGATGGGAGGTTCTTTGAATTAGAAAAATGGCACTGTCATCCCAGCACACCCTTAGCAGAGTTCCACGTGGCCCCTTGCAGCCTCCTGGGATCTTGGATCCTGAGCTCAGGGTCTTCAGCCTGCGCCTAGAGGGCAGCGGAGGCAGGTGGAGTGATCACAGCACTTAGCATTGGGTGAGCCCTTACTGTGGGCCAGGTGCCTGGTGGCTGTCTGTGCTTTCACTGCCTCGTTAATCCTCTGAGCCACTCACCCCACCGTTTACACGAGCGCTTCGCGAGGCTGCTTTGCAAGGCTGCAGCGCCAGCGCAGGTGAGTGTCCGGTGTGCTTAACACCGGGGCTCCCTCTCATCTGGAACACGGGCTTGTGTCCCTGTAGGAGCATCTCTGTCACCTGTTGACGACGGGCCCATTGCTTCCCCTTTACTTTTTTTTAAAAGTCACATCCCACTAATAGCAGGGTTTGCTTTAGTCGTTGCCAGGATTTCGGTGCCCTTAAGCGCGTGTCTCCCTTCTCAGTTCTCCTCTCGTGAGGTCACCGTTCCAGGCCCCACGTTCTGCGGTGGAGTGATCTTGAGTGTTCAGTTGGGTGTTTGAGGGAACAGCTCTTCCATCCCCCTAGTTTGGGGTCTTGGAGGTGCCTGAGCCAGGGAGGTGGGCAGTCACACAGAGATGCACCGGTTCCCAGGACTCAGTGAAGAACCACAGAGGAGCGGCCCCAGGTTTGGGGAGCCAGCAAGGAAGATGCACTGGCCCAGTGGAGAAGCGTCTCCCGCCTGGGCTGCTGTGGGGCATCCGGTGCCCGGCAGGGGGAGGGGCTTTGTCGTGGAGGGATGGGTCAGTGCTTGCTGCGCAGTTGGCCAGGCTCCAGAAGCCGGCGTCCCGAGAGTCGAGAGTCGGATACTCAGCAGCTTGCAGTCCTCTGCGGGGCAGTCGATAAGGAGCAGGCTGTGACTGGCCGGGCAGGATGGCCCAGATTAGAAGGTGGTGAGGCTGATAGCGGCTTCAGAGTGACCCTCGGCCCAGTGTCACACTCCTCCTCCAACCCACCCTGCTCATCACTCGGCAGCCGGGGTGCAGGGCAGGCAGAAGCTGGAAAAAGGATTCCACTCACAGCAAAATGTTTGGCTCTCTGCAGAATGGGCTGTTAAATCTTTAATTTAAAATGAGGTCTTATGTGGCCTGTCACGTAGCCGCACTTTTCAGCGTGATCAGAGTTACCGCTGGTGAGCACGGTGTTTGCCTTTGGTGCGGGAGGTCGCACCTGGCGTGCTGTCTCCTGATCTGGGTGCTGTTGGAGGGGCGCGTGGGATTTGGCAAAGCCGAGCTCTGGGCTTAGGGTTTGTGCGCTTAGCTATACGTATGCTACACTTCACTAAGGTAGGGAGGAGACTGTACCCTGTAGGTGATTTTGGGGGCCGTGCTCTGACACCTGTGCTCTCTGTTCCAGTTGAAACTAGAGGACCGCTCCGTGGTGCCCCGGGATGTGGTCCGGCACATGCGCTCCACTGTGAGTCCCACGTCCCACTCGGTGGGGCAGGGTTGGGGGCGGGGGTGGCCTGGGGCATGTCCCGGCCGGGTCTGCCGGGTGGCCCCGCGGAGCACCTGCCGGGACCTGGATGCCTTCTCCCCCACAGGACAGCCAGTGTGGCACGGTGATCGACGTGAACATCGACTGTGCCGTGAAGCTCATTGGCACCAACTGTATCGTCTACCCCGTCAACAGCAAGGACCTGCAGCACATCTGGGTGAGCCCCGCCCCGCCTGCCGCCCCTCCTGACCTCCCATCTCTGGGCTCTGGTTCTCTCCGCGGCACCTTCGCAGGCCGGGCGGCCAAGCCCAGCAGTCAGCTCGCTCCCTGCAGCCTGACCATGCTTCTTGTGAGTCAGCCATTCAGACGCGAGGTCAGGACACAGCTTTACGTCTCCAGCAGAGACTGCTGGTTTCCCTTCTCCTCTAATGCTTTTTTTGAAACAAATTTCTTTTCAGTTTACTTTTTTAATGATTTCAAACTTACTGAAGAGTTGTAGGTACCTTTATCCCCTGCAACATCCAGGTTCCTCAGCTGGTGATGTTTCGCTGCATTAGCTCCAGTGCCTTTCCTCCCTCCTTCCCCACCTCTCTGTACTCTGTCGCTCTCTCTTTCTCACTCCCCACCCCCGCTGCCTTCTCTCCCTCTCTCTCTCCCCCCTCCCCTTTTCTGAAACATTTGAAAGCAAACTACAGGTATGATGCTATATAACCCCTAAATACTACAATGTGTATTTCCCCAAAACAGGAACACTTTGCTGTTTAACCACCATTCAAAGCCCCAAATGAGGACTTTGACCCAATACTGTCCAATCCACAGACCTCATTCAGTTGTCCCAACAATCTCCTTTTTCCCCTCTGACCCAGGATTCCATCAGGAGCACACACAAGAATTGTCAGCTCTTTGATCTCCCCCAGTCTGGAGAGGTTCCCCAGTCTTGCTTTGTCTTCCTTATCCCGGGTGACCCTGAGCGTGGGGCCATCTGACGGTGCCCGCAACCAGCCTGGGGCCCTGCGTTCTTGGCAGAACTGCTCCGGAAGTGCCGCTGAGCTCTTCGCTGGCCCGGAACATCCCGCGGCTGCAGGGTGGGGACATTCCGTTTGCTCCCCAGTCGTCTGGGGCTCTGCCATGCCTCCCCGCCAGTAAAGTCAGCATTCACCCCGTTGGAAGCGATTGTATCAGTTTTGTGGGGAGATATTCCGGGATTGTGTCAATAACCCGGTACTTCTCAAACCCCCGCACATCAGCCTTAGCTTCCATTAACAATTCCCACCTGAATCAGCCAGCACTCCGGTGGCTGCTAAGTGGGGATTTTATGACTCCATCGTTGCCTACTTGTTTTTATCAGTTTGGCATCTACTGTATGGAAGAGCTGTACTTTCTGTCCCATTTATTTATTCATTTTTTACATCAGTATGGATGCAGAGATTCCTGTTTTATTCAGTTGGTTATAACCTATTACTGTCATTATTTGTTTTGTTACTTGAATGATCCCACATTTGGCCAGTAGGATCCCCTTCAAGCTGACATGTGTGTCCTTTTGACATATCCCCACCATTTTTTTTTTAAACACTTTCTTTCTATCTTGTATTTTTTCTCATCCAGCCTAGAATCAGCTGTTTCTTCAAGGAGCCCTGGTTCCTTTCAGAAAATGGTATTTCAAAAGCCAAGATCTGGATGCACGCTGGGTGTGCTAGTTGCTGCTAGGCCCTATTCAGGGCAACACTGGGGAATACATGTATGTGTACATAGGTAGACACACACACACGTCTAAATATGTCCGTGCCTGTTCTGAGTGTGTAAGATGTATGGGTTCGTCTTGATCCTTCCAGCCCCAGTCCAGCTCCTCAGGCCCCTCCTCTCTTCCCCTTCCTGTTCCTGTGTTAGTGAGTGCCGTCCCCACCAGTGAGAGACTTGGCTCTTCATATCCTCAGTTTAGTTAGTTATTTGCTTAAATCACTTATTCGTCTGTATAACCACCCTCCCCAGCCCGCTCCCACTTACGTGTCCTGTGTCCTTGGGACGCCGTCAAGCTTCTGCCTCTGCATGGGAGGGGAGCTGGGGTGTAGCTGGACTCTCGGGGGAAAGCCTGCCGCAGCAGCTATTAGGTCGGACCTATCTAGAGCCTTCCTCCCCTGTCTGTGCGGCCAAGAGGAATTGGTGCCCTGGGCACCAGTGTCATCGGCCACCTTTCACACCCCTTTCCCCCTGATCTGCAGCCCTTCATGTATGGGGACTACATTGCCTATGACTGCTGGCTGGGGAAGGTCTACGACTTGAAGAACCAGATCATCCTCAAGCTGTCCAACGGTGCCAGGTGCGGATTTCACCATGGAGGAGCCATCATTCGGCAGGGGCAGCCCGTGAAGGAGGGCAGGGGGTGTTTTCTCGGTTCCTTGAGGGCCGTGCCAGGGGCTGCAGGCTTTCGGGGCCTCGAGTCTCAGGACCTGACCCTGGGCTGGTCTCCTTGTCATCCTGGCCTGATTCTCTGGCTCAGTTTCTGGTCTAGGCTGCACCCTGGCTTCAGGAGAGCTGCATTATCATTTAGGACACATGAGAGGTCCTGATGCTTTATTTTAGGCACTTTAATGGTGGTGAACGCTCAGATCTGGGGGTAGAGTCTTGTTTGTTTTAGGAGAGTTCCTTGTACCAGTGCAGGAGCTGAGGTGTGGGTGGAGGATGAATTGCCTATTTTGAGGGGGCGGACGTATTGACACCTCTGGACAAGCCCTTTAGATCCTGACCAGCACCACAGGGGGTCCTGGCTGCCTTGCCTCCCCTAAGACTCAGGCACTGTGTCAGGTGCCAACCAAGCCCCTGTGCCCTGTTGCAGGTGCTCCATGAACACAGAGGATGGTGCCAAGCTCTACGATGTCTGCCCGCACGTCAGCGACTCTGTACGTTGGCTCCACCCAAGGATCCTGGGGGCTGGGGGGCGGGGGGCCCCTCATCTCATGTTCCTCAGCCCCTGGGCTGTGCAGGAGGGACTTCTCAGCAGAGAGCCTGGAGCTGACCCAGGCTAACCGCTGCTTCTATGCCGTTGCTTTCCTAGAAAGGGGCGGTGTGTATCCAAAGGTATAGAAGTTTGGGTGTGGGCAGAAAGCAGTAGAACCTTTCTTTGCATTTTGTTGACTTTGTATCTCATCCTTTTTAAATCTCCTGTTTTCTTAGAGCGTATGCAGTATTTTACTACAATTGACATTTTAGAACAGTAGTACATGACGCAGTTTGTAAATAAGAATACTAGGGGAGTGTGTGTGATTAAGCAGGTTTGGGGACCCCTGTCCTCTGGAGCTTTAGTCCTTAAAGTGCCTCCCCTGCACCAGCAGCATTGTTGTGGCCTGAGAGCTTGGAAGCAGAATGGGTCAGACGTGCATTTCAGTAAGATCCCTGGTGATTTCTATGCACCTGAGGTTTGGGAGGTGCTGCTCTGGAGCCTTAGGGGCTGTGGAGCGCGGAGGTGCGGGGCCAGCAGGAGCCAGGCACAGAGCGGGGGGTGCGGGTATGGAGAGCACCCTCCCCTGAGGAGGCAGTGCTCACGGGGACTTCTCTCCGGCCCCCAATCCTGCAGGGTCTCTTCTTTGATGATTCCTACGGCTTCTACCCAGGCCAGGTGCTCATTGGCCCTGCCAAGATCTTCTCCAGTGTCCAGTGGCTGTCAGGGGTCAAGCCCGTGCTCAGCACCAAGAGCAAGTTCCGCGTGTTGGTCGAAGAGGTAGGGGGCGGGGCAGGACAGGGGCTGAGGCCCTGGATCTCCTGCCCGCCCTGCCTCACCTGGGGTGGGGCTGCTCTGAGGACCAAGGGAACCCGGGCCGAGCAAGGTGGGAGGGTGGTGAGTGGCAGGTCCTCTGGGCCCTGACTGGAGGTGAGGAGGCCGCAGTGAGTGCCCCCTGGGGTGGGCCTGTTCTGGGGGTGTCCAGACTTGGTGCTACACTGTGATGAGGACCTGCTTCCTGCTCTGGGGGCAGGTGGGCTCCGGACAGCTGCTTAAAGAGAGAGCGTTAGAGCCTGCTGACCGTGGCCCTGTCCCGCCCACCACCCCCAGGTGCAGGTTGTGGAGCTGAAGGTCACGTGGATTACCAAGAGCTTCTGTCCAGGGGGCACGGACAGCGTCAGCCCCCCGCCCTCTGTCATCACCCAGGAAAACCTAGGCAGGTGAGCGGCTCCAGTGCGCCACCCGCTCCAGCGCCCCCAGGGGCGGTCCCCAAGCAAGTCTCTGGGCCGTGGGCACGGGTGCGCGGGGCTGAGAACCCCCTGGCCCAGCCCCTGTCTCTCCTCCCTCCCCTCCCAGGGTGAAGCGTCTCGGATGCTTTGACCATGCTCAGCGGCAGCTCGGGGAGCGCTGTCTATATGTCTTCCCAGCCAAGGTAGAGCCGGCCAAGATTGCCTGTGAATGTCCAGAAAAACACTGCGCCCAGGGGGAGGGCTCTATGGCCAAGAAGGTATGTCCTCGGGGTTGGGGCTTGGCGGGCGTTTGAGGAACTGGCCTTGAGCCATTTCCACAGCAGGAAGGTCTGTGCTTTAGGCCTTGGGGGGCAGCCCTGATGACCCTTGCAGGCCAGTTAGGTGTGTACAGCTGTCACCCCTCAGACCGAGCTGCCTGGGGTCCGGCTGCGTCAGCTGGCTCTCCACAGCTCCCGCCCTCCCCATTCCTTCCCTGCAGGTGAAGCGCCTCCTCAAGAAGCAGGTTGTGAGGATCATGTCCTGCTCCCCGGACTCCCGGTGCTCCAGGGACCATGCCGTGGAGGACACAGGCAAGAAGGGGGCGGCCAAAGCCAAGAGCGAAGCAGGGTCCGCCAGCCCCGAGGAGACGCCTGATGGGTCTGCCAGCCCCGTGGAGATGCAGGACGAGGGCCCCGAGGAGGCCCACGAGGGGGGCGAGCAGCTG
>NW_006780945.1:483797-512732 GCF_000442215.2 Lipotes vexillifer
TGCCCCCCTTCCTGCTGAAGGAGGGCGGGGATGACCGGCTGCACTCGGCCGAGCAGGACGCCGATGACGAGGCCGCCGACGACACAGACGACAGCAGCTCGGTGACCTCCTCCGCCAGCTCCACCACCTCCTCCCAGAGCGGCAGTGGCGCAGGTCGCAGGAAGAGCATCCCCTTGTCCATCAAGAACTTAAAGCGGAAACACAAGCGGAAGAAGAATAAGATCAGTCGTGACTTCAGGCCAGGGGACAGGTGAACTCAGGGGCGCCTCCCTTTCCCGGCCGGGTGTCCAGCCTGAGACCCTCCTGTCCTGCCCCCGCCCTGCTCCCACACGCATGCACACCCAGGCTCACGTGCATGTGGGTGCGCTGGTGGTCTGCAGGCCCCATGAAGGCTCAGGGGTGCCCAGCCGAGATGACGTGGGTGCCTGGGCTTGGCCGGGTGGGAAGGAGGGATCTGGGAGTGGGAGAGGATGGGACGGGGGCCCCTTCCTGGAGGAGATTCCCCGGTGGGGAGACTGTTTCTTCCCTGCTGCCTGATGCTCAGGGTTTCAGGTTACCAAGCCCGCGAGGCGGGGCGGTGGGTAGAGAGCGTAGCTGCCCTTTCCTCACTGGTCCTGCCCTGCAGGGTGGCGGTGGAGGTGGTGACCACGATGACCTCAGCAGACGTGATGTGGCAGGACGGCTCCGTGGAGTGCAACGTCCGCTCCAACGACCTCTTCCCTGTGCACCACCTGGACAACAACGAGTTCTGCCCTGGAGACTTCGTGGTGGACAAGCGAGGTAGAGCCGGGTGGGGCTTGGGAAGAAGGGGCAAGAGGTCTGGGCATCGAGGACACTCCCCTTGGACGCTGGCTCACCCTTCTGAAGACTCGGGGAGCCTTTCTGGCCTGCACTGACCGAGCCAGGGAAGCAGTGGGTTCTGGGCCCTGTTGTGGTTGACGTGCAGTGGGTGGGTGGCAGGTGGCACCGCCAGGGCGCCTTAGCTAGTCATGCGCCCCCGCCCCCCCCTCCCCACTGGGTCCCCAGTCCAGAGCTGTCCGGACCCTGCTGTCTACGGCGTGGTGCAGTCTGGGGACCACGTGGGCCGCACCTGCATGGTGAAATGGTTCAAGCTGCGGCCGAGTGGGGACGACGTGGAGGTGAGCGGGTGCTGCCCCCACGTCTCCTTCAGGGTGGGCTCTGGTGGGCTGGATGTAGGGCCCCTGGGCTCACGACCAGCCATCCTTCCCCAGCTGATTGGAGAGGAGGAAGATGTGAGCGTCTACGACATTGCCGATCACCCTGACTTTCGGTTCCGCACGACCGATATTGTTATCCGAATTGGCAACACTGAGGATGGAGGGCCTCACAGGGAGGATGAGGTACGAGCGCCCTGGCCTGTGTCAGCTGCAGTACCTGATGGTGCCACCAGGTGGCACCAGGAGCCGAGACCTGCAAGTCCTTTGGGCTGCGTGTCCGCCCCAAGCGCCTTCCCCAGGAGAGCGGCTGCCGGCAGTGGGGCTGCTCAGTCCGAACACCTGCACGAGGACTGACCTGCCTGCCGGGCTCAGGCCTCGTTCACACAGCTGCTCCCTGGGCCTATTAGAGAAGCCCATTCCTGTCCTCCGTGCCACGAGCGTGGTGTCAGGTGCTACAGGAGCACAGGAGAGGCCTGGGGAGGTGGCCTCTGAGCTGGGCCCTGGAGCCCAAGTGGGGACACGGGGTGGGGTTGGGCAGATTCCAGACAGAGGAAGAGTGGGGACGAGAGTCCCGAGGCTGGAAGCCCGGAGAGACCAGGGTGCTGTGAGCGGGAAGGGAGTGGGTGGGGGGCTCAGTGGACGGCAAGCATTGGGGGTGTTTCAACCAAAGGGTCCCATGCTCGAGTTACTCACGGTGGTCTCTGGCTGGTGCCCACATCCCTTCTGTTCTCATGGCCTTGCCCCTGCCCTCACCCTTGGGGAGCTGCACCTTTGACCCTGTCCCATTTGCCCTGCAGCCGTCAGTTGGCCAGGTGGCCCGCGTGGACATCAGCAGCAAGGTGGAGGTGGTGTGGGCTGATAACTCAAAGACCATCATCCTGCCCCAGGTGAGCCCCTGCAGAGCCTCCTCGCGGCTCCAGACCGTGGCAGCCGGGCCGGGAGCTCAGATCTTCCTGGCCAGGGAGTCTGCTTTGGGGGAGGAAGGTCTCAGGGAAAGGAAAGGCAGTGTTACACGCAGAGCCCCGGGGTGAGAGAGTCAGGAAAGCAGAGAGGCAGCCTACAGCTGGATTGCCAGTCGTGTGTAGATTTTCTCAGACCTCCCAGATCTGCCTGGATCCCCATCCACTGTGCTAAGAAAACACAGGTTGCTTCCTTTAAGAAACAGAGCCTTCGCACCAACACTTCTAGGAAAACTTTCACAGATCAGGGAGAGAAAGCAGATGGGTTCTGAGCGGCAGGGCTGTTTTTGACGCTGTTTCTTCACTCCCTTGTTTGAGCTGATGCTCACACCCCAGCTGCCCTCTCCTGGCACCAACGTGGGGTGGGGAAAGGGCTCACCCCTCGTCCAGGAGGCCATTCCAGGGGCAGGAACAGGCTGTGACACGGCCCTGCTGACCAAGTGCACTCAGTGGCCAGGAGGCTGGAACAGGCCTTGGCTGGGCCTTGGGCCCATGGGTGGGGCTGGGGCAGCAGAGATGCCTCTCAGGGGCCTAGGGCCCACCAAGCACAGAGGCCCAGCTGCGGAGGCCAGAGCAGGAAAGGGAGGAAGGGTGGCGTGGCTGCCAAGGCCTCAGGGCGCCATCAGCTCTGAGGGTTGGGGTCTGGGCAGAGCGCCCCTGAATGGCCCGCGCCCCGTCTCCCCCCACCAGCACCTGTACAACATCGAGTCTGAGATCGAGGAGTCAGACTATGACTCGGTAGAAGGCAGCACCAGTGGGGCGTCCTCGGATGAGTGGGAGGATGACAGTGACAGCTGGGAGACGGACAATGGGCTGGTGGAGGACGAGCACCCCAAGATAGAGGAGCCCCCCATCCCAGCCGCCGAGCAGCCAGCGGCCCCTGAGGAGGACAAGGGAGTGGTGATCAGCGAGGAGGCTGCCACGGCCGCCATCCAGGGAGCCGTGGCCATGGCCACCCCTGTGGCTGGGCTGATGGAGAAGGCTGGCAAGGATGGGCCCCCGAAGAGCTTCCGGGAGTTGAAAGAGGCCATCAAGATCCTGGAGAGCCTCAAGAACATGACCGTGGAGCAGCTTCTGACAGGCTCGCCCACCTCCCCCACGGCGGAGCCGGAGAAGCCGACGCGGGAAAAGAAGTTTCTGGACGACATCAAGAAGCTGCAGGAAAACCTCAGGAAGACCCTGGACAACGTGGCCATCGCAGAGGAGGAGAAGATGGAGGCGGTGCCGGACACCGAGCGCAAGGAGGACAGGCCCGAGGCGCAGTCGCCCGTGAAGGCCGAGTGGCCCAGCGAGACCCCGGTGCTCTGCCAGCAGTGCGGCGGCAAGCCCGGGGTCACCTTCACCAGCGCCAAGGGCGAGGTCTTCTCGGTGCTGGAGTTCGCGCCCTGTGAGTTCGCCCCGTGTGGGCTCCAGATCTGGAGGCCAGGTGGCTGGCCCCTGGCTGCCGCCCAGGGCGGGGGAGCCGTTTCCCTGGCCTGGGCACCGGTCCCCATGCCAGGAGAGGAGGGCAGGGAGCATGTGGGTTCATCCACCTGTCGGGGGAGCGCTCCCAGCGGCCGCTGCACCTCCAGGTGGAGTTCCCAGGCCTCACCCTGAGGAACTGACCACTCTCTTTCCCCCTCTAGCAAATCACTCTTTTAAGAAAATTGAGTTCCAGCCTCCAGAAGCCAAGAAGTTCTTCAGCACGGTGCGGAAGGAGATGGCCCTGCTGGCTACCTCGCTGCCCGACGGCATCATGGTCAAGACCTTCGAGGACAGAATGGCAAGTAGCCGGGTGCGGCCGTGCTGTGTGGGCGCCTGGTGCGGGCCGGGCCTGGGGACCCCCGGGCGCCCGAGAGGCTGCAGCCGCGGCGACTCCTTACAGGGCAAGACAGGCTCCGCCGGGGGAGCCACACGGCTGGCAAGAGTCCCACGCGTGTGTCTAGACCAGATGGTCGTCCTTTTAAAAGTTAGCTTAAGATTGTAATGATCATCTGACTCTTCTCTCGTTTTTTGAAAAATTAGAACATTGTAGAAAAAGTCGTAGTTGCCTTTGACCAATCCTCACCCTGCCCCCGCGGGCCATGACTTCAGGAGTTTCATGGGTCTCCTTCTAGGTGACCTGCTTCTGTGTTTACATGTTCGTGCGTCTCCATAAACCAGACTCTCTTGTAGGATTTGTTCTATACGAATAGCCCATCGTCATACACATCACCTATAACTTTTTTTTTTTCAGTCAACAGGGTAATTTTTGAGACCTACCCATGTTGATTCACACTGATGTAGGTCATTGCTTTTTAGCTACAGGACAGTACAGCCTCCCGTGGCCACGTCACACTCCATTTGCCACTTCTCTGTGACCTGGGCCCCCTGTTTTGAGTCATGCTGGTGGAGGCGTGTGAGCGCCTCCTTGTTTGTTCCAGAAATGAGTGAGCGTGGTCCATCTGCCACCTTATTTGTTCAGCAGACCTTCACTGGGCCTTGCTGTGTGCCAGGCACCATGCGAGACACTGAATTTGGGTCCGAGTGAGGCCTCAGCTCCAGCCCAGGCCTGGAGGAAGGGGCCAGAGGAAAGGGACCACAAAGAGAGGCACTGTTGAAATGGGCCTGCAGGCGGCCAGAAACCCCAGGGCAGGGCCAGGAGCGCGTGCGTGGTTAGGGCTGCTCCAGGTTCTTGATGATGCTTTTAGTTTTCCTTGGGTTTTAGTAAAATTCCTTTTGAAAATTCCAGCCCATCTCAGCTCTGCCGATGGAAGAACTCTTTTGTTCACTTTCTACCCAAATCTCACTCAGAGGGAAAGGGAAATCGTGTGTTATCTTGAGGCCCACAGCGTGGCTCCAGTCCCAAGTACACGAGAGGATTCCGTCACTCCAGCTCATCCTTGGCCCTAGCCGGCTCTCAGCTTGTTGCTCACCCGGCACGTTGCCCTGGCGATGGTCCCCCCTACCCCGACAGTCAGTGTGGATCTCTGGTGTCTGTGGAGAGTCTCCTTGATGACTTACAGCCTGAGTTTCTAGTGGTCTCCCAGCATTTTCCCCGACTTCAGTTCCTCTCATCCTCCTAGTCCCCTAAAAGCAAGTGCAGCCTTGCCATCCTGGAATGTTCTTTCATCTTCTGATGGGTTGTAATTGTTGCTTGCTTCACTGGGGGGGTGGGGGTGGGGGTGGTGCTGTTTGGAGGAATTCAACTTACAAGTGATGACTTATAAGGAAAAAAACCTGGTAGGATACAGACTGGCTTAGAAAATTCTTTTTGTGCCAGGAGTTAAAAGATGCCAAGCAGGTCTGTGCAGAGATGTTTGCGTTTAGCTTCTCTGTTGCTGGCAGTGTCTGGAGTCCCAGGGGGCTGCTCCTGCTGGAGCCGCACAGCGCCCTGGAAAAGATCACATCCAGCTGCCCCGTGTGGAAGCCCCATCGCCAACCTCATCCTTCCCTCCCTCCCTCCCCCTCTAGGACCTCTTCTCGGCCCTAATCAAGGGCCCCACTCGCACCCCCTACGAGGACGGCCTCTACCTGTTTGACATCCAGCTCCCCAACATCTACCCAGCTGTGCCCCCCCACTTCTGCTACCTCTCCCAGTGCAGTGGCCGTCTGAACCCCAACCTGTATGACAATGGGAAGGTGTGCGTCAGCCTCCTGGGCACCTGGATTGGAAAGGTGGGTACGGTGCCGGCACCTGGTCAGCACTGGGGGAGGCCAGTCTGGACAGGTGTCTGGGACAGAGTTGATCGATGGCACTGTGTGTGTGTTTTAGGGGACAGAGAGGTGGACGAGCAAATCCAGCCTTCTCCAGGTGCTCATCTCCATCCAAGGTACGGTGGGCGGGGCCAGGGGTGGTGACAGGGCTGCTGGAGGGCACAGTGACTCTGGCTTTTGCGTCCCCCACCTCCTGTCTGTAGCTCTGGCCTCCTCTCGGGGGTTGAGATCGGGCGGGCCTGATGGGCTTCTCCTCCCGCAGGTCTAATCCTGGTGAATGAACCGTACTACAACGAAGCCGGCTTTGACAGCGACCGCGGCCTACAGGAGGGCTATGAGAACAGTCGCTGCTACAACGAGATGGCGCTCATCCGCGTGGTGCAGTCCATGACCCAGCTGGTGCGGCGGCCGCCCGAGGTCTTCGAGCAGGAGATCCGGCAGCACTTTGGTACTGGCGGCTGGCGGCTGGTGAACCGCATTGAGTCCTGGCTGGAAACCCACGCCCTGCTGGAGAGGGCCCAAGCGCTGCCCAACGGGCTTCCCAAGGACAGTAGCTCGCCAGAGCCGCCAGCTGTGGCCGAGCTCTCAGACTACGGCCGAGAAGAACCTGAGGACGGAGGGCTGGCCCCTGGAGAGGCCTCCCAGGGCTCAGACTCGGAGGGTGGCGCGCAGGGCCCGGCCTCAGCCAGCAGGGACCGCACAGACCAGACTTCGGAGGCAGCGCCTGACGCCTCAGTGCCACCCAGTGTCAAACCAAAGAAGCGGAGAAAGAGCTACCGGAGCTTCTTGCCTGAGAAGAGTGGCTACCCTGACATCGGCTTCCCCCTCTTCCCGCTTTCTAAGGGTTTCATCAAGAGCATCCGGGGGGTCCTGATGCACTTCCGGGCTGCTCTGATGGAGGCGGGCATGCCCGAGAGCCTGGAGGACAAGTAGTCAGCCAGCCCTGGAGGAAGGAGCGTCGCCGCGGGGAGAGGCCAGCTGCTGCCTGCTCACTCCCTCCCCTGGAACCTCCCCTCTTCCCTTTCCTCCTCTGTCCCCAGTGCAAGCCCCACCCATTGCCCTTTTCTTCCCAAGGTGAGTTTGATGCTGAAGTGCAGGACGTTTCTTGAGATGCTGCATTTCCAGCAAGCGGGATCCCCGTGGCAAAGAAAATCTGAACCCTGTTGCTGATTTTCCACCTGTCACCCCAGGCAGGGTGTCCCAGCACTTCCTCCCTCGCCATCTCCACCTCAGGTCGGAGGTGGGCCTTTCGTGGGGGCTGACGCGGGGGAACTCGGGGCCCAGGTGTGTGCGGACCCGCGGGACCGGACCCGTGGGACGAGTGGACGTGCCTTGCATGAAGTGTGGGTTGCTCCAGCGGTTCCCCGGTCCCCTTTGTCCTCTTCAGTCCCACTGTAGCTTCCTAGTGTCCCAGGCCCTCCTGCTGCCACCACCAACCGCCTCCTCCCTCATCTCCCAGTACCAACACTCTCCCTTGGGAGTTGTAGCTGCCGTCACACACAGAGCAGACTCCTGGCTCTGCTCTGGCCCATTTACGCAGGAGAGCCTTCAGGCCTGTTGAACTCACTCTCTAAGAGAGGTTGGGACCAGGCTGGGTTCAGGGTGACCCCTAGGAGAGGTGGTGGCCCTCACACACTGACATGGAGTGAGGACCAGGGAGCTGCTGGGAAAGAAACAGCTGTAGGTGCCTTGCTCTTCCTGTCCCACGGGGCCTTGCGGGGCCTTGCACATCTGCTCCCCCGCTCAGCCCCATCCCAGGGCCCCGGGAGGCAGCAGCACAGACAAGGCCAGGGCAAGTGCCAGGGCCCCTCCTGTAGACTGTGCCCCTCCCACTATCAAATGCTAACGCTGGGAGGCGGCATATAGCTCCCTGAACACAGCGAGCCAGCCATCTCTCTCCCGGAGGATGAGAGCGAGGCCTGTCAGCCCTTCACTTACAAGCTGCAGGCTCAATGTGGGAGAGAGGCGGCCGGCAGGCTTCTCCCTCGCAGAGACGGGCCCAGAGGTTTACAAGTTTTCTAAGCGTTTGATAATGTGAAGCTCCAGTTGAATAGGATGCTGTTGAGCACATTGCAGCTGTGTAATTTTGGTGTATGTATGTAATATTTAAGATTGAAAGAAAATAAATCTCAAAAGCAAAGATATCAACTCTTACTAGGAAAAAAAAAAAGACAAAATAAGAAGCCAAAGCATGATGCGTCTTGTCCGCCTTACGCTGGATCCACACCTGCGCTGCCTCACCCGCGCGGGCGGCCGGCAGCAGCGCGGGGAAGGGCAGGGCCAGAGCCGGTGTCTTGTTCGAGGATCACCCGGGGTGACTGCCGCCGGGGCTGTGCTTCCCGGTGCGTTGTTCGTGTGGAGATGTGAATGCCTACTGCTTAAGATACCTGTATAAAGTGCGGTGTGATTAAACTTTTTTTTTACTTGCATTTTTTTTTGGTTTGGCTCATTACAATGTACAAAAAAGACAAGGTGGCACCATTAAACCTGCCTCTGCCATCCATCCGGCTCTGTTGCCTTTCTTCCCCTTGGGGGCACCTCACACACCCTCCCCAGGGGAAGGAAAAATCCCTATTGCTGGGGAGGCTCGAGGCAGCGGCACCTTCCCCTCCCGGCCTGCTTCTGCGCCTCCGCGTCTCCCGTCCGGGGGGACTCACGGGGGCCGGGAGATGAGGGTCTAGGAGTTCAGCGGGTCGGTGCTCTCGCCTCTGAGCAGGGCCCGTGTCCTGTCCCTCAAGAGCCACCTTTCGGCAGTGCGTCAGCCGTAGCCGTGGCCCCCGGGGGCCCGTGACTGACCAGTTGCACCGGTTCAGCTCCTTCCAGATGCTGGGGGAGCTGACTTGGCAGCACCTGGCCTGGGCTTGAAGCCAAAAGGGTTCCCCGCTTGGAACGGGTAGCATCTGCCCCTCCCTGCTGCTTCCTTTTAACCCCTGCCCACCACTCCCCCACAAGGACGGGCTGGAGGAGGGCAGGGGAGGCTGAGGGAGCCCTAGATTCCTCCAGCCACCTGCCATCTTGACCTCTGTTGCTCCTTGCCAGTTTTCCTCAGTGCGCCTAACTCGGAGGCATTTTCTCTTTTCGCTGAGACCCGCTGGCCGTGTGGCCCTAGGTAAGACATACTCGCTCTGAGCCTCAGTCTTCCCGCTTGTGCGAAGAGGCAGTTGGCTCCAGGCCAGATGTGGCATAATCATCACTGGGGCAGGGCCCCACCCCTACAAAAGCAGCCGGGACCCGCTCCGATCCTGTGCCCACCACCAAAATGACTCCCCAGAGGCCAATACCATGTGCACTGCCCCATCCAGGAGGGACCATTGGGCATCATGTTAAATTCTAGAGGCCTGGAAGAAGCAAGACCCCACTCTCCCCAACCCCTAGGATAAGACCAGTAGGCTGGGAATGTTGCTTTATTTGGATTTGATTCAGGGGGTGGGGCTCCCAAAACAAAACACGGTGGCCTCCACGCTCCTAGCCCAGCACCTCATCCTGGCCTTTGGTGGGCAGAGCCATCCTTCCCAGCCTTCTCCAGGAGTCTTCCTCCTCCTCCCGGCCGGCCACGTGAGCTGTGGACAGGCCCTCCGGTCCCTGGGGTGGGAGGGAGGGGCCTAAGCTCAGAGTAAACCAAGCAGACAGGCTAAGGCACCGCAAGGCCCGCGGAGTCATAAGTGCTCCGCTGGAGGTGGCCTCTGGCTGGGCGAGGCCTGTGGCTCCAGAGGGGGTGGGGACTCCCTGCAGCCACTGACCATCCAGAAGAAGTGTGGGTGCACCTGGCCCTGCACAGCCTCGCTGATCATCAGTTCCCCGTCCACAGCAAACACACCCTGCGCGTCCTTGGGTTCCAGGCGGAAAGCAACCACGGGCACGTACACCAAGTGGGGACAGTCACACTCCATGTGCCTGCCTTTCTCCATGGCCAGAAAGAGGCGCAGCAGCGTGGCCCGAGACACACCTGCCCGCACATAGAACAAGTGCATAGTGCCGGCCGCGCCGCGGCCCATGGGCGCAGCAAACATCTCACTGCCCAGGTGTGAGTGCAGCAGTGCCAGCACCAGCACAAAGTCCTGCTCCGGCACCACTGTCCAGTGAGAGGGCACTGCCTCCTCCAGGGGCACCAGGTGGGCGTCCACAGGGCCCTGCTGGGCCTGCTGGGCCCGAGCGGGGCAGGGGGGCATCTTGGAGACCACCGTTTCTACAGGGAGGTAGGCCAGGGAGCCCTGGTAGGTGCGCAGGGCCGCCAGGCGCAGGAAGGTGCCCAGAGTGAAGCGCATCTCACCCAGGCGCCGAAACTTCTCACTCTCCAGATCCACGTCAGCGATGAAACCCCAAGCCAGGCTGAGCACGGAGAAGAGGCGCTGCCCGGAGGCCGTCTGCAGGGACAGCAGATCCATGGGCGCCAGCAGCCGGCGGCACAGCAGCCGGGTGCAGTTGGTCAGGAGGTCTTCATTAGTCACCTGCTCGTAGCTGCAGAGGGAGAAGTCAGATGGGGAGGGCAGGAGCCCTCACACGTCCTCCCCTTCCTCCTCCTGGGGAGTTGGGGCGGGCGAAGTGACACTGAGTCCCTAGGGAGTTGGCAGGAGTGACAGATGGAGCAGGTGGAGGCAGCAGCTGGAGTCACGGAGAGGGCCCCCCAGACGGAGGGGCCGACGCTCCAGAGAAGAGGGCGTGGAAGTTAGCCCTGCGCATGGTAACTTACAAAAGAAAGCCTGGCAGTAGGGCGGCACTGAGGGGAAACTGAGGGCCACTGTGGCCCTGGGCTCTCACCCGGCATAATGGTTCACAGAAGCGGCCAGTGCATTGCCAGAGCCGGCTGGGAGGCTACACAGGGGCTTCTGGATGGCGGTCTCCCAGTCAGGCCGCTCCATGAGCCCGTTCACCACCTGTTGGAGCGCAGGTGGCCTCAGCCTGGGAAGCACCCCACCCCCACGACCCAGGCCCAGCCTCCCGGTGCGGGCCTCACCTCATGCATCAACCCGTCTCCAGACATGACCACCAGCGCGTCCCAACGTCCCAGGTCCTCCGCCCGCACCAGCTCCCGGGCGTGGTTCCGCCGCTCTGCGGAGAGACCAGCGCGGCTATCACGGCGGGGGCTGGGGTGGGGTCCCTGGCTGGGGATGCTCCCTGCACCCCCGCGGGGAGACACTCACCAGTGAGCGTCAGCGTGAAGGAGACATCGGCCTGGGCCAGCAGGGGCTGCACGTGGCTCCGGAAGAGCTGCAGGGCTTTGCCCTTGCCCCCGCGCGGATTTAACAGCACCAGCACTCGGCAGGGCCTTGGGAGCGGGTTCCGGGAGCCGCCCGCTGTAAAGACAAACCCGGACCGGCCACTAGGGGGCAGACGATCACAGCAGGGGCACTGGGGTGGAAATGCTGTGCGTGAAACCCAGGAGTAACTGATCCAACAGTCCGACCAGAGGCAGGGGCCTCCAGTGGTGGGGAGCTCCAGCGGCAGCCCCGCGCTCCTCACCCGGCCAGCTTGGCTTGGCTCAGGCTCGGCCCGCTTCCGGTCTCGTCGGGAAAAGTGCTTCTCTCGGGCGTCCCCAGCCTCTTTTTCGTTCAGCTGACTCGGGCCAACCTTCCTCTCGAGGGAGAGAAGGGATCCCCCTACAGGCCTTCCCCGCCAGGCCCCCACAAACCTGCATCCATAACCTCGACCCGTGGCCCCCGCTGCCAGGGGGTCCCCGGCGCTGTCGGGGCGCTGTCCGCGGCGGCGGCTCCTGCCTTCAGCTCCTTATCGGTGCTGCCCAGGCGGGCGTCTTGGTGCCGGCTGTGGGGCTCGCCCTCCCCGCCCGGAGCCGGGGCTGTAGGGGCACCCGTGTCATTCCCTGCGGTTGCCGGATCTGGGGGAGAGGAGACAGCGCTGGTGGAGTCCGCAGCGGCCCCCTGAGGTGGGGGGCGCCCTGCTAGGTCCTGGGACCACGCGCGGGGGGCCGCGCCTCCGGCATCGCCTAGTTTTCCGAGAGGTCCTGAGAGCCGAGGTCCAGTGCCACCAAGGGCGCTCCCGTCCTAGAACTGAGCTCCCACCCCCAGAGGTAAAGGGTCTCTTCCTGAGGGGCTTTCTTTCCTGGGGCCTCGGGTTCCGGCCCGACGATGAGTCAGAGCCCCGTGGCTCTCTCCGGGGGATCAGGTCCTCACCCCCTGGGCGCTGCCAGGGGGAGGGGAGTCCAGTTGCGTGAAAATCCCAGAACGTGAGTGGACATCGCAGGGCGCGAAGTTCGGGGCGAACGATCCCCGCCCCGAAACAGCCGGGTCGCCATGTCCTCTACCCTGAGCTCCGGAGCGGCCGGAGTCGCCGCGCGCGCCTCTAAGGACCAGGCTCTGCGGCGCCGCGCGCAGCGCTCGTGGGAGTAGCGCCGGAGTCGCGCAAGAGCTGAGCCGGAGCCCGGCCGCCAGCCGCCGCCTCCCTCGGCCGCAGCCGAGTGGGCGCGGAGGCCATGCGGTGCACGGCAGTTCCCCCGACCGCCCAGGAGCCACGCACGACGAGAGGACAGGGCGGGCGGCCAGCCCTACCCAGTCGGTCCGCTTTGCTGGGGAAGCGCCACCTCCGTTCCCCACAGTGGCCTAGGGCAGAACGCAGCTCGTCCCGGGCTCAGCCTCGCATCTGAGGGACAAGTGGAGCGCCGGGCAAATGCTGACTGCACGGCCTCGCTGTCTCCAGCCTCAAACTTTTGTCTCAACTTCGGGGAGGGACCTGTGCCTCGCCCCCGGGCCTGGCCACGCCCCGCGCTCCCCGCGTTTGCGGGGGAGGACCCCGCGCCCGGCACAGCTGGAGCCCGCCTGTCCCCGGCCTCACCGCGCCGCCCCCCGCACGGTCAGCGCCACGGCTCGACCACGCGCAGCCCTTTGGCTGGGTCCTGGGACGCTGGGAGTAGGCGACAGGCGGAAGGCAGCGCCGCGGCCCGGCAGGAGAGGTGGAGGCCGTTGGCGAGGCGCGGAGCCCCAGGCCCGGCCACGAGCGGCGCGCCGCGAGCGCAGCGTCCCGGGCGCGCGAGGGTGAACGCGCAGCGCAGGCCCAGGCGCGGGCCTCACGCGATCTCGCCTCGGCGCCCAAAGTCGGAGCGGCCCCCGGGTGGGACTCCGGGCACGCGTGGCTCAGGGCTCCGGGCAGACCCTCGGCTGTCCCTGGACGCTGCGACCTTCCGCCGCGGAGTCTCCTGGCAGAACTGGCCCCGCTGCCGGCTCCGGGCAAGCAGCGCCCGCTTCGCGCGCCCCGCCCCCTCCCATCCCACCCCACCCCACCCGGATTTCGAGGCCCAGACCCCGCCGGGTGCCCCCCGCTCCGTGCCGGGGCGTCTCTCCAGCCGCTCCAGTTCTCCCCCAGAGAGTTATTTTTAGCCTCCCGACCAAGCAGCTCTGCAGCGCAGCCACCGAGCCTGAGGCAGCCAGGCGAGCGGTCCCGGGGAAGGCTGGCGACCTGCGCGGGGGGATGCAGTCCAGGAGGAGGGATCCTTGTCAAGAACCTCAAAAGTTGGATCCTTTTCACAGAGGACAACATCGAGGCTCGCCTGGGCCAGAGAAGCTGCTCCGCAGTGGGCGATCCAGGCCCACGCACCCGAGAGGAGCTTGGCGGTGTAAACAGGCCTAGGGGTCCCCATCCGCATTGGGCAGCCAAGCATCGGGGGCGTGTCCTCCGCCGCCTCCACTGGCTCAGTGGGAAGATGCAAACGGGCCCGGGACTCGTGTACCGGTGCTTGTGTGATAAACATATCACCGGCAAGTAAGTGTCTGACCTGAACTTGTCCGCGACCAACTCGAGTAAAGTCCCTGGGGGGTTGTTGGCGGCGACCCAGAGGAGGAAGTTACCAAGGCGGACTTGGCGACCTGACCAGGTAGGGCCAAAGTTAGGAAAAACCAAACCGCTGTAGGAGGCTGAGGTGGTACAGGCCCAGGCTGCAAAGTGCTCACGCGCCCACACCTGCCCCCACCGACACCCGCTCACAACTCTCTCTTCCCATCGCCTCAAGTCGAGCAGAGGCAGGTCTCTGCGGCCCCGGTAACTCGGGCGCGCCTCCTCCGCATCTCCTCTTACAGAGGACCCAGGCGGCCCGGCCCCGTTTCCCAACACCTGGGAGGGGAGGAGGGCGGGGCCCAGGTGTCCCCACGTAGAGGGGAGGCGCAGGCTGGGGCGCGTTGGCCTGGCACGCGTCCGGGTGGTGGCCACCTCCGTCCTGCGTGTCCCCCGGGCAGCCCTGGCTGGGTCCTGAGCGTCCCGAGCGTGTTCCGGGAAGGTGACTCAGCGACGCTTTCACGGGTCGAGAAACTATGCGAAACTAGGAACCGGGAGAGGAAGCGGGGGCGGGGCGGCATCGCCCTCGCGCGGGGCCCCGGCGGGTGTCCGCCGAGGTCTGATCTTGAACCTACAGGCCCGCACCCGCAACCCCCAGGAATCCGGCGCCAGGAGGGGAGGGCGGCGCTGCAGCCGCAGTGCCGCGGTCACGCGACGCGGGAGATCTCACGCGAGGAGGGGGCTCCTTTGCGGGAGCCGGGGCTCGATTCCTCTCCTCGCCCTTCGCCTGCCTTCTCCTCCTGCCAGGACTCCGGTCAAAGTCGGGGCTTTGGCGCCTAGAAGACGCGGGACGCGGTCGGGGTGCTCCCCGAGATCTCAGTCTTGGAGGGAGGGTGCTGCGGAGACCGCCCTCCCCCGCTCGGGAGGGCACTTCCATCAGTCCTGAAAAGCCGCTGCCTTAAACCTTGGAGTCTGGTGGGAAACTGAGGCCCTCGGGAAAGGAAGACCTGGCTGTGCACGAGTCCACAGGGAGAAAGCCCACCTGCCACTGGGTCCCTCCGCCTCCCAGCGCCCCGGGCTGGAGCCCCTGGGGTCGTGGGGCCGGACGTGGGCGGGGTTGACTGGAAACCGAGCGACGAGGGAGGCGGAGCAGCCTGCTGGGTTCATTATCCGGCCTCCGGGGGCCCAGCGGGAGGGAGGTGAAGGGCCGAGCCCTCTGGCCCCGGTTCCAGTCTGCACAATGGCTGCTCTGTCCTCCCAGCGGCCTCGCCCCCGCCCCCACCCCCAAGGTCCCTGCTCTGCCCTCCTCATTCTTGTCCGTCACCTCCCCCCTCCAGGCTGCCTCCCTCCAGGCCCACACCGCCCTCCAGCCCCTCTCTAAAGAGCTTTATTTCATCTCCAGAAACACTCATCAGCATCCCTGGCCCAAGAGACAAGATTGAGCAAACGCAAGATGCCTTGCCCCTTTGATAACGGGGAACTGAAACCCTGAGAGGTGAAGGGTCTCGCCTAAGCCACTGAACCAGTTCCCGACAGAGCTGAGAAGCAAACGCAGGTCCCAACCCCCAGGCTGAGAGGCCCAGCTGACCCCAGGCTTCTAGCTGATATCTGTATCTGTCGGCCGGGTGGGTTGCTTGCCACAGAGCTGCCCCAGTAACCCAGCTGCTCGGTCTCCCTGGGAAAGAGGACGCAACCCGAAGCCCTCTCCAGGCTTCATCATCTAGGTTCTGATTAAGCAACTAGCTGCTGTGGCCAAGGGCCTCTGGAGTCAGGCTTGATCTGTGCTGATCGCCAACCCACAGGCAACACCTGTCTCCCAGGTGAAAGAGACTGCCTTTCCGTCTCCCCCAGCCACCCTCCTTCCTCCTTGAGGGCAGCCTTCCCAGGTGGACACACCTGAGAACTCCCTTTTTTTTTCTAATTCAGAGAAAGAAAGCAGGCATTCACTGGGCCTGGCCCGGCTTTCTGGAAACTTGGAGCCAAGGCTGCCAGATCGCAAATGACTTGCTTTTATTAGGAGAGGCTTCCTGCCATCTCACCTGTTCCTGAGGTTTTCGGCTCCCAAGTTGAACTGGAGGACCTCGAGGCCTCCCTTGACCTCAAGTCCTTTCTGCCTGGGAGGCTGCAAGGGCAGGGGAAGGGAGGTATCCAGCCCTGCAAACTGTGTTGTGTTGTTGTTGTTTTAATGTATTTTTTTTGTTGGTTTGGTTTTGGTTGTTGTTGTTTTAGCCGCGCTGCACGGCATGTGGGATCTTAGCCCCCCCCCCCCCCCTTCGAACCCCTGTCCCCTGCATTGGAAGCGTGGAGTCTTAACCACCGGACCGCAGTTTGCAGGGATGTCCTGCAAACTGTTTTTAAGACTTGTGTTCTGGGACAGCCCCAGATGTGGTTTTCCATTCTGAGATCCTGGTGACCGTGCCAGGCATTGAGGGTGGCTGGCTGGGCGTGGAGGAGTGTGCCACACATGGACATCCAGAAGAGCAGACTGGTCACACAAGATTCTTGGCTGCTTGCAGGGAACGTTCCGAGTTTCTGACTCTGCGGCGGGTTGGAGTGAGCCTGACTCTACCTCTTGGCGTGGCCTGCTCCTCCTCACAGGTGTCCTCACCAGGGCTGGGAACCAAAGTCTCTTCTGGGCCTCTGGGCTCTGCCTGCCACACACCCCCACCTGCAGGCCTGCTGAGAGGGACACATTCCTTTCAGGGAAATTTGCGGGCACAGCCCTCCCCGTGGAAGCCTGCGAGCCTCATCCACTTCACTCATTTCAGCTGCTTTCCTGGCATCTGAAGGCATTTGTATTAGTTTCCTGGGATCATCACAACAGGGTACCACAAACTGGGTGGCTTAACAGAAATTTGCTGTGTCACTGTTCTCAAGAAATCCAAGATTAAGATGTTGGTAGGGTCGGTTCCTTTTGAGGGCTGTGAGGGGGAGTCTGTTCCAGGCTGCTCTCCTAGCTTCTGGTGGTTGGCTGGCAAACTCTGCTGTTCCTTGACCTGTACACGCATCACCCAGACTGCCCTTATCATCACATGGCCCTCTTCCCTTGTGAAAGATCTGGCTGAGATTTGTTCTTTTAGGGTCTGCATTCTCTTCTGTTGGGCATGTTCTTTTTCTAAAGCAAATTACTCTGGGAGGGAAAACCAATAAGTTATTAGGACTCTAGTGTGAATGGAAGTATCCATTTTAAACTAAAAAAATCTAACAATACTAGGTGTCCCCAAAGAGTGCACGCTCGTGTGGGTGTCGCAGGAAAGGTGTCTGGCAGCTGGACCTGCCCGTCTCTGCTGGTGGGAGGAATTGTTTATATCTGCGCTGGCTGCCGGGTGGCTTTGCCCAGGCTTGCACACTGCCCCGGCTACCTTGACTTTGAGATCTTACCTCACACCTTGGCTTATGGCATCTCTGGCATCCTGAGCAGATGCGTTTATTCCCCAGCCCTCGGAAGAACAAAGCTGAGTTTTGTGTTAGCGTGTACTGGGTTCCTATTGCTGCACCAATTTATTATCCTGCAGTACTGAAGGTCAGAAGTTTAAAACAGATTGACAGGGCTGTGCTGTCTTCCTGTTCTAGCTTCTAGAGACCTGCATTCCTTGGTTCAGGACCCCTTCCTTCACCTCCAAAGGTGGCAGTATAGCATCTTCAGGTCTCTGACTTTTCCTTCTGCTGTCACATCTCTGACTTTGACCTTTCTCCCTCCCTCTTACAGGGTCTCCTGTCTGTGAAGACATTGGCCCCACCTGGCTAACCCAGGATAATCTCCCCATTCAAGAGCCGTAACTTAATAGCATTTGCAAAATCCCTTTTGCCATATAAGGTAACATATTCATGGGTCCCAAGGATTATGACGCAGCCGTCTTTGGGGGGCTGTTATTTTGCTAACCACAGTTGGGTAGGAAAAGTCTGGGAACCGTGTCCTTCCTTGGCTACAGAACCTTCGTTCTAGCATTCCTTACCTCCCCCGTGCTACCAACTGAACACATACCAGGAACTTAGTTTCCCCCAAATAAGCATTTGTCGTGGTGGGACCGAAAACACTCTTGCTGAGGTCATCGACACCTGATTCTGTAGACTTTTTGGTCTTCGACTCATCCGGCAGAGGCCCCTGCAAAGAAAGCTGGTTTCCATTTTTTAAAATTACCCAGGAGGGAAAAAACAAATTACCCAAAAGAGAGAAATTGACATCTTCACTAAATATAGTAATTATAGGTTTGCAAAGGGCTTTTCACCTGAGGAAGGGGTGGGGAGCAGACTGGCCCATCCATTTCCAGCCTGGCAGGAAGGGCTTACCACAGGGCGCAGCCTGCTGGGTATTACACAAAATGTGCGGTCCGCTCAGCTCCTGTCATGTTACCTGACAGTCCAGCTACTTTTGTCCTCTGTGGTAAGTCTGGACCAGGCCAGCCACATGGAGAACCGTGGCTAGGAACCTTCCACAAGCTCCCGCTGACATCAGCTCCGGTTTGGGCCCAGCATGGGCTCTGGCTTGGTCTCCAGCGCCCAATCCCCCATCCTGGATACTTGTGAGGGGAGAGATTATCCCCTTCTGAGGCTGCAACCAGTCCCCACCCCACCCAACTGTGCTTTGTAATCACTTACTCGTTTATACTGGCTTATACTGGTTCGGAGACACTGTGTAACTGTTGAACGGTCTCATTCAAGGGAAGAGAAGCCATCAGCCAAACTGCTTTGGGTGCTTTGGGTGATTCCCAAAAGGAGAACTTCTGGGAAGCGGGAAGAGGGGCCTGGCCCCTCTACAGTCGGTCGGGCAGCAGGAGAGCTGAGCCGCTTTTATCTGGTAGTAGCCTGGCGTCCAGGCCGAGGGGATGGGTGTGTCACAGTTTTCCGGGGGCTTTTTGTTGTGCAATGTTTTCCACTTTCACATCTCTCTGAAGCTAAGCTATGTCCTTGGGTTGTTCCCAAAGCAAACAGACAGCGGGCTGGACACAGTGCGTTTGCGCTAATGGTCTAGGGTGGTTTCCTGGTACCTGCGGATGGATCCCTTCCTCCGAGCAAAGGTGAAGTGCTTGCTCACCCGCTCCGGAGATGCTCACTCTGCCTTGGGAACGCCCTTTCGAGGCACCCTGCTGGCCTCTGGTGGCCACCTGGGGATGCATCCCTCTCTAGTCTTTTATCCAAACGGTGCAGCCACTCAGGCCTCCTCCACCGAAGCCAATTTGTTGGAGGCAAAAGAGGGGCCGGCGTGCATCTTTGCCAAGCTGCAAAGAGAGGGAACCTGGAGTGGGCTTGCCTGCCCGAGGCCTATTATCCACATCCTGAGAATAGAAATTCCCCTTTCCTGGAGGCTGGCCTCCTGAAGGTCAAACCCTTCGATTCTTTCCAGACACAACCTTGGTAGTTTAAGTAATGAGTATACAAGATGGGCTGGACAGAGGTCGAGGAGAAGGGCCAGGGCAAGGGACACCGTAACCTCATTCCACACGTGTGCCCCCAAGGCTTTGTGCAGCCAAGGGAGTGATGCTGTACTGATCCGACAGGAGAACCATTTCCAAAAGCGGCTCGTTGTTCTTTCTGCTCATTGCCCGAAAGCGCTGACCACAGCAACGTGACCGGCATCTTGAAAATGAGTTGAGATGTCATTTCTCCTTCAGGCACCATCAGATGATCCTAACAGCCTCCTCTGAAACTCCCCGTTTCAAAACAGAATGGGGAACTTAGTGATTACCTGTCAAAGCTTACAGACTAAGGAGTGAAATTATTTTTAAAAAACAAATAAAAGATGGAATGGGCTTGGAGAACGCTCCTGAGCTGTGAGGAGCTTATAGGTGGGGGCTGAAGAACATATCCTTTCTTTGCTCTTGCTGTCTCCTTCCTAGAGCTGCAGTCGTTGCGGATCTGTACACAGAAGTCCTCGAGAGAAATGCTTGTGGGCTGCTCTCCCAGCCGCATCCCTCTGGCGGATCCAGGGGAGGGAGCCCTATCTGGGTGCCAGGTGGCTGCTGCAGTGATGCAGAGCCCAGGAAGGGCACAGTCCAACACCCCACCTCCTCCTGGCTCCACGCAGCAGGCTGATGTGTCCCGGGAGGGAGGGACAGACAGACGGCTCTGATGCAGAGTTAGAAGGACACATCCATCTTCCTGACTCGACATGACCTAGAAAAATCCATAGCATCAGAACTTTGTATTTGCAAACAAGCACAAGGATCCTATCTTTTTTTTTTTTTTTAAGGATCCTATCATTTTAAGCTGAGGTTCCAGTTGCCATGTGACAAGTATCTGTGACCACTTGGTTCTCAGACTAAGAACTTTGAACACTTAAGGAGGGAAGACAGTCTAACTGCAAAATATGATTAGCATGGAATCGGATCTGCCGCCTTCATCTCTTGGCAGGGGTAAGTGTTATCCTAAGGGGAGAGGTGTGTTGAGTCCTCAGGGGTGGATCTGTTACCCCGATTTGCAGCCATTAGTGGTGCAGGAGCCACACAGGCTGGGGAGAGGCTGAGTGGCAGCCCGGAGACAAGCAAGCCCCAGGACACTGAAGGCCAGGTCTCTGAGGTCTCAGGCATTTCTGAAATGCTGAGGACCCTGAGTGGAATGGCAGAAGCCTAATCCTAATTCTAAACCAAGACTTGATATTGTGTGTACTTAACAATGACTAGCAGGTCGCCCGTGAAGAAATGTTCCTAAGAGATGTGGAAAACAAATCTGGAGTACCCACCAGCCCTTGAGAAAAATTTGATTTACAATGTTGTATTAGTTTCAGGTGTATAGCAAAGTGATTCAGTTATACATATACCTATATTTTTTTTGTCTTTTCCATTATAGGTTATTACAAGATATTGAATATAGTTCCCTGTGCTATACAGTAGGTCTTTGTTTTTCTATTTTATATATAGTGGTGTGTATCTGTTAATTCCAAATTCCTAACTGAACCTCCTCCCTACCCCCAAGAAAAATATCTTGTTTTTTTCTTTTTGGCTGAGCCACACGGCTTGTGGGATCCCGAGCCCTCGGCAGTGAAAGCGTGGAGTCCTAAGCACTGAACCATCAGGGAATTCCTGAAAAATATCTTTTAGAAAGGAGAGCCTTGGGACTTCCCTGGCAATCCAGTGGTTAAAGACTCTGAGCTTCCACTGCAGGGTGTGCGGGGTCTATCCCTGGTTGGGGAACTAAGATCCCGCATGCCACGTGGCAGGGCCCAAAAAAAAAAAAAAAAAAAAAAGGAGAGACGCAAGGCTCCTCAAAAAGTTAAACATAGAGTTACTGCATGACCCAGCAATTTCACTCCTGGGTACTTACCCAAGAGAACTGAGAACATGTGTCCACACAAAAACTTGTACATGAATGTTCATAGCAGCTCTATTCACAATAACCGAAAGGTAGAAACAACCCAAGTGTCCATCAACAGAGGAATGGGTAAAAGAAATGTGGCATATCCATACTCAGGAATAGTATCCGGCCATAAAAAGGAATGAAGTCCTGATCTATGCTACTGTGTGGATGAACCACATGAACATTATGTGAAAGAAGTGACAGAAGCCATATACAAAAGGCCACATATTGTGTGATTCCATTTAAATGAAACGTCCAGAATAGGTAAATCCATAAAGACAGAAAGCAGACTGGTGGTTGCCCGGGGTATGGGGAGTCACTGCTTAATGGATATGGGTTGTATTTTGGGTGATTTTATTTTAGGGTGATAGTTTTATTATGGGTTTTGTTTTGGAACTAGTTAGAGGTCATGGTTATACAACATTGTGAATGTGCTAAATGCCACTGACTTGTTTATTTTATGTTATGTGCATTTATCCGAATTTTTTTTAATGTTAATTTACTTTATTTATTTATTCCTTTTTATTTTTCTTTTTGGCCACGCCTTGGCTTGTGGGATCTTAGTTCCCTGACCAGGAATTGAACCTGCGCCCTCGGCAATAAAAGTGCAGAGTCCTAACCATTGGACCTCCGGGGAATTCCCAAATTTTATTTTATTTTTTTTAAATGAGGGACTTGAACCAGCCATGACCCTTTCAGGATCATTCTTTTGTGATGCACAAGAAGTCCATTTCTAAGGATGCAGTTGAAATTCTGATTTGGGTAGTGGTAGATATTTATTCCAGGCATTTGTTAAAGAAGGGTAAGGAGGACTTTCTTCAGGACCATCTTGATGGGGGCAGGGGCCACTACCTGGGGTCTTGCAGCAGTAGGGGAGGGAGTAGAGATTGGGCTCAACTGTGAATATAAGGAAAGGTGGGAATGTATAGCCAGGGAGCAGATTGGGGTCAGTGGATGGAAGATTACTAAGAGGAAACATCAGAGGAAAGGGGAGATTTTTGCTACACTGACCTACCTGAACTTGCCAAAGGCAGGCCAGGGGGCTCAGACATCACCCCAGGGTGGTAGAGGATGGGGAACCTCAACAGATATTGAAGGTGACCAGACATGGAGGATGGGGGATTCTGGCTAAACTGACTTAGCAGGATTCTTGCTAGAACTGGACTCTGCAAAGCAGGACACAGAAGCCCAGGGTTTGACACCTAGTCAGAAGAGGGCTCAGATGAGCCTGATTAGATCAAAGAGAGAATCTCTCTCCTTGTCACTAAATTATTCGGAGTCCAGTAATGTCAGCCTCATGGAACCATTCAGAGGCTCCTTCCCTCTTCTTTCAGGGGTGAGGGGTGGCTGCCAGTGCTTTGGTGGCATTATTTGGAGGGACCTATCTTGTCTCAAAAGGGGTGTCACCTTGTGGGGGCCCTAAATGCCGATCTTTGGTCACTGTTATTTTCTTTTCATTTCTCTGTATTTCCCCCCATAGTTATGCAATATGTGTGAGGTTTGTGTATTTTTAAGAATGTGTATGTGTGTGTGTCTGTGTGTGTGTGTGTGTGTGTGTGTGTGTGTGTGTGTGTGTATAACTGAAGCTCTTTGCTGCGTGGAGTTTTTATTGAAGTATAAATATATACAGGAAAGCACACAGATCATAAACTGTGAATTTATGCACCAACATACCTGCATTAATAAAAGAGCACATCCCCTGGTGCGCCCTCCCAGCCACTCGCCGCCCCGCGCAAGATAACCACTCATGCAGTGTATTTTTATATTTGGGAAGAAATACTTAAAATTTAAACAAAGTGAAAATACATTAGAGATGGAAAATTTTTAAATCCAGCCCTTTTTATTTGTGAAGGCTCTTCCAAATGGCTCAGACGTGGTAAGGGCTGAGGGCTCTAAGTGGGTTTGGCCTCGGGATATTCCTAAAGGACAGCAGGAGGCAGCTGGCAATAGCCACGGGATCAGCTGATGGACCCATCTCCTTTCTGGGTCATTTGGCACCTCGGCTCCCAGACTAGCCAGCACACTGGAACCCCCTGGTGGAGCTTCAGTACTACAGATACCTGGGTCGCACCCCCAGAGATTGTGATTTAACTGGTCTGGAGAGTGGCCCGAGCTTCAGAGTTTTTCAAAGCTCTAAAGTGGTTCTAATATGCAGACAGGGCTTCCCTGGCAGTCCAGCAGTTAAGACTCTGTGCTTCCAATTCAGGGAACGCAGGTTTGATCCCTGGTCGGGGATCCCACATCCTGTGCAGCGAGGCCAAATTTAAAAATTAAAAATAGATAAATAAATAAATATGCAGACAAATGTGGGAACTACTGACTTAGCATAAAAGGAAGATCTGAAGCCTGTTTTCCAAGCAGGGAGGCAAACTCAAAAGGCCTCCCAGAGATTCTGTAACTGCCACAAAAAACTTTCTTATTCAGGAGCATCATGAATTGTCATGGTCCTACTGACTATTTCACGTCTGGAAATGAGTCAGGCATAGTACAGAAATGACACATACTATTACAGCCTCTCCCCACATCCTCCCAGACACTGGCTTGGGAATGTGGGAATAGTGACAAAGCTGGCTACCACCCAGGCTCCAGGAAAATGGGGGGAGGGGAGGCTCTGCAATTATTAGAGTCACTCCCACTAGGTGTGTCAAAGCAGATGCTCTTGTGAATTAAAAAAAACTCAATTAAATCTTATTTCCCTGTTGGACAGTAATACAATTTTGAAAATGCTCTTTATTAATATCGAATTGGTATTTAATTACCTGGGGGATTCTACTTTCCCTGAAAGGCAAATGCAGTTACCTTCCCACCATGAGGACTCTCACCCTGAGGGTCAGCTTTGGAAGTTCCTGCCCCCTCCACCTCATCACACTGTACCTTCATGATATAGGTCAGATTTCTAAGAACCTGTGTTTCTATGGTGGTTGTTTGGAATAGTGGTTTAAAATTTACAGAAGGGGCTTCCCTGGTGGCGCAGTGGTTGAGAGTCTGCCTCCCGATGCAGGGGACACGGGTTTGTACCCCGGTCTGGGAAGATCCCACGTGCCACGGAGCGGTTAGGCCCGTGAGCCATGGCCGCTGAGCCTGCGCGTCCGTAGCCTGTGCTCTGCAACGGGAGAGGCCACAACAGTGAGAGGCCTGCGTACTGCAAAAAAATAAATTAATTAATTAACTAATTAAATAAAATTTACGAAAGAATGGGAAAGGAGTGACAGGAGGAAGAAATGGGCAGGTGGGGGAGGACGGGGAGGGGGGTGCGGGGGGAGCTGGAATGCTTTCATGTCAAGGGTTACCCAGCTTGTGAGCTGGTACTGTGCCTGGGCTAGAACTTGGGCTTGGAATGGTGTTTGACCTGTATCTTTCCACCAGCCCAGATATCCCACTTGTGCAAACCCTTCTTGGACAATCACTAGAAAGACAATTAAGTTTTCATCCAAGAAAGCACCATATGTTTCTTCAGAAACCTTTCAAGTACTTGACTCCCTAGGGAAGTGTTCCAATTATCTGTTTCCGAGTGAGAAATCACCCTAAGATGTAGTGGCTTGAAGCAGTAATTTATTGGGTCCATCGTGGGTTGATTGGGCTCAGCCAGGTGGTTCTCACTTGGGGACTCATGTGATTACAATGTCAGTGGGCTGAACATCTGAGATGGGTCCCTCCCGTGGGACCACTGAGGCAGGCTGTCAGCTGGTTCAGCTGGGGCTGTCAGCCAGAGCGCCTGTGTGGACTCTCCATGTGACATGGCAGCTAGGTCCCAGAGGGAATGTCTCAAGAGCATCATTCCAGGACACCCAGCGGAAGCTGTGTGGCTTCTCATGCCCTGGTTTTGCAAGTCCCAGGCCATCACTTGTGCCATATTCTACAGCTCAAGCAAGTCACTAAGGCCAACCCAGATTCCAGGGAATGGAACCAGGGTCCTTCCCCTATGGTCGGGGAGGAGGGACTGATGGAGGCCATAAATATATTTTCAGGAACCCCAGCGCCGTGTTAATCAACGCCCCAGCTTCCTTGGGTCTCCTTGCTTTAACTGAAACCAGCTACCCTGCCTGACGGCGATCATCCTTAAGCCTTCTCTCTACCCCCGGAAGCTGCTGATTTTCCACTTCCTTCTTAATACAAGTGCTAACATTCATCACGCTCTTATTTTGTGCCAGACACTGTGCTGAGCATTGCATGCACTTAGCCCGTTTCATTAGGAAGACTTGTCTTGTTGAAGTGCCCATTAAGAAAAGGTTGATAGTTTGTTTGTTTCCAGTAACTACCGCCAGCTGTGCTCTGTCCAAACCCCCTTTGTTACTGGGTGAAAGACTCCGCATTAAGGCACCTCAATCTGATTCCACTGATCCAGTCACTTTTTTTTGTTATTAAGGCATCCCCACTTGGGAGTTTAAGACTTGTCCATTTAGGAACTCAAACTTGGGAATTCCCTGGTGGTCCAGTGGTTAGGACCCAGCACTTTCACTACAGGGGCCCCGGGTTTGATTACCTGGTCCCGCAAGCCATGGGCATGGCCAAAAAAAGAAAGAAAGAAAGAAAGAAAGTCAAACTTATCTCAAGCACAGGCTGCAGCACTGAAGCAGGGACAAGGCCTATCTCTCACAAGCCGCCCTCTGCTCTGTGCTTACTGTGCTTACTTCGTGAGGTTGAGGCAGAGGGGAGAGAAATAGAAAACAGATGTGTTTCCTGTGGTGACTAGTTGGGGGCGGTGATGTGGCTGTCCTGTGCCCTGGGTCTTTACTGCTGACCCAACTACTCATTCTCTAGAGCAGGGTTTCTCATCCTCAGCACTATTGACATTGGGGACTGGATTATCCTCTGTTGTGGGGACCTGTCCTGTGCATTGTTTAGCAATATCCCTGGCCTCCGCCCACCAGTAGTAATTCTCAAGTTGTGCAACCAAAAATGTCTCCAGTCATTGCCAATGTCCCCTGGGAGCAACCTTGCCTGGCCGAGAACCAGTGCTCCTTAGACTTGGTGTGGACAAGTGGGCGCCCCACAGGCCTGCCAGCAGAGACTCTCTCCCAAGGGGCTCCCCTGGTTACACATTCTTGCTGACCTTTGGAGGTGGCCTCATGCCATATTTATTGCTCTGAGGAGGTTCCCCAATCCCAAATCCCAGAATCTGCAATTCCATCCACAGAGTTGGTGGATCTGACTCTGGGGCTGTGGGGTTGCATCCATCTTCTGAGGGGATGGGTGGATCCAGTCCTTTGCCTCCTGGCTGACTGCCCACCATGCCAGCTCCTCCGGGCACTGTCCAAACTTCAGGAGCCCCAGGGCAGATCCACCAGCCCACGGCCAAGTGGACAGCCAAGTGGGAGACAAGATGTTCCTCTCTACTGTCCCACACACTTTACAGTGACTCCACTGTGTCCCCAACCCCCCTTAACCCCACCTGGTTTCAAGAAAAGCCAGTCAAGTCTTCATGAAGCAGCAGCCTCTCACCCCTCCTCTCTCCCTTTTTCTTGAGGCAGGATGCCATGACACCAACTACCCATAGTTGGGCCAAACTTCACAGGTTAAGACCACCATCCTCCACAAGACTGTCCTCCAGCAGCAAGTTTGGGGGTCCCCTGACCACACTCACTTTTGACCAGCTGGCTACAAATTCGGGGGTTCCCACTACCCCCTCAGGTTCAATAATTCACTAGAATGACTCACAGAACTCAGGAAAGTGCTGTACTTGTTATTACAGTTTAATGATAGCAAAAGGATGCAAATCTGAACCAGCCACAGGGAGAGACACCTAGGGTGAGGTTGTGGTGGGGGGAGGTGCCAAACGTGAAACTTCTGGCGTCCTCAGGGGCACGTTACCCTGTTGGCAGAGCACTGCCAACCAAGGAAGCTCACCGAGCTTGGGTGTCTAGAGTTTTTATTGGGGTTTCATTATGTAGGCACAATTGATTAAGTCATTGACCATTGATTGAACTCAATCTCTAGCTCCCCTTCCTTCCCCAGAGTTTGAGCTAATATCACGTGGTTTATCCTCAACTAGCAGATAGAATTGGAGGGGCCCACCATGAATAACTGACCCTCCTATCACTCAGGAAATTCCAAGGATTTAGAGGTGACCTCCCAGGGACCAGACAAAGGGCAGCCAAATGCTGGATTACACACAGGATTTAAAGAGTCAGTGCTGCATGGCATCTCCCAGCCAGCTCCCGGCTGGTAGTTCTCTGAACATAGAATGTGGGGTGCATTTTAATTCTTGGCAGTAGGCTCTGGCAATTCTTGGAAAGCAGGAAAGATCCTGGCAGGCACCTCCCTCCACCTTGTCACACATGCATCATCTCATTTAGTCCTCACCACCCCCCCCAGGCAGGTATTATTGTGATCACCGTTCCACAGATGAAGAAACACAGGTACAGGCTGACGGACTCCCCCAGGTGAACCAGCAGAACAGGACTGAGTCCAGGTCTGTCTGACTCCAGAGCTGCCCCCTCATGGGCGACGGAGCCCTGCCTCCTGCCCCCCCACTGGTGTAGTCCTACCAGCTCCTCAGGCGGCCTCCAGAACACCTCTCTTCCTCCTGCAAAGCCCTCCCTGTTCTGACCCTCTGCTACCGGGCTCACCACTCCGAACACCCCCTCTGCTGTTGCCCACTCCTGACGTCTCTGTTCCCCGCTCACCATCTTCTTGGCTCCAAGTTCTGAGAACGCGTAAACATTAGGTTCTGGGAGTTGGACGCCTGCCATAATCTCTCTCCGACCTAGAATGATCTTCATCCGCGTCTGACCTCAGCCCCGGCTCTCGTGGTCGCGGCCGGACCACCACCCCTTCTCCAATGCTAAAACCCACATGCCAGCCTGCCCTGCTTTCTCCCTCTTGTGGCCACACTGTCATTCAGGCTTGTCTCTAAACCTCTGGCCTTGAGCACCCCAGCCTCTTCCTCCTCCAATCCGCTGTCCTGAGGCTGTGGGGAAGGAGCGGAGGGGCAGTGCTTCGAGGGGGGACCACACACAGCTCCGTGATGCTGCTGGCCCTCTGCGAAGCCCGTTTCTCCTCTGCGGCCGCTCCCTTCCAGCCTCTGCCGCCAGGGGCGCTAGTGAGGCCCGCACGGCTGGAAGGGGAGAAAGGGCCGCTGCTTCCTGTCTGCTCTCCTTGGTCACCCGAGCATCACCCTGGCAATGGTGACATCTGGTTCCAGGCTCCAGTGTCCCTGCGCTCCCAGAACCTGCCTCTGTGCCTCTCAGAGGTACCGCACCAGCTGGGCAGTGCCTCCTCGCCGGAGATCCGAGTGAGAGCTCCGTGGGACCCCTCCTCCAGGCTTCTAGAATCCCATAATCCCAACCTGTCCTCTTGGTTCCCCATTCATGGGGGTGGGGTAGCTGCTTCCTGTGGTCTCCCAGTGTCGGCTTTCTGCCGCTTCTATCTTGCAATACCCATTTAACCAATTCTCTATATTAAATTCTTTGTTAAAATAATGAATGTGTTGGGAATTCCCTGGCCATCCAGTGGTTAGGCCTCTGCGCTTTCGCTGCGGAGGGCGAGGGTTCAATGCCTGGTTAGGGAACTGAGATCCCACAAGCTGCTAGGCGCGGCCAAAAAAAAAGAAAGAACATGGTTTATTTTCCTGGTTGCCTCTGACCTAATAAATGTGTATAAACATTTCCCATCTCCCTTCACCTAATAGCTCATATGTGCCAGACCTTGTTCTGTTTGACATGTATTAACTCACTAATTATTATTATCCCCACTTTACAGGGGAGAAAACTGAGGCAAAGGGAGACATAATTGTTTGCTCGGGATCACACAGCTGTTAAGAGTGGGCTCCAAGAGCCTGGCTCCTGAGATAACACTCATCTACACACGCTGCAGCGTCTCACTGCTGACAGTTAGTTGGTGTAGCTGGGGCATTAAGTGACCACATAATGTTCCCATTTATGGATGGACGAGAGCTATTTTTGGATATTTGTATCATGTGGGGGTTTTAGCTATTAGAGAGCCTGAATCCCCTTGAACCTGACACACTTAGGTCACTTGAGCCAGGAAACTTACAACTTTCTGAATTATTTTGGTCCATGATTTGTTGTAACCTGTCTCCTTAATGTTTAGCCTTCTATTTTCTCAGCCCCGACTCCCCGTGGCCTTTTTCCTCCTTCCATGTCTTTCCC
>NW_006780945.1:512770-532825 GCF_000442215.2 Lipotes vexillifer
CTTTCCCTATGAGCCTACCTTGCCAGTGTGCTGCTGTAAATCTGGAGATATGGGCGAGGAGATGTCTCCTGTTTGGCAGACTCTAGAAGGTACTAGGAGGCATGGTCTCACCTTGAATCAGAATCTTCAATGAGGTATGGGTATTGGTGATACCCTGAAATGCCTCCAAAGGCCTCCACCAAGAGTTCCTGAAAACCCCATGACAGAAGAGGTTCTGTCCTACTGAGACTCTATGCCGGATTCCATTTCAGACTTTCCAGCGGCCGGCAGGGCAGCTGCTCTCTACCACTGCCCTTGCTGAAGCTGGGAAGGGTCACTCCCAGCGTGCTCGGCTCTGTCTGCCCAGTATTTTGCCCTCGCCCCCAGCATGGTTTCTGGTGTCCTATGGAGAGAATCAGCTTAGAGATCCAAGTCGGTATTATTTTTAGAACTAAAGATCATTCAGTCTCAGCTTGCTTGGGCCTGTTCAGGCAACGAGAACAGGGAAAAGTCTCATATTTTTCCAAAGTTCATGTCGGAGTAGTGCAACATGGCAGCGACACTTCTGAATCATTGCCGAAAATGTTCTCCTTTGTTGCAAAGACTGACCTTGTCTTCCAAATAATTCATTCCCTGGGGACAAGGCTGAGCCATTCTAAACACACCCCTCTTTGTCTTCTCTGCTCATTCTTGGACAATTCTTCGTGCCAAATCTGAACCTGTGCTTTCTCTTCTAGTTTTTAGAAGAGAGGAGATTATATTTCCATAATTCATGCTGAACCTGCAGCCCAGTTAGCAACAGGAATTTTTTTTTTTATAACTTGAAAACTGAAATTGGGTTGAATATGGAAATGTCAACTTGCACTGAGCAGAGCTGTCTTTGTTTTTGCAGGAAATGTCCAGCAGGTTTGGAGCCTCAAGGATCAGCCTGTTTTACAGAGAAACATTAAAACAACAACAGCAACAACAACAACAAAAACTGGAACTGAGCAAGAGAAGTCTCACTTCAAACTGCAAAAAACACATTCTTTGCAAAATGAGCAGAAGTGTCTTCCTACTCAGTCCAGACCCTGTACTGATCAGAGTTCTCCAGAGAAGAAACAGAACCAACATGATATCTATCTATTTAGGAAGCAAATGTTGACGAGCTAAAAGGAAAAATAAAAAACTCCACAATCAGAGAACAAGCAGATGAAAAATAATTAAGGTAAATAGAGAATTTGACTACAACTAACAAACGATCTAACCAACAGATGTAAAACACGCACCCCCAAACATATTCTTTTCAGGTGCATATAGGGCATTTACCTACATAGATCACATACCGGGCCACCAAGTGTGTCTCAACACATAGCAGAGGATTGAATTCACTTAGGGTGTGTTCTCTCACAAAGTGGAATTAAATTAGAAATCAATAATAGATCTCTAGAAATTTCCCAAAGTTTAGAAATCATGCAGCACACTTCTAACAATTCACAGGACAAAGAAGAAATCACAGTGAAAATTACAAAGATTCTCAGACATAAAAAACCATGTCGGGACTTCCCTGGTGGTCCGGTGGTTAAGACTCTGCGCTTCCACTACAGGGGCACGGGTTTAATCCCTGGTGAGATGCCGCATGGCGTGGCCAAAAAAACAAAACAAAACAAAGCCATGTCATTTTCAGCAAATGGCAAACAGCTCAGAAAGCCACAGACCTAGGGCGTCACCTGGAGAAAGCAGGGAGATGGAGAGGGAGACTCAGGCCATATCAGGCTAAGGAGTTTGGGCTTATAAACCGTGGAAAGCCCTGGAGGCTTTTAACCAGGGGATCTGCTGTGTGGATGTAGAGGGTGGACTAGAGATACTGGAGGGAAAGAAGGACGGAACGTGAAAGAATGAGGCCAGTTGGGAGGCCTCTGCCTGAGATACGAGATCAATAGCTGCCCTCTGGGGCTTCCCTGGTGGCGCAGTGGTTAAGAATCCGCCTGCCAATGCAGGGGACACGGGTTCGAGCCCTGGTCCATGAAGAGCCCACATGCCGCAGAGCCACTAAGCCCGTGTGCCGCAACGACTGAGCCTGCGCTCTAGAGCCCGTGAGCCACAGCTACTGAGCCCACGTGCCGCAACTACTGAAGCCTGTGCGCCGAGGGCCCTTGGTCCGCAACAAGAGAAGCCACTGCAATGAGAAGCCCACGCACCACAACGAAGAGTGGCCCCAGCTCGTCGCAACTAGAGAAAGCCTGCACTCAGCAACAAAGACCCAACGCAGGCAAAAATAAATAAATAAAAATAATAAATTATATTAAAAAAATAGCTGTTCTCTGTATCACTTGTTGGGTCCACAGATATGAGTAGAGCCCCCTACCACATGCCAGGCAGCAGGAGGTCACTAGGGGTTCCTTCTCCCGGATACATTTTGTGAGCCATCCCAGCGCCACACAGATTGTTATACATAGGTCATAAAGTGGGAAAACTTCCAACAGTGTAATCTAAATGTTCATTTTTTATGAAGCTTCATGATAAAACAGAGCATGGTTCTGTAGTTCTTTTGCGGTACGTGGGCCTCTCACTGCTGTGGCCTCTCCGGTTGTGGAGCACAGGCTCCGGACATGCAGGCTCAGCGGCCATGGCTCACGGGCCCAGCTGCTCTGCGGCATTCAGGATCCTCCCGGACTGGGGCACGAAGCCATGTCCCCTGCATCGGCAGGCGGACTCTCAACCACTGCACCACCAGGGAAGCCCCGGTTCTGTAGTTCTTGATGCCAGGCTGAGATTAAATGCCTAGCCTGAGGGCGCTTCCCATGACATTCTGTGCCTAAATCCCAGCCTCCTCCCTCCATGCCTGAGCCAATCTGTGAGGGCAGCTGTTTCTCATAAGTAGCTCCCAAATTGTTATCCCAAATTCATCTTTTATGATCCTTCTTCCCTATCTTATCAGTGGAGAAATAAGGTAAGTTTGTAGGAACTTAGACATTGAGGCTTGGGGAAGGTGAGTACTTCCAATCTTAAATTTTGTGATTTCTCGTCAGAGAAATTGATTATTAATCCTAGTGAGAGACCCTCAGCAGGGTGAGGAAGGTGGGAGGACTTATTATTAAAAACCACAAAAGTTTTTTTTTTTTAATAAATTTATTTTTGGCTGTGTTGGGTCTTCGTTTCTGTGCGAGGGCTTTCTCTAGTTGCAGAGAGCGGGAGCCACTCTTCATGGCGGTGTGCGGGCCTCTCACTGTCGCGGCCTCTTGTTGCGGAGCACAGGCTACAGACGCGCAGGCTGGGTAACTGTGGCTCACGGGCTTAGTTGCTCGGCGGCATGTGCGATACCCCCAGACCAGGGCTCGAACCCGTGTCCCCTGCATTGGCAGGCAGATTCTCAACCACTGTGCCACCAGGGAAGCCCCCACAAAAGTTTTTAATAAGAGGGAGGCAAGGGTGTCAGAGTGGGTAAGGATATGCGAATGGAAGCAAAGATCAGAGAGAGAGACAGATTTGAGGATGCTAGGCTGCTGGTTTTGAAGATGGAGGATGGGGACCACTAGCCAAGGAGAGAAGTGGCCTCTAGAGAGTGGAAAAGGCAAGGAAATGGATTCTCTTCCAGAACATCCACAGGGAAATCAGCCTGCCAACACCTTGATTTTAGGACTTTTGACCTCCAGAACTAAGATTGTGTAAGTTTGTGTTGTTTTAAGCCACTTGGTGGTAATTTGTTACCACAGCAATAGGAAACAAAGACAACTTCTAACACACTACATAATTTACTCAATTATGTTTATTTAAAAATTGCTCTCCCCCCTGCTAGGTGTACCTCTCCAGGGTAGGAATTTTTGTCTTTTTTTTTTTTTTTTCCTCTAAAGTACCCCAAACAACTAAAACGGGCCTGGCAAACAGTAGGTGCTCAGTAAATGTTAATAGATGGATACATGGATAGATGTAGAAAGCGAGAGAAAGGAAAGTCAAGGATTCTCCTGAGACTTACTGACTGGGAACCTCACCTTATGTTTACTCACAGAGGGAATAGAGGAGCAGGTGCAGTTTGGAGAGAACTGAGAAAATGAAGATGGGTTTAGTTTGGGGTATATTAAGGTTTGAGGGGTTCTGTGGGATATATATATATGGAGAAAAATATATCTATATGGAAAATGTGAAGGGAAGTGGTTTCCTTTAGTTTTAGAAGGTAACGTGGCTTATGGCTGGGTCCATCGGCTGAACTTGTGTACAGGTAAATAATTTGGCCTAAGCTATTTACCCCATAGCCCATTTGCTTTTTTCCTTTCCTTCTTTCTTTTCTTTCTTCCTTTTTCTTTTTCACCTGCTCTAGGAGAGAGGGTGTGGGTGCATCTGTAATTCTGGAGAGCTAGCTGGAATGTGGGTCAGGCTGCTACAGGCCCTGGGGCAGTTCAATTTCCAAATCCTGAAGCTTCAGGCTTGTGAGGCTTCATGACACAAGAGTCACAATCAATTGCTGCCTCAGGCCCAATGTCACAACAGGCAGAGTCCTCAGAAGATGGAGAAGCAGGAGATCAGCTTCCCTCCCCAATCCTGAGGCAACTGATAACTAGTGACTCAAATGCTTCCCTGCCCTTTACTTTCTTCTTGGACCTCATTCAACAGGTATTGATTGCGTGCCTCTGGAACCCCTAACACTGCCCTGGACCCTGGGAAATACGAAGAACTAAGTGACATACGATCTTGCCCTAGGAGGACTTACATCCTAGTCGGGAAGACAGATGTTCACAAAGCTAAATAAAAATAGAAGCAACTATACATGGTGCCATGCACGGTACCGCCCAGCGGGCGAGGGCGGCTTAGTGTGGCTGAAGTATCTAGAAAGACTCAGTGGAGCGGATGTCACGTGAGTGAGTCTTTAAGGGACTGGAGCACATGGAAGGGGAGGAATAAAGGCTTTTCTGATTGAGAGCAAAGACTGGCAGGAGTGCCTTGACTCGTTCAGAGAGCCTTGCCTTACGTGCAGATGCAAGTTTGGAGTTTGTTCGGGGAATAAAGATCAGAGTCAGGAGTACATCACCTTTTGGGCATTTTAGTATCCCAGGCAACCACACGGAAATAACCCCGCCCTCCACTTTTCAAAGCAATCCCAGCCTAGCGCGGCGCATGCGCCTCGCAGGGCTCTAGCGCTGTGTTATCATGGAGGCGCAGAGCTAGATCGTCAGCCAACTCGGAGGCTGACATTTTGGATCCTGGCGGAAAAGTTGGAAAGGCTGGCACCACTACCAAGTCAGGCTGCACCACCCAAGAAGATGAGAGCAAAAGAACTCCCGTGGAGCGATAAGATCAGGCGGCGGAGTGAATCCGTGATGCTTCCCTCGGAAAACAAGCTTGTAGAGAGTTGCCCACCGCCCTGCCCTCATCTGAGATGGTGACTGTGCGGGCGCTCTAGCCGCGCCTTTTCGATTCCCGGAGGGGGCGGTGCCGTCGTCACTGGCTTTGAGGTGGCTGCGGCGCAGGTCGCGGCGAGCTCTGGTAGCGCCAGAGCCCTTAGTAGCCTTTTATACGAGGAGGGTGGGGGTCTCTGACCTCTTCCCTCCTGTGCCGGGTTTCTCGGTTCCTTCCCTACGCGGGCCTACCGCTCCCCCGTGCAGCCCCGCCGCGGGCCGGCTGTAACTGCGCCCCCGGGCCGGACGATGCCCAAGAAGCTGCTGCTGCTGCCCCCGCTCTCCGTGTCCTCCGCTTTCCGCGCCCCGCGAGCCTGCCCCGCCGCCCGCCCGGCCATGAACGCCGCCCGCACCGGCTACCGAGTCTTCTCGGCCAACTCCACGGCTGCCTGCACCGAGCTGGCCAAGCGTATCACCGAGTAAGGGGCGGGAGCCGGGGATGTCCCGAGGGGCCCCTCCCGGGAGACGGTCCTTGCTCCTCTTCTCCACGTCCCCCGACCCGGGCGAGGGGTAATTTGACCCCATCGTCCTGCCCCTGGGGGAGGGAGTCGCAGAATCCTGCCGTTTCAGGTCTGGACAAACCCTTGGAGGTGACAGAGGATCACCCCCCCACCTCCAGTTCTGCAGCTGAAAAGCGTTCGTCTGACTCTTGTTGGCTTCTCCCCACCTCCGGGTCCTTGGACCGCTCGCCCTGCTTTCGGCTCCCCACTTCCACCTCCCAGGCGGTGGTGAGGATTCTGTAATCGCTGGATTAGCGCGCCTTGGAGAGAGGGTCTCTAGGTTTGGCTCCCTTTCCCACGGTTGGGGTTGACCTCTGAAGCTGGTCATTGCCATTCCCAAGTCTCCCCGAGGAGACGGAGGCCCGCACGTAGTTACAACACTGGGGTCGGACGGGGCGGGTGCAGTAGGTGGGGGCGGCCGGAGGGCCTTGCAGGTGGAAGACCCGCGAGGCTCAAGGTGTACCGACAGAAGTAGAGGTGTAGGGGAGGGCAGGGAGAACAGGGCAACCCTAGGGGAGCAGATTGTCGGAGTTGGTGATAGAAACCATGGTCTAACCGTATTTTGTAAGTCAGATTCGATCAGTCTAACTCTTTGCCTTTTCTTGCCTCTTTCACCTAAGGAAGCCTCTGGCCTCAAGTGGCCTTTGGGGTCTGAAGGCCTTGTCAGTCTTGCCCTGGGCAAGACACTTGATTTTCCTGAACTTCATTGGTAAAATAGGGATAATTCCATCTGTTGGACCCAGAACATTGTGAGCACGAACAAAATAATGTAGATCAAGCATCTAGCAGAGCAGAGGCTCATAGTGGCCCTCTGAAAAATACATGTTTACTAAATGGCCTCTTTTCTAGTTGGCTCTTGTGAAGAATCCCAGAACCCTAGTGTAAAGGAAGAGCCTTTTGAGCCCTTTGCAAATAAACTTGTTATAAAATAAGTAAGCTTGTCTTTTAACTTTTAAAGTCATTTTCGCATTTTAAACAACTTACATTAGAATTCTGTGGGTTTTTCAGAGTTGATAATGGCATGAAGATATTTTAAAATTCTAGATGGAAATGTAGAAGGGGAAACTTTAGTCATATTTTCTCAGTAATGCCTATGTTCTTTTCAGTTAGAGTTTTGAATGAGATTAGAAGAGTGTAAAAAAAAAAACCAAACAATCTTTTTGCACTCTACTACCTAGTTTCTATTTCTAACCTCTGATTATTTGTCTTTCTTTTTGAGGCCAACTAAAATACTAATTTTAAATATAAAGCTTGTGTTTGTTTATCTTGGGTCAGATTTACCACAGTGACCTTGGTAAGAGAAAGCAGAGGGAGGAGGGCAGATTTAAATAGTCAATGGTTTTTCTTTTTTTTTTTTCCTTTTTTTGCGGTACGCGGGCCTCACTGTTGTGGCCTCTCCCGCCGCAGAGCACAGGCACAGGCTCAGCGGCCATGGCTCAGGGGCCATGGCTCAGGGGCCCAGCCGCTCCGCGGCATGTGGGATCCTCCCGGACCGGGGCGCGAACCCGTGTCCCCTGCATCGGCAGACGGACTCCCAACCACTGCGCCACCAGGGAAGCCCCGGTTTTGCTTTTTCGTTTTTATATTTGGTTCTTGAAAAGTTTGTTCCAGAAAAGTTTTGTTTTAACCACTTTTAAGTGTGCAATTCACTGACATTAAGTACATTCACAGTGTTGTGTGATTATCACCACTATTCATTTCCAGATCTTTTAATCGTTTCAGACAGAAACTCCGTACCCTTTAAGTACTAACTCTCCATTCCCCCTGCTCCCAGACCCTGGTGACCTCTGTTCTGCTTTGTGTGACTGTGAATGTGCCTGTTCTAGGTACTTCCTATAAATGGAATCATGCAGTATTTGTATTTTTCTGTCTGACTTATTTTACTTAGAATCATTTTTTCAAGGTTCATCCGTATTGTAGCATGTACCAGAATTTCATTCCTTTTTAAGGCTGAATAATATTCTGTTGTACACTTGGTTGGAGTGTTTTTAAACAGATTCCACCCTTATATCATTTCACTCATAAAAATGGTAATGCTAACTGATAAGACCTGAAAACAAACAAAAACCTACCATTAATTCCTTAATATCTAGTATGTAGTCCTTGTTCATATTTCCTAGTTGTCCCAAAAATGGGTTTTTACACTTGTTTTGTTCTAATCAGGATCCAGACAAGATTCACACTGCATTTGGTTAATGACACTGAAGTCTGTAACGCTTTTGACAATTGAGGCATTTACCTTGGGCTTGTGTGTTTTGGAATTATTGCTAGTAACCACATATTTGTTGGGTATTGATGTTCCAAGACAATTATTATTCAAAAAAACAATGGAACTAGACACTGAACTTTGATTGTGGGCTCTTCCCAGTAAAGCAGTGTGTTACAGATTGGTGAGCGCTGGAAGCTGCTTGTGGAGTGACAGCAGGTTTTAGTTCTTAATGAATTATATTTTCTAATTTTTTTTTTTTTTTTTTTTTGGTAAAAGAATGCTGGTGTAGTTATTGTAGTCTTTTTGTTAAACACATGCCTGTGAACTGGAGTTTTTTAAAAAGAGCGCTCTTAATTGCCTCCCCCTCCCCCTCCTTTAGGCGTCTTGGTGCTGAATTGGGGAAGTCTGTGGTTTATCAAGAGACCAATGGAGGTAAGTTAAACTTATTTGTTAAACATCCTTTGTTCTCTAAACTCTGTTTAATCGCTGGCATGTTTTTAAAAGGCGAATGTTAATCATGTGTAACACAGAAATGGGTTTTTTTTTTTTTTTTTTTTTTTGGCGGGCCGCAGGCCTCTCACTGCTGTGGCCTTTCCCGCTGCGGGGCGCAGGCTCCGGATGAGCAGGCTCAGCGGCCATGGCTCAGGGGCCCAGCTGCTCCGCGGCATGGGGGATCTTCCCGGACCGGGGCACGAACCCGTGTCCCCTGCATCGGCAGGTGGACCCTCAACCACTGAGCCACCAGAGAAGCCCCGCGTTTCTGTTTTATCAGTTGGGGCAGAGGGCATTCCGTTCGTCCCTCTAAATCTTGACTTCTTTGCTCTTCCTTAAAAGTCTCCTTTCCTCCTGTTCCAAGATAATGCAAATATCCTGTCATTTTGGAATGAGAAAAAGGAGTGATGTAGAGAGTAAGTTTTTTCTTCCATATTGTGCTGTATTTGATAAGTACTTTTTACATTTATCTGTTTCATTAGGCCATCAAATGGCATTAAGTGCAATCGGTACTAGATAGTAATGACTTATTTAAAAAACTTCCTTGAGTTAGTTTTATCTCTCATTTTTTTCTCTCAAGTCTTGTTGACCCTCACCCTGGGTTAGTCACCCATTTTTGCCGCCGCCTGGGTTTCTGGGGAGAGCTGGAACATTAAATGATATTGCTTGAAGGCACTTGTTGATAGCCAGTGTCCCAGGAATGCAGCAGCATCATAACCCCCCCACCCCCCCGGTGGGTTCCAGAGTATAATGTCATCACTCATTGCGAAGACAAGTTCGTATGAAAACAATTTGGAATTATTTTTCCAAGTTGAAGGCCTTGGATTCATGTTTTTGTACTTGCTTTTCTCTTTCCAAGGTATAACTGTCTGTGGTATCACTAGCTTAACAGGAGATAATTAAGACAAAATTGATGTTTGGGGAGCTAATATAATACAGCAAAGTATTGGAAGAGGGAAAGATAGTTTAATGGAAAGCACACGTTCCCGGGGTGTGTATAAGTTACACGTGTGTTACAATTAACCCCCAGAAACCCTTCATCCAGCTTCCACACTCACAACTTTTAACTTGGTGACTTGAGAAATTTTCCTGCCAGGACAAGTCAGGAGATGCCGGTATTTAAAACCCTGAAGATGAGTGCAGATAGGTGAGATGTAGCCTGTTGAACAGTAATGAATCTCCTTCATCGTGATGGCATTTGGGTTCCTCATAATTGAAGCGCTGGAGGAAAAGAGGGTGGTTTAGGGAAGACCTTTCTCTCCATCCTCCCATCCCTGTTCCAGGCCTCCTGGCTTCTCTCTCATGCTGTCAAAGTAGCTTCTTCACGGGTCTTCTTACCTCCATTTTCAGCCTCTCTAGTCTGTTCTACTCACTTCCATCGGGATATTTCCAACATGCAAACATTTTTACTTACTACTGTTTAAAATTGTATAGGCCATGGTCCAGCCTCCTTAGCAATCACGTGGGGCCCTTTGGGTTCTGAGTTCTGCCCATCTCACCTGCTTCGTCCTTCATCACGTCCGTCAGCACATCTTGTGTGCTCCGATTCGAGAATCCATCTGAAGCCTGCCTGCCTCTCACTACCTCCGCTGCAGCTGCTCTGGTCCAGCCCGCCATCTGTCGCTTGCCTGGACTCCTTCAGAAGCAACTGGAGTGGCTCCCCACAAGCAGCCCTTCTTGCTTTGCCACCGTTGTCTTCACACAGTAGCCAGTGATCACACGAGTCCTCCGGTGGCTCTGCCGTCACCCCTTGAAATAAAATCCAGACTCCTGCATGGTGTGGTCCTGGTCAGCTCCCTGACCTCCTCTCTGTCTCTTTCTGCTCTCGCTGTGTTTCCGAGCGCACAGTGGCAGCCCCACATCTTTGCACATTCCGTACACCTTTCCTCACCATATGTTCCAGTCTGCAGCGAGGCCATCGTTCCCAGGCCTCTTTCTCTTTTATCATGGCTGGTCTTTCTCCTGCACATTGGCCTGCAGAGTTTGCCAGCCTTTGGCATTGCATTGTCTCTCCTGAGTCAGTCTTTATCCCCTTGGTCCAGGTCCCCCATTTTGGGACCCCAACTCAGGGCCTGGAACAGAGGAGGCATCAGGCCTTTGTTGAAAGAATAATGATATTAACTTTTGGCCTCTTTATTCGCTGTATACTTTTCCCTAAGCATCTTGTGTTTATTTAGTGACGGATATTCTTTTCTGGACCCTGAGATTTTACGTACACTTGTTTGTGGCTTTTGCCTTCTACCCTGTTTTTGGCTTATTCTCCCCTTAGCTTGACTGTTTTTTACGTAAGTACATGCCATTCCGAGATCTCTTAAGAATTTATTTTGGTGTGCTAAGCAAAGCATTGGTTTAGACTCACCTTTACTCCCTCCAATTGCTGCCTAATTATTGCACCATGAAGAGCTTTTCTTCAAACTGCAGAACGTTTTTATTTTTCAGAAACAAGAGTTGAAATAAAAGAATCTGTTCGTGGCCAAGATATTTTCATTATACAGACAATACCAAGGTAAGAGTCAGCATTACTTTATTTATCTCTCTTCCTCTAAAAATCTTAGTGACGTAACTTATTATCTTTTCATATGAACAACAGTTGCATTTTCTTTAAATTATAAATGTGTTTGCACATTAAATACTTTCCAAAATACTATATATATGTGTACACATATATGTACATATGTGTATAAATACTCTATATATGCGTGGGTCTATATATGTGTGTGTGTGTCTCTCTCTCTATACATATATGTATATATATAGTCTTTTGGAATTCCTGCCATGCTTGTCACACTATACTTAACTGTTATTGTTTATATATATATTTTTTAAATTTTATTTATTTATTTATTGGCTGTGTTGGGTCTTCGTTGCTGCATGCAGGCTTTCTGTAGTTGTGGCGAGCGGGGGCTACTCTTTGTTGCGGTGCGCGGGCTTCTCATTGTGGTGGCTTCTCTTGTGGAGCACGGGCTCTAGGTGTGGGACTTCAGTAGTTGTGGTACGTGGGCTCAGTTGTGGCTCATGGACTCTAGAGTGCAGGCTCAGTAGTTGTGGCACACGGGCTTAGTTGCTCCACGGCATGTGGGATCTTCCTGGACCAGGGTTCGAACCCATGTCCCCTGCATTGGCAGGCGGATTCTTAACCACTGCGCCACCAGGGAAGCCCCTGTTATTGTTTACTTGATCATCTTCTCCAAGCTTTAAACTCCTCAAGGACAAAAATACTCTACCTCCATTTGCAGGAACCTAGGCCAGTGTCTGTCGCTCAGCTCTCCTGGAAAGCCTTTGTTGTTAAATGGTGGGTTTTATTTTGCACAGTGACCCATCTCTAGCCTGTCTATCACAGATACCATCTACCACTCCTTCCCTCAGTGTGGGAGGACTGGCCCTGGGGGAATCCTGGCATACCTGAGCATGAACTTCCCTGTGGGGTTATCTCCTCTCAGCTCCTCACTGGGAATGGGGTCGATAGATCATGAGTGTCTTTGAAAAATCCAGACCTTCATGTCTTGATCGGTTTAGATTCCTGAGACGGTGTTAGTAATAAACACGGCACTGGCTGCCAGCAGGGTGCGTACGCTTTACACGTATCTTTTTTTTTTTTTTTTTTGGCTGCGCTGCGCTGCTTACCGGGTCTTAGTTCCCTGACCAGGGATCAAACCCACACCCTCGGCAGTGATGAATTCCTTGGAAATAAACATTACTTACATATGCTGTTTTTTTTTTTTTTTTTTGCGGTATGCCTGCCTCTCACTGCTGTGGCCTCCCCGTTGCGGAGCACAGGCTCCGGATGCGCAGGCCCAGCGGCCATGGCTTACACGCCCAGCCGCTCCGTGGCATGTGGGATCCTCCCGGACCGGGGCATGAACCCGTGTCCCCTGCATCGGCAGGAGGACTCTCAACCACTGCGCCACCAGGGAAGCCCACACGTATCATTTTTAATCCTTATGTGTCAGTCCTCCATGGCAGCTCTTGTTGGCCTCTGTGATACTGTGATTTATGATAAGAATTATGTATCTGGTCTTCCTTTCCTGGCACAGAGCTCCTAAAACCCTTGGAATATCCTAAGTGATAAGAGCAGTAAAGGTATCTTTCGTTATTCAGAACAAGCCTCTTTCAGTTACACCTGAGTTATGTGAGTGAGGTGATTTTTGGAAAGCCCCTGGGTAAACACAGGATGGGGGCTGGTTGCCAGGGTAACCAGCCTTGTGATTAGAGGGTTGGTACTTTCAGCCCAGCCCCCCTGACCTCCGGGGAGGGGAGAGGGGCTAGAAGTTGAATCAGTCGCCAGTGGCCAATGATTTGATCAGTTGTGCCTGGATAATGAAGCCTCCATAAAAAACCGAAAGGACTGGGTTCGGAGAGCTTCTGGGTTGGTGAAGGCGTGGAGGTGCTAGGGGGTGGTACACCCAGAAAGGGCGTGGAAGCTCTGCACCCCTTGCCCTATATACCTCGCCCTGTGCACCTCCCCCATCTGGCTGTTCCTGAGTTACATCCTTGATAGTAACCTGGTAATCTAGTGAGAAAACTGTTTTTCTGAGTTTTATTTATTTATTTATTGGCTATGCCACGAGGTATGCGGGATCTTAGTTCCCCAACTGGGGATAGAACCTGTGCCCTCTGCGGTGGAAGCACGGAGTCTTAACCACTGGACTGCCAGGGAAGTCCCTGAGGTTTTTTTTGCCTTTTTCTTTTTTCTTTTTTTACTTTGCTCTAGCAAATTAATCGGAGCTGTGGAGGGGGTCATGGGAACCTCTGATTTATAGTGGGTTGGTCAGAAGCACAGGTGACAGCCTGGGCTTGCCCATGTCTGAAGTGAGGAAGGGGGCAGTCTTACTGGGCCCTTAACCTGTGGGATCTGATGCTTTGTCCAGGCAGAGAGTGTCAGAATTGAGTTGAATTGTAGGATACCCAGCTGGTGTCCCGAGATTCTGAGAATTACGTACGTGTGGGAAAATCCCCACACATTTGGTGACCAGAAGTATTCAGTGTTGTACAGAGAAGGGAAAAACTGTTTTTCCTTACAGCCCCCTGTGAAGGGATTGAGGAAACTGAGGACCACGGGGTCACGGAGTGAGTAATCTGAACCCAGGTATAACAGAGTTCCCTGTACACTGGTAACTGGTAGATACTAAGTATTTTAATACTTTTTTCTGATCATGAAGAATAATGTTCATCTCTGCAAACACAGGCAGTATAGAAATGTGTATCAGAAAATAAAAATTCCCCAGCCCTCTGAGATAACTAAATACCTGTTTGTTCCTCTTTATTTGATAATGTGCCTACAAATTTAGGTTCCATAATTCAGGTGATCCTCAAAACCAAAATAAAAGTAATTTTAATTTATCTGCATGGTTCAAGTTTCAAAAGGGTGTATGATGAGCCCTGCCTCTGCCATCAGCCACCCTGCTTCCCTCCCTGGATACGGCAAGTGTTATCAGGTTCTTAAGCATTCTTTTCAGAGACTGTGTGCCCAAGCAGTTGCTTATATGTTTTTCTTAATTTTTACATAGAAGGAGTCTAATAGGGAATTCCCTGGCGGCCCAGTGATTAGGACTCTGTGCCTCCACTGCAGGGTTCTGTCCCCGGTCAGGGAACTGAGATCTCACAGGCCTAGTGGTGCTGCCAAAAAAAAAAAAAGGAACCTAGAAAAATGGTACAGATGAACCGGTTTGCAGGGCAGAAACTGAGACACAGATGTAGAGAACAAACGTATGGACACCAAGGGGGGAAAGTGGCGGGCGGCGGGGTGGGTGGGATGACTTGGGAGATTGGGATTGACACGTATACACTAATATGTATAAAATGGATACCTAATAAGAACCTACTGTATAAAAAAAATAAAATAAAATTCAAAAATTCAAAAAAAAGTAAAAGAAAGCATGTAAGATACCTCTAAATTGATAAGTTAGCAATGATTCTAATATCTACCTAAAGTTTACTCAGAAATTATTCCTCTTCCCAGAAGAAAAGGACAGTTATAAAATAACCATACTTGTAGCCTCATCAATTATGTTAACATTTTTAAATATGAAATTTGTAGATTTGACTACATCATAATCACTGAAAAAATATAATTATTTTTAAGTATTTCACTTAGTCAGAAATTTTTCCTGCATTGAGGTCTTCTTTGCCTAGATACACTTAATTCTGAAATGCTTCATCCACTTGTAAATATTTTCTTTTAGATCAGTTAGTCAATACACTTAACATGCAGTAAAAACAACAACAAAAAAATCTAATACACTTCGCTGAACTTTTAAAAATAAAGCATTATACTGTATCAGTACAGAAAGAGCTACCTTACCGTTAAAAGATTCTAATTTTGAAACAATCACAAACTTCCAGAAAACTAGCCTGTGCTGTGCAGCCACTTTAGACAGAGTTGCCAGCCTGGTGCCTCACCACCCCAAACACTTCAGCATGTAGTTCCTACAAACAAGGGCTTTCTCTTATACAACCACAGTGCCACCGTCAGAATCAGGATACTGAGACCTCTGTGTCACCACCTAAGCCTCAGACCCCATCCCTGTGTCATCTGCTGTCCCCCAGGCCTCTTCCTGGCACAAGGAGCCAGTTGAGGCTCAGGTAGCACTTAGTTGTCTGTGTCGTGTCTTCTGGACAGTCTGGAACCATCCCTCAGTCTTTCCTTGACTTTCAAAACTTTGTCACTTTTGAAGATGACACTTTGGCCAGTTTATTTTGTCGAATGACCCTCAGTTTAGGTTTGCCATATTTCATTATGGTGGGATTCAGTGGAGCTGTGTTCCCATCTTGTCTTCTGTGGCGTCATACTGTGTTCTGTGGACACACCGAAGCTTGTTCAGCCTGTCGCATATGCTGTGTCTCTAGCCTTGTGCTTGCCAACTGCGGAACATCCTGTATGTGTGTCTCATTGCCCGTGTTTGGGGTGTGTCTGTACGAAGATTCCAAGAAATGCGATTGCTGGGTGTGAGGATCCATGCGTTTTGTAGTATTGATAGATGTGGCTGCATCGATAGACACTTGAAATATTTGTGGTATTGATAGATAACTGCATATTGCCCTCCATGGAGGATCTACTAATTTAAGTTTCCTCCAGCAATTTTGGTTTTGTACTGTTTGTCTCCTGGTGACGGGAATCTTTTTGCCCCATGCTTTTGTTTGACACTGCACCTTAGGAATGAGGGGAAAGCCTGCGGGGCTTGCGTAGCCCTAGAACATGTGTAGTCAGAGAGCTTTGACACTCCCTCTGGCTGCTGCCTGGCCTTCTGTGCTTATCCTGGTTTTTGTTGGTGGTGAATAGTAAGGTTGCATTCTCACCACTTTTTTTTTTTACCTCTGAATTCTTAAGTTCCTTAGGGTACAGGACAGAGCTGCAGGTGACCCTAGATCCTTGGCTTGGCCTCCTTAGACTACTGAGAGCTTTTCACTAGTTTATTGAGGGAGAGAGAACAGAACCTCGACTTTTGTAGCCATAGACGGGCCACCTTTGTCACTCACCCTCCAGGAAATACGGGGGTCTGAGTCCGGAGGCAGTGGTGGTCAGTGAAGTCTCTTTACTCTACCCTAACTGAATTTATGGCAGCAAAAGAATGTGTGTCCTGTCAGGAATTGTTTATCTTTAAGGAATCTTAGCCTTAATTCACAGGTCTGCACCTCAGCCTGGAATCTGAGCTCTGACTTTGAACTCATCTCTAGGACAAGAGTTAACTTGGTCGTGGTCAGTTGTGTGCCAGCACATCAGCAGCTGTGCTCTTGGTAGCTTTATTCTGTTCCGTGTAATCAGGGATCATCCCTGAGATGGGGGAGGAACTAAGAGGTTATGACCTTGTCACGTCAGAGACCCCATTGTGTCAGGTAGTCCTGGATGCCGTTAGTGACCGAGGACTTGATGAGCTGCCTTCCTGCTGTGTGTACACAGCTGACGGCCGGCTGTTGGAGAGCCAGGGTGCTGACCAGTCTTCATTTTCATGATGAGCTGGGATGGTCGAGGCTTTGATGCCTTAGTGAAAGTATAATCTTTTCCAATCAATTTCTTAATCATAGGATTGATTTAGCAAGACCGAATTAAAAAAATTTTTTTTATATTGGAGGGTAGTTGATTTACAATGTTGTGTTAGTTTTTGCTGTATAGCAAAGTGAGTCAGTTTTACCACACTTTTTTTTAGATTCTATTCCCATATAGGTCATTATAGAGTATTGAGTAGATCCCTGTGCTATTCAGTAGGTTCTTATTAATTATCTATTCTATACGTAGTAGTGTGTATGTGTCAAGGACCAAATGTTTTTATAGTACATCTCTGAGGCTATCGAGTATTCTAACTCCTTTACTTTTATTATGAATTCAGGAAGTAGGGAAGATATACAATAATAATAGTAATAGCAGGCTTTGTCCTGCTATTTGTCCCAGCCCTGTCCTGGGGTCTTGAGACAGCTTGTGGTTAGTCTTCTTGGTGACAAGAAGTTGTGCTCTGATTCTTGGTCTCCATATCTCATGGTAACCAAGAATGCAGTAGAAATATTTAGTACATGCAGTTTAGAGTGATGCTGGGGCAGTTAATATGTACGGAACTTTACACTGTGCCGGTGTTTTCCAGGGAAAGGACAAATGAACGTAGAAAAATGAGTTGGTTAATGGCTAATTGGGAAACATTTGTATGTTTTTTTTCCCACTTGTGCTTAGGATACTCGAAAATTTGAACAAAGGAGGAGGTAGGGAGCAGTCCATGGCGTTGCAGCAGAGAAAGTGAATCTTACAGAATAACCTTGACAGCAATTTTACACACTTACCATGTGGAAAGGTTTCCTTTTGAAGGAGCAGCACAGATATACATGGTGCTTTTGGAAACCAGAACCCTGTCCTGAAGATGGTGCAGTTCCCTTGTGTGTACTTGTTTTGAGATTGAGAAGCCGTAATTGTCTTCCTTGTGAAACCATGCACCTCAGATTGGGACTCGAACCCACGTGCCGGGACTGAAACCCGGCCAAACCCCACGGTCTTCCAGCTGAGATCGCACACCTGGTTTTAGGACTTAATGAAGTTCAGGTTCTTTTTTTTTTTTAATTTGTATGTATGTATGTATGTATGGCTGTGTTGGGTCTTCGTTTCTGTGCAAGTGCTTTCTCTAGTTGGGGCAAGTGGGGGCCACTCTTCATCGCGGTGCGCGGGCCTCTCACTATCGCGGCCTCTCTTGTTGCGGAGCACAGGCTCCAGACGCACAGACTCAGTAACTGTGGCTCACGGGCCCCGTTGCTCCGCAGCATGTGGGATCTTCCCAGACCAGGGCTTAAACCCGTGTACCCTGCACTGGCAGGCAGGCTATCAACCACTGCGCCACCAGGGAAGCCCCCAAAGTTCAGGTTCTTGATGTCTCATCATAGAAAAAATTCAGTGAGAGACAAAGTGATAGGTAAGAAGTGGATTTATTTAGAGAGAAACACACTCCATAGACAGAGTATGGGCCATCTCAGAAGGTGACAAAGGCACCAGGATGTGGGGTTGTCAGTTTTTATAGGGGTGGGTCATTTCATAGGTTAATGAGTGGGAGGAGTATTCCAACTATTTCAGGAAGGGGTGGGGATTTCCAGGAATTGGGCCACCGCCCACTTTTTGATCCTTATGGTGGGTCTTGGAACTGTCCTGGCGCCTGTGGGTGTGTCATTTAGCGTGCTGATGTGTTACAGTGAGCGTATACTGAGGCTCAAGGTCTAGTGGAAGTCGACTTGTCCATCATCTTGGACCCATTTGGTTCTAATCAGTTTCTGTCATATCCTCAGCCTGTGTCATGCTTTTAACAGTTGTGCCCTGCCCCCTTCCCTCCTGTTTCACCTGTGGTTCAGTTTGGTGGTATCAAAGCAAAAACATCCACACCTTGTGGTTCCTGTATCTCTTAGGATGATGGGGATTGGAGAGGAAAAATTTGGAGAAAGGACAAAGAGAAGTCTGTGTGTGTGTATCCCATAAAAAGGGTTATTGGGTTTGTCACAATAAACTATTTTATTGCTGACTACAGAATATTTTAGTGACAACTAAATTTAGTTAATTTAGCAGGGAATTTAGTTTTTTAGTACTCTCTGCTATGAATGGTTATATAGATTGTCAGTTGAAACGAAACACACAACCTAAAAGTTGCAGGTTAAGTTTTATTTGGGGACCTTACTGAGGACTGTAGCCCGGAGCCAGCCCCTCAGATGGCTCTGAGAAACTGCTCCAAAGAGGTAAGGGAGGAGCCAGGATGTATATGAGGTTTTTGCTGGAAAAAAACATCACAAGATGTTGTGGAACATCACAAGATTACTTGTGATGTTACTTGTGGAACATCACAAGATTACTGCTGATCACAAAGAACAGACATCTCAAGCTAATGATTTTAGTGCTTTTCTGTACTTGGGAAGATGCAAGGATCTGGGGTCACTGAAATTATTCCTTAGATATGCATCTTTCTATCTAGGGCAGGTATCCAAAGCACACAATACTGCTTATTTTCCTCCATCCTGAATTCCCCTCGGGGCTTGCCTTCCGTGGGCGACTGCAGTGGCAAGTGGCTTGATCCTGGTGGAACTGGGATGGCAGGCAGCATCCTTTGTTTACTGGGATGGCAGGCAGCATCCCTGTGCACAAGGCGAAGGAGTGTATCTTACAGATTTTTCTATTGAGGAGGAGAGGATGTTGCCTAAAGTAATAAGGCTGATTTTAGACAAACAGAACAAAGCTTAGACGTTGAAATGAGTTCAGTCGCCTTTACAGCCGATGTCCTGAGATATAATATAGACCTTTTTCTGGTGCTGCCGTTGTTCAGAATTTCTTTGGAATTCACCTGCTGGTTGTATCTCAGGAAGGGCCGGATGCAAGCGATGTGTAGGGCAAGGTAGGCAGGAAGGGACACGGAGCTTTCACGCCACTCGCCCCAATCTCTACACGGTCTCCAACCTGGAAGCTCTCTGAACCCCCTCCGTTTGGCTTTTTACTGAGGCTTCATTACATAGGTATGATTGATGATATCGTTAGCCTTAGGCGATTGTTTCAACCTGCAGAGGTCATGGGGATGGGAGTGAAAGTTCAACCCCTCTAATCACGTGGTTTGTCTCCCTGGCAACCAGCCCCCTCCTTTAGGTGCAGTCCAAAAGTCACCTTAACATGACTAAAGACACCTTTATTCCTCTTGAGGCTTAGGAAATTCCAAAGGTTTTAGAAGGGAGCTTGGTGCCTGAAATGGGAAACAAATACATATTTCTTATTATAAATCACAATATCACAGGGTGGTACTCAAGGAGTTTCGAAATGTACTGAGCATTGGAACTAAGTAAAATAGATACGAAGCTTACAAAGTGTTTTTTGAAGGACAATTTTCATGTTTTATGTTACAAGTTCTAGTATGGTGATGTAACATAAGAAGAGGCATTAAAACAACATTACAGCTTATTTGCTGCAGGGGATTCATTGTTGGAGGTGGAGACAGGGTAAATGACCTGTTCTCAGTACTTGCATCTGTGGCGTTGGTCTGTCTTTGCAATTTCTCCCCCCCCC
>NW_006780945.1:532928-549735 GCF_000442215.2 Lipotes vexillifer
GTTGTGGCCTCTCCCGCTGCGGAGCACAGGCTCTGGACGTGCAGGCTCAGAGGCCATGGCTCACGGGCCCAGCCGCTCCGTGGCATGTGGGATCCTCCCGGACCGGGTCACGAACCAGTGTCCCCTGCAGCGGCAGGCGGACTCTCAACCACTGCACCACCAGGGAAGCCCTGTCTTTGAAATTTTAATTGATGTGTATAGACCATGTCTGTTTCTTTAACTCTCTTTTTTGTCTATCGAAAATGAGAGAGCAGTCAGGGCTGAGTTTAATATAAGATGTGATAGTCTTCGGGCAGAGAAGAATAGTTGGTAAACAGTTAAGATTGTCCTACTTAGATACAAAGGCTACAGGCACTAGCCAGGATGTACTTGGAACAGTCTTAGGGAACAGATAAACAAAGCAGAGGCTGCCAGCCAATTTCTCTTTGCCCTGCTAGCCCACAAAATAACTGCTTGGTATCCAATTTGTCCAGTGTCCCTCAGTGAATGGGTAAAGCCATTGTGACAAAGGCCCTTTTGTTGCCTTCCTGACCAATAAGGGGTGGGGCGGAGGAGGCTTTCCTTAGCCTCCGGCTAGAGAATGTTGACTCCCTTGGCATAGGGCATTAGGAAGAGGAAAAAGTAAAAAATAAAAACCTCAGGAGAGAAATTAGTAATTAGCGGAAAGAAAGTTACTCTGAAATCAAGGCTCCTCCAAAACTGTTCCTCTTGTTACATTAATGTCTTACCATCTGGCCTTCCCTTGTGTGCTATCCAAACCTCGTGTTGTGTGGTTGTCTTATAAATGCTATCACAAAGCCAGCTGGAAACCCATGACCCAGATAGATACTCTTCCAGGATCTGTTTAATTAACTTCAACAGTTATTGTTGGCATTGGGATCTGGTGTAAGAAACCACCAGGTCCAGTGGAGCTTTTATAATGCCACACATTGCATCACACAAGTGGAAGGTTAAGAAAGCTCTAATTTTATTTCTAACGTTGACAAGCAGTCTGTATATGGAAGAGGCTTTTGGTACGGTGTATATGATGCCTGTTGTTTAGATATGGACTCCTGAGTTACCTGTATTCTGTCCTCTGAGTACTGTGCAGGCTTCCAGATCAACCACCAGAGCCCACAAGGCATCAATGTAGATGATCCGTTGTGGGAAGGGAAGCTCTCCCCTCCGGAATGAAGGATAAGTGTTTGGGAAGGGGAACATTCTTAGGTGAGTTAGCTGTGCTCCTTGGGACAGATGATTACAAGGGTGATCCCGGGGCGGGGGGTCTCTGGCCTTCCCCCAAAATGAGGTCAGCCTTGCTTACCCTGTTATCTCCCCACCTGACACACCTAACACAGTGCCTGGTGCAAGGTGCTCAATAAATATTTGTTGAATTGATGACCCAGGATGAAAACTGTTGAAAAGTGCTGAAAATCGACCAAATATTATGAATTCCTAAGTACCTTGGAGGTGTTTGATAAGTGGTTTTCTTTTTTTTAAATTTATTTTATTTATTTTTATTTTTGGCTATGTTGGGTTTTTGTCGCTGCATGCACGCTTTCTCTAGATACAGCAAGCAGGGGCTACTCTTCGTTGCGGTGCGCGGGCTTCTCGTTGCAGTGGTTTCTCTTGTTGCAGAGCACGGGCTCTAGGCTCGCGGACTCAATAGCTGTGGCTCGCAGGCTCTAGAGCACAGGCTCAGTAGTTGTGGCGCACGGGCTTAGTTGCTCCGCGGCATGTGGGATCTTCCCGGACCAGGGCTCGAACCTGTGTCCCCTGCAATGGCAGGCGGATTCTTAACCACTGCGCCACCAGGGAAGCCCTTGATAAGTGTTTTGTCCTGATTATACCAAAAGGTCGTGTGTCCTCTGACCTTTTGATGGCAGACTTGGGACATTATTAATTTGGGAGCACGAGGGAGAAGAATGTACCACTTTATTTCAGAGGAAGGAAATGGCAGCTGGAAAGTAACGTCACCTGTCAGCAATGCGAAAGGCATGTCTAGGTTGACACCTGCATCTTGAAGTTGAGCCCAGAATCAACTCTGCCCACCCCGTGGGAGAAACAGACATAGAAACTTATGACAGAATCTTGAAATAGTTGTGAAAAATCCAAACTACAAAGGAGAGGTTGGAAGTGCCACCAGTTGAACATGGGTGTGGAAAACATTGTCAGAGTGAAAGGATGTCCTTTGCATCACTCACTCCAGGGGCACAGGTGTAAACATACACTGGAAGAGACTGGGGGAAAATGGCCTGACTGTCCTTCAAGCTAAAAAGCATCTCGTGATGAGTATTTCATTCCACCACTTATTCAACAAGCATTTATTAAGTCTCTGCTATGTTGATGGCAGGCTTTCCATTTTGCTGCAGATCAGATAATTCAGAAACTGTATAATCTGAAGAGCCTACTCCTCACTTGGGTGGGACCTGGGATGTGGGAAATGATCTTCTTTATCTGGGGAAGGCAAGGGAGATACACTCCTGATGCAAAGAGATGCTGCTTGAAGACACTTGGATAATTCAAAGAGGAGTATGAGGAGGCTAGAGAGAGAGGGTAGAGCTTTGGAAGGTCATCTGGAAGGATTTCAAGGATTTTAACTTTAAGGGCAGAGGCCACCTTGTGCGCTTTTTTTTTCTTTTAGTAAATTTATTTATTTTATTTTTGGCTGTGTTGGGTCTTCATTGCTACACGCGGGCTTTCTCTAGTTGCAGTGAGCGGGGGCTGCTCTTCATTGCAGTGCATGGGCTTCTCATTGCAGTGGCTTCTCTATTGCGGAGCACGGGATCTAGGCGCACAGGCTTCAGTAGTTGTGGCACTCAGGCTCCATAGTTGTGGCTCGCAGGCTCTAGAGCACAGGCTCAGTAGTTGTGGTGCACAGGCTTAGTGGCATGTGGGATCTTCACGGACCAGGGCTCGAACCCGTGTCCCCTGCATTGGCAGGTGATTCTTAACCACTGCACCACCAGGGAAGTCCCCACCTTTTGCTTGATCAGCCTTGGCAAGGGGTTAGCAGTCAGCATTCGTTAAAATTTGGAAATAGCCTTTCCTTTGAATACCTTTCAGATTCATATTTTCTTGTCTATCTGGGTAATCTTTGTTAGGAATCTATGTATCTCAAGGAAAGAAGGGTTGGGGGAGATATTTGGAAATTAAGTTCCAAAATCTCCCCACCCCTCACCCTTCTCCCCACTCCCAAAAGAATAAAAAGAGACCAAATTCTTTATGGTTACGGCAGCTAAATACAAGGGCAGGTGGGTTTCCCTTGGTGTTCCCAGGAAAACGAGGTGCTAGCACTCTGGCCCGAGTTCAGATCCTGGGGATGGTGCCAGCAGGTTGTGGGTTCACTCTGGTCATCAGCAGTCACTGCCTGCTTCACCTGCCACTCCGGTGACCATGTCACTGACAGAAGGTGCAGGCAAAGGTTGAAAGTGGATAACCTTGTGTGAATTTAAGTAACCTCACATGAAAACCGGAACTCAGACAGCTATAAAGAGGAGTTAATAAGCTTTCTCCTCTGTTCAGGAAGTGCCGTCGTAAGCTAGCGTGATGATCTACGTAACGTTATTCTTGGCAGCCCAGGTCAGATTGCTGAGGTTGAGATCTTTGCCAGGGGTTAATAAATGAAATTAATCCAAAAGTGCAAATCTCATCTGTTTCAGAGATGTGAATACAGCCGTGATGGAGTTACTGATCATGGCTTATGCACTGAAGACCGCGTGTGCCAGGAATATTATCGGCGTCATCCCCTACTTCCCCTACAGCAAGCAGAGCAAGATGAGGAAGAGGGGCTCCATCGTATGCAAGCTCCTGGCGTCCATGCTGGCGAAAGCTGGTGAGTGTGGCCAGCGCCCCGGGACCCCGTGCCGTTGCTTGGGACTGTCCCCCGTGCCAGATTAGTCCATACCGCAGGTAGCTGGTTGGGGACCTGTTTTCTCTAAGTGTTGTTCAGTAGTTACTTAGCCTTGCTTCCTTTTGCATAGTTCTGCTTAGGGCTGTGTGAGCTTAGGTGTCAATTCTTTTTCTGTTCTCTTTGTCCTCCTTCAGAGTGACCTTGTCTGCTTCAGGGCTTACTTCTCTCATCTTGGACTTTTCCCTCATTCCACCTTCTTTTCCATTTCATCTTATCATCATCGAAACTTCAGATGTCAGTCTTGGCGTTCGGATGCGATCTTTTGAGTTTCAGGTCTAGATTTATTTAAACCGTAGCTAAATTCTGTTGATGTACATAATAGTGAAACTGGATTTTTCCTTTACTACTCCTTCAGCTTATATACTTTTTTGTCCCCCCTCCCCGATTGTCTTTCTGTATAGCAGATCATTTTCATTGTGTGTTTGTGTAGTGGTGACGTACTTTATGGCCCTAAATCAAATGTAATAGCCCTTTACAATTAATGGGATTTTATTTGCCGCATGTTTATTTAAAAACTCAAATATATATCTGAGTCCTGAGAAACACATTTGAATTCCATTCTCTATAAAAATGTGTAATGTTTTTGGAAAGAACAAGTAATTCTGCTTCTTCGCTCTGGAAAATTTTCAGTGACCTTGGCCATTTGCCATGTATTTATATGTGTGCCTTTTTTTTGCTTCGCACTGTTGATTATAAGAGTATGTTTTCATTGTTTTTCTGTACTTGACCCATTCTCTTCGGACATATACACGTTTCCAAACTCTTCACTGTCTTATCATTGTGTCTGTGGATTTCTTTCCATCTAGTATATATATTACTTTGCTTTTGCTTTCCTATTCCTTCTGCCTTAATCCACAGTCCTTTAACATTTCTTCTTAGATTCTTTAATCAAGGCCTATTTTTTACATCTATTTTTGCTTCAGTATTTAATTCCATGTTCATATATATATATATATATATATATATATATAACTGCCTTCAATCTTCCGTTAGGAAAGAGGCATTGGGCTTCTAGAGTGTGTCCACTGTAGCCGTTAACTTGTAGGGGTGAACTTTGTAATTTTTTGTTTTAAAATTTCAGGTTTAACTCACATTATCACTATGGATCTTCATCAAAAGGAAATACAAGGCTTTTTCAGCTTTCCTGTGGACAACCTTAGAGCCTCACCTTTCCTGCTTCAGTATATCCAGGAAGAAGTGAGGAGCATCAGTAAATACCCCATTGTCCTCAAAGGAGACCTTATGTAGTTCTTCTCTGGTACCAGATTTCAGTATTGAAAGGCACATCCAATGATCAAATGATCTCTCCCTTAAGTCTTAATGCCTGAGGCAGTCAGATAAGGTCAGCATTTAGGCACAGAGGATAGTATTTTTTAAAGAAATTAAAAATGGATTTTCTTCTAAGTATCTTTAGCAATTTGCTTATATTTTCTAAAATGAAGGTTTTAGGAGTTAATTATTTTTTATCTTCTTCATGTAGCAGACTTTGGCAATGATGCTAATTGATAAAGGTTAAAAAATGTTAAAATGAGTGAATGAAATTCTAGCTTGTTTGTTTGCTAGTGTGGATCATTGTTATAAGAGGAAAAAAATGTATTGCCAGCACCCAGGTGTTACTTTTTTGATACCTTTTCAGTATTTTCTTATTTTTCCTCCAAATCTAGATTCCAAATTACAGGAATGCAGTCATCGTAGCTAAGTCTCCTGATGCTGCAAAAAGGTAAATAAGCCAGACATTTATACACATCCCTTTTGGGTGTTTCAGAATCCGAGGTCTGTCTTAATATGGCTTGTGAAAACTCATCAGCTCCTGCTTTCCCCCAAATCATTGTCATACCCCAAACCACAGCTTTACCTCTAGTTTCCAAACAACACGAGCATTTCTCAGAGCTACTCATTTTTCCCCTGGGAGAAAATGAAGTTCTTCCTTCAAGTTCTCAGGAAAAGGAAAACAGGAAGACTGTGGGCGCCTTTGAGACAGTGGTTTTTGAGACCTTTTTGAACAGAGTTCTTCTGAAGATGAGGGACTTCCATGGCAGTCCAGTGGTTAAGACACCACGCTTCCACTGCAGGGGGCACGGGTTCAATTCCTGGTTGGGGAACTAAGATCCAGCATGCCGTGAGGCGCAGCCAAAAAATAGGGGAAAAAACCAAAACAAACAAAAAAACCCTGAAGATGAGTGTGAGACTGTTGGACAAAGGGTAGAACCAAAATGATCTTGAATCAGATACCAGCCCACATCCCATCTCGAGTGCCTCTTGAGGCATTTACATTCCAGCCTGGGCCACACTTCCTGATTTGTAGAAGTAATTCCTTTGCATATCCATAAAAGGTTAAGTGATATTTTCATTCTGTGGTTAACAAAGTGATGAAAAAGCAGCGCTTGGGTTTTCCTTCCCATGAACCTCACCCTTTCCCGTTATCTTCCTCTTAGGGCCCAGTCGTACGCAGAGAGGCTGCGTCTGGGTTTAGCTGTGATTCACGGGGAGGCTCAGTGTGCAGAGCTGGACATGGATGACGGCCGTCATTCTCCCCCGATGGTCAAGAACGCGACTGTCCACCCTGGGCTGGAATTGCCATGTAAGATCAGCTCTGTGGTTTTATTCTATTTGTAAATGGAAGAAAGTTTTGAATAGTATGAATGCCTAGGAGTTAATACCTATGTAGATGCTGTTGTGGTTTTTTTTTATTTTTATTTTTTTTATTTTTTTGCTGTACGCGGGCCTCACACTGTTGTGGCCTTTCCCGTTGCGGAGCACAGGCTCCGGACGTGCAGGCTCAGCGGCCATGGCTCACGGGCCCAGCCGCTCCGCGGCATGTGGGATCTTCCCTGTCCGGGGCACGAACCTGTGTCCCCTGCATCGGCAGGTGGACTCCCAATCGCTGCGCCACCAGGGAAGCCCATGTTGTGGTATTTTTAAATAATTGAATGGTATTATGTTGATTTTGCCTTTTGTCAAAGATTTTGTTACACGCTTTTGTAGACTAGGTAAGGACAATTGAGCATATCTGGGCAGCACTTGGCGTTCAGAGAGTGAAATAATTTTAGCTTTAGTAAAAAAGAGGTATGTGTAGTGGTGTGAAATCTTAAGCTTTTATATTTTGGTAAGATGGATGATAGCAACCATTGATCACAGGCTTTGGTGATCAGGTAACTCTAGCACTTAATTTAGTGATGTAGTCCTTTGACCTGATACCTGACTAATTTATTTTTAATCCAACAGAGTGGAAGCTATTTACTTTGGTGGACTTTTGAGTGACAATAACAAGCATTCTATGCTGGAAGATAAATCGTGGTTTTTAGAGGAAGGAGAGTATTTCTTTTTAAAATCTGTATCTGTTTGCCATGCCTCAGAAAGATACAGACTAATACGTTGGGAAAATATTAGCATGGTTACACCGCAGACAGGTTATTTCAGACAGGCTCCTGTCTAAGGTATAAACATTACAATTTTTTTTCCCCATTCTATAAAATTCCCACTGCTCTGTTTTCAACTTTGGAGGTTTTTATTATGAGAAACAAGTAATATACTCTTTAAATTTTTAGTGTCACAGCATTTTATTTTTTTTTAGTGTCACAGCATTTTTTTTTTTTTGAGATTTTCATAATTAAAGTTCTTGAATAGGGAATACATTCACATATTTCAAAATTCAAAAAGTATAAAATCCTTTATGGTGAAAAACCTGTCCACCCACCCACCTCCCCCCTCCCCTGCAGCTACTCTGATCTCCAGTGTGGTTGGTTTCTTGTGTATCCATTTAGAGCTTTTATGCAAATACAAGCAAATTCCCTCATTTTCATGCAAACAGTTAGTTGTATGTTATACATCGTTCTGCCCCTTGCTTTTTTCATTCAATAGCTCCTTCTCAGTCCATACAGATTTCTGTCTTTCAGTTTCATAGTATACTGTTTTATGGATATGCCATAATTTATTTAACGAGTCCCCTGTTGATGCACTTATTTTTTTCCCCAACCTTTGGGTATAAAAAACAAGGCTCCAATAGTAATAAACGTCTGTTGGGAATTCCCTGGCGGTCCAGTGGTTAGGACTCGGTGCTCTCACTTCTGTGGACCCAGGTCTGATCCCTGGTTGGGGAACTAAGATCCCACAAGCCAAAAATAATAATAATAATAATAATAAATGTTAAAATAAAATAAATAAACATCTGTTGAGTCCTTATTATGTGCCAAGAGCTGTTCTAAGCCCTTTAGTAGATCTTTGAATTTGGTCCTTGCACAATAGTACGCGTAGGTGCTCTTGTGATCCCTCATTTTGCCAGTGAGGAAACCGAGACACACGGCCGGGGCTGGTGGCGCCAGGGTTTGGAATGTAGCTGCTGACTCCAGAATCCACACTACTTTGTTTTTTTAGCTTTTTATTTTGAACTAACTGCAGACTTAGAGAAAAGGTGAAAGAATAATACAAAATTCCTCTCTACTCTTCACTCAGAGCCCCCAAATTGAACATTTGTATGCTTTTTTTTTTTATGAACCATTGAGAGTGAGTCACAGACATAATGCCCCCTTTATTGCTAAATACTTGTGTCTAATATAACCACGTATGATTATCAGACTCAGGAAAATAACGTTGTTACGATACTGTTACCTAATCTGCAGACCTTATCCACATTTTACCAGCTGTCCCACCAATGTCCTTCAGAGGAAAAGAAAACATTTTTGGGGGGCCCAGGACCCAGTGTAAGATCACACGTTGCACCAGTTGTCATTTCTCTTTGGTCTCAGTTAATCAGGAGTGACTCCTCTGTTCTTTGTCTCCAGTGACCTTGATAATTCTGAAGAGTGCAGGCCAGTTATTTGTAGAATATCCTTTTGTTGGGGCTTGTGTCTTTCCTCATATTGGGTTGAATCACTTATTACTATGATTTTTGTCAAATGGAGGTTTTTCTAATTCCCCTTCTTCCCTGTCCATTCAGTCATTTATATCAGTGTGGATTTGTGGAATCTTGTTTTATTCAGCACGTTATAGTCCATTGCTACTACTTGTGTTAATTCACAGACTGTCTCAGACTTGGCCAAAGAGGACTCCTTCAGGCTGCCTCCCATGTTCTTTGGACGTGTCCCTATCGTGTGTTGACTCTTCCTTGTTACTTTCTGGTGCAACTAGATGTTCCATGTTCATCTCGTACTTTCTTAGCCCTGGGATCAGCCATTTCTCCACGGAGCCCCAGTTCCTTCAGTGGGAAATAGTATTTAGAAACCAAGAGTTGGGCTCCAGAGTGGACACGCGCAGTCACTGTACGTCATTGCCTGTGATTAACCTCGACTTACATTCTTTCATAAGTGACCGAATGTATTTACGGGATAAAGACCAAGAAATCAGATTATTGTGTCAGAAGTTAAGTTGACAGATATTGCCAAAATGCCACAATATTTTATATGGTGAGATTCTCTTCTGAGAATGTTGCCTTATTACTTATTGTAACAGTGTTGTCATTCCTTCACAGATGGTTGGTATGTTTACAACTTTTATAATCGCCATAGGATTGTTTTCTTTTTCTTTAATTTTTTTTTTTAACTTTTTTTGGCTGAGGCATTCGGGATGCCAGGGAAGTCTCCATAGGATCATTTTCTATGATCCCCTTTTATAGATTTAGCCAAAGGAATTCTGAAAAAAAATGTTATTTCTTGTATGTGTAATTGTATTCAGTACCTTCCAAATTAAATATGCTTTATGTTTATATATCAGTTTTGTTTTTGTTTTTTTGTGGTACGCGGGCCTCTCACTGTTGTGGCCTCTCCCGTTGCGGAGCACAGGCTCCGGACGCGCAAGCTCAGCGGCCATGGCTCACAGGCCCAGCCGCTCCGCGGCGTGTGGAATCTTCCCAGAACGGGGCACGAACCCATGTCCCCTGCATCGGCAGGCGGACTCTCAACCACTGCACCACCAGGGAAGCCCCTATATATCAGTTTTGCTTCTAGTATGTCATAATGGTTTATTCAGTAGTAATGAAGATGAAGACATTAGAACAAGGACAAAGGAAAGCAGACTCTTGGAGTCTGTGTATTTTTAAGAAAGAAGAACTATGTTATCTTCCTGGAACCCATTTTTAAATTTAATTTTATTTTTTGAAGTATTTTTGATGTGGACCATTTTTAAAGTCTTTATTGAATTTGTTACAATATTGCTTCTGTTTTCCGTTTTGGTATCTTGGCCAGGAGGCATGTGGGATCTTAGGTCCCTGACCAGGGGTCGAACCCATACCCCCTGCAGGAAGTCCAGGAAGTCCCTGGAACCCATTGTTTTAGAGCGGTAGTTCACAAGCGAGGGGGCTTTTGCTCCCGAGAGCATATTTGGCAGTGTCTGGAGACATTTCTTGGTTGTCTCAGCCGGGGGGCATGGGGTGCTACAGGCATCTAGTGAGTAGAGGCCACAGATGCTACTGAACAATTATCCAGCCCAGAATGTCAATAGTGCCAAGGTTGAGAAGCCCTTTTTTAAAGTAATTTATCAAAAGTGAGGTTGTATAAATGTTTCTCTTTTTTAAGATAGAATTGATACCTCCCTGATGGCAAGGAATCTAATGAACTTGAAAGGATTGTGTGTCAGTGGTTCCACTGAACAGTGCTCTGTGTTTGCCACAGTGGTGACACTTAAGAGCTTGGAATGCAAAAATGAGAGGCAGTCACCTGCTCTGCCTTGATTTTCCTGGCTTGTTAATTTTACAAGTGAAGGTGTGGCTTTCAGCACTAAAGTGAAAACCGACATCCGCTCCTCTTGAGCATTTGTTAAATGTAGGTTTTGACGTGTTTGCATGTGGATGGCGATACGAGCTTGGAAATAATTTCAGTTCTAGTTCTACTGGCGACCTTATTTTATTTCGTGCATCTCTTTTTAATGTCAGTCTGTTGATAAAGTTTGACATTTCATTGAATTAGAAATAGACCGAGATCAAAATGGATAAGGAATGAATAATTCCCCTTAGTCCCTTTTCACTCTTTATTTTAGGAGAGGAAGGTTTTTTGATTCTGGCAAAACAGTAAAAGAGTGTGTGTGTGTGTGTGTGTGTGTGTGTGTGTGTGTGTGGTGTGTGTGATCTAAAGGATGGTTGTAAAAGCAGCACTATTTTACCTGGAAAATGCTAATTTTAAATGCAAAAGACAATTTCCTACTTCATCCATAAGAACATTGGAAATCATTTGCTAAATTGACATTTTTACTGCAGTAAGTCGATGTAGTTTATTTTTGGCAGTACGCAGGCCTCTCACTGTTGTGGCCTCTCCCGTTGAGGAGCGCAGGCTCAGCGGCCATGGCTCACGGGCCCAGCCGCTCCGCGGCACGTGGGATCTTCCCGGACCGGGGCACGAACCCGTGTCCCCTGCATCGGCAGGCAGACTCTCAACCACTGTGCCACCAGGGAAGCCCTGGGGGCATTTTTTAAAGCATGTGAGGTCCTATTCTCTTGATGCTATAATGAAGTCTGTCTCGTTTTTAGTAGCCACCAAATTATGTATCCAGTTTGTGCCGATCCCAAAGGCAGTTATGAGTGGGGACTAAGCCTTTTTTTTTTTAAGCCTTGATCCTTGCCATGCCTGTTTTTCATTTCAAACTGACAAAAGTTTTTTGGGGAGAGGCTTACAGAAAAGTCAACAGGAATACTGTGACATGCATCAAACTAGAGCTGAATTTCTGTTGATGTCTGATGAAGGTTACTGGCTTTCAGTCTTTTTTTTTTTTTGTAAATGAGGAGTTATTATTATTATTATTTATTTATTTATTTTTGGCTGTGTTGGGTCTTTGTTGCTACGCGTGGGCTTTCTCTAGTTGCAGTGAGCGGGGGCTACTCTTTGTTGCAGTGTGCAGGCTTCTCATTGCAGTGGCTTCTCTCGTTGCAGAGCACGGGCTCTAGGCGTGCGGGCTTCAGTAGTTGTGACACGCGGGCTTAGTAGTTGTGACTCACGGGCTCTAGAGCACAGGCTCAGTAGTTGTGGCACACGGGCTTAGTTGCTCCGCGGCATGTGGGATCTTCCCGGACCAGGGCTTGAACCCTTGTCCCCTGCATTGGCAGGTGGATTCTCAACCACTGCGCCACTGGGGAAGCCCAGTCTTTTTTTTTTACAGAGAAAAATGGTCAAGAAAGGGGCCACATCTCTTTAAGAAGTGGGTAGGTCAACGCAACCACCTACCCACATGGTTTAATTTAAAGACAGAATTTGAGGAAGGCTTTTCTGATGTTGGTAGTTTATTTCCTCACCCTTCTAGGTGATACTTACACGCAGAGCCTTTTTGACTGCCTACATTTAACAAATTCCCCTTGTTTCCAGGATGGGAAATCAGGAAATGTCTACTGAAATTTGCAATAAAACAGTGCTGAATTTCAACTCGGCTGATTTGCTAGTAATACGCAAAGGGACGTGTTCTTCCAGGTTTACAGCGCCTGTAGATAGAAGTCAGCTAAAATGGATTGCTTGCTGATAATTACTGAACTATATAATTACTCTGAATTTATTCTATTCGCGCTCCCCCACTACTTGTTTAGTAAATATTTTAGAATTTAAAAAAGCTTTCCCAAAAAAGTAGAATGTTTAGTCTGTTCTTCTGAAATATTTTCCTTCCCTCCGTTTACTAACCTCCTTTACAGGGTGAATGCCTGTGTCCCTTCTGCATCCTGTAGTTTGCTTTGTGCACTGATGGGCCGTTTTCACATATAAATTTTGTAGTGAGATAAGAAGCCTCTACTTTAAGGACCAGTTAAATCAGGAAAACATGATGGACTTGTGGTTATTGTCTTCAGCTTCCTAACTTTCAGGAAACCGATTATGTCAGTGGTGTAGTTGTCTGATAATAAGGTTACATTGTCCCAGTAAGGTCGCCTTGGAAGAAAATGAAGTAAAGCCAGCTATTTATCTGGCAGTCTGGCAGCCTTTCCCTGTTTACTTTCTGCAGAGTGGCATTTATTTACATCTCTTTACAAGTGGAATATTTCTGTTTTGAGTGGCATCGTGGTGCTGCTTCTTTGTGCTGGTGAGATCTCTCTTGCTCTGCTACCCGCTGACTTGAGGGCCAGAGCTGCCCAGCATGGCCTGGCTCTTAGGCACACGGGGCTGCTGAGCCCTTGAAACGTGGCTGGTCCCAACTGAGAATCACTGCGTGTGGAGAATGCACACCAAATACAATGACTTAATATGAAAAAAAAAAGTAAAACATCTCTAATAAATTTGCATATAGATTATGTATCAAAACAATAATATATTGGCTATATTGGATAAAATTAAAATCTATTAATTTCACCTATTTCTTTTTGCTTTCTCATGTGGGTACTAGAAAATGTAAACTTACTTTTATGGCTCACCTTCCCTGCTGTTGGACGGTGCTGCTCCGGGTAACCTGATTCTGAGAGCGCCCAGGTTGATTGAGGGGAATCTGCACGTTCTTTTAATTGTCCGCCCTGGCTCTGCCACCACTTCCAGGGAATAGCGTTGTGATGACTACATTTACCTAGTGATACGTGACTAACTGAGGTCTTGTGATTTGTTTTGCTTTGCTAGTGATGATGGCCAAGGAGAAGCCACCGATCACGGTAGTCGGAGATGTTGGAGGACGCATTGCGATCATTGTGGTAGGTCACAGTCTTACTGTGCAGAGATGACATTACTGACTCTTAGTAGGTGTCCACCTTAGGATTGGTGTCCAGTGATGATGATGCATTTAAGTGGACCCATCTAGCCTTTCTCACCCAGGCTCCCCTAGGACAACTAGGAGAAAATTTTAAACAGATGAACCGGGATTATTATAACCTACAGGTGTAAAAGGAGCACAGTAGTAGTACCTGTTAAGTAAATTCGATTCCATAAGTAACCTTTGTCTGAAGGGGTCTGTGTCCTGTCAAACCAGCTGACCTACTCAACCTTAAGCTCGTGGGCAGTGAAGTGAGCTGAAGGTGGGCTGTTCCATTCTCACTAACAAGAACGTGTGTCTTGTTCTTTGTTACTTTAACACGATACACGTGCTCCCAGCTCTAAACGCCTCTGCTGGGCCAGAGGATCGGCCCTTTACAATGGCTCACTTTATTTCTCTGTTCCCCTCTATTAACTTTCTCTTGGAAAAAAGTAAATGAGACACTGGCTATGTGGGATTCATCAGAAATTTGAAACAGGGAAAGGAGTCTTGGCAGTCTCCTGAACGCAGGCCGAAATGTCGCGTATGACTGTAAGGCTTTGCTGCTCTTTCTGTTGACAGTCATGCACGTTACAAGGCCACGCAGCTCCAAATGGACGTTCAGTCTTTGACCCAGGCAGATAGCTCTGATTTTCCATTAGACATCCTCTGAAGCAAAGTGCAGAGAGGTGTGTGTTTATAGATGGGGATGGAGGGAACTTAGCACTAACACTGGTCTCTTCTCAGGATGACATCATTGATGATGTGGAAAGTTTTGTTGCTGCTGCGGAGATCCTGAAAGAGAGAGGTGCTTATAAGATCTACGTCATGGCCACTCACGGCATCCTGTCTGCGGAGGCCCCCCGTCTGATTGAGGAGTCCTCCATCGACGAGGTCTGTCTGCTCTTCTTTTTCTTTTTTTTTTGAAGTCTTTAATTTTTTATTTTATATGCAGAGAGCCATTGTTTCTGCGTAAGGTAGATGTCTTGGACGACCCATTCAAGGAAGTTGAGTCACAATTTGCTGCTCTGTTTTCCGTGAATAGTTAAATGGCTCATTCAGTTTTTTATTTTTTTGAAATTTTCTTTATTTTATTTTAATTAATTAATTAATTTTTGGCTGCATTGAGTCTTCATTGCTGTGCATGGCCTTTCTCTAGTTGCAGCGAGTGGGGGCTGCTCTTCGTTGCTGCGCGCGGGCTTCTCATTGCCGTGCCTTCTCTTTGTTGTGGAGCACGGGCTCTAGGCGCGCAGGCTTCAGTAGCTGTGGCTCGTGGGCTCAGTAGTTGTGACGTGTGGGCTGAGTTGCTCCACGGCATGTGGCATCTTCCCGGACCAGGGCTCGAACCCGTGTCCCCTGCATTGGCAGGCGGGTTCTCAGCCACTGCGCCACCAGGGAAGTCCCTCAGTCAGTATTGCTTACTCCCTCTCGAGAGGACTGTGAGATCGTGCTTTGGGTGGCTAGTGGTCTGTTGGGGCAGATGTATAGTTAGGAATATATGTCTATTTTCATAAAGATTTGGTCTGTGTACTTCAGTATAATTTGTATTTCAATATGATTTGATACCATAGTAGCGTTTCTCTCAAGACTTGAATTCTCCCTTGATAATAGGAAGGTTTCCCGCAGTGCTGGGGCTCACCCTATCATTTCTGCATACGTAGACATGACCTTCCTAAGCTTCTGTTTTGAATCATGTAAACTTTGCCCTGTGTAAAGTCGGGTTAGTTTGTAAAAACTGTACTGAGTGGAATAAGGTTTTATAGTTTGAGCCTTGGTCTGTGGTTACCACACGTTAGGTAAACTTTTCTGAGTGACCACGTTGGGCCACACACATCAGTAACAGCGTTTCTTTTCCATTACTACAACGACCAGGTGGTGGTGACGAATACTGTCCCTCACGAGGTCCAGAAGCTGCAGTGTCCCAAGATTAAGACTGTGGACATCAGTCTGATTCTTTCTGAAGCTATTCGGAGAATCCACAACGGGGAGTCCATGGCGTACCTTTTCCGAAACATCACAGTGGACGACTAGCTTTCCCGGTTGCCTTGGCCCTGGAACTCCCAAGGAAAACATGTGAAAAGCAGTGCCATCAATTATGTACACAGCATTTCCTTTCAAGGGAGGCAGATGGTCTCTCTTGCCAAGTTTGGTGGGTAGGAGGCATTAAGATAGATGGTCAAGGGGAAGACAGATCACGGGTCCATGGCCTCAACTGTCTGTCGTCGGCATCCTGTTCCTTAAAAAAAAGTTAGACACCTTCCTGAAGAGAATCTGAAGATCTTGTTGATATTGAAAGGGAGTGAAAGGGAGATAAAGTCCTAACTCTCTAACGTTCATTCAGTTGTTTCCACCTCAGAGAAACATCCATGTTAATGTTGAACTTGGTTAGGGCAGCTGAGCACCCGGCACTGTTCCTATTCCAGTTTTCCTCTCGCCAGTCAACTTGGTGCACATCTTTTACAGAGAATCATATTTTTCTTTGAGAAACTCCTTGCCAGCCACCAGTGAACGATGAAGCATTTGTGGTGTTACTCCTAGCGAGGACATCAGATTAAAGAATCACATCCTAACTCTGAATCTCCGAGTTGCTCTTAAATTGCAAATAAAAGAATTTTCTGCCTTGCTAATGTCTTCACTACATTGCAGAGCTGCCCACTCTCCTGCCTTCCGTCCAGACTCTGCAGAAGCTGGTGCCTTGAATGCGGGGTGGTCCAGGTCCATGGCTCCTGGACCTAAGTCTCCCTCTGCAGGTTCCATTCCCTTCCCTTCACATTCCGTGACGTTAAATTCTTGTTGAATAATATATTTTCAACCTAAGTGACAGGTGACACTTAGGTTGGTTGCATTACTTAGGACTGCACTTGATCTTTCTGCCACCATTTTAAATTACATAATCACGATTCTAGTTGATACCTTATTTGTCGGGCAGACCTTGCCGCAAATGTAGTGTAGACTTTTTATACCTTTTAGTCTGATCCAAGTCAGGACTGAATGAAACAGGCAGGAGGAGTGTCTGCCCGGAAATGAACTGTAGTCTCTCATTGGTTCTCATAGCTCCTAAGAGATAATAAAGGGCAATTCGCTTATTTGTACAATTGTATTTCTCTGCAGGGAAGTTTCCTGGACATTTTTCCCCCTTTCCCAATGACTAGGAATGTTCCCAGCCCGCCATCAAGGCTTGAGCACATTTGCTTTTTCAAGCACACAAAGAAGCTGCCTTTTGTTAATACTCCAAGTAGGGGAATTCTGAGAAAAGAACTTAATTATCAAATAATTAGCATGGTTGTAGAGGAAGAG
>NW_006780945.1:549850-554570 GCF_000442215.2 Lipotes vexillifer
AGAGCGGTGGGCTGTTACTCAGGAGACTGGTTCTGTCCTGGAGGTTGGGCAGATGACCAGTCCTTTCTGGCCTTCTGTCATCGGTTGTGGAAGGGGAGGTTAGGAATTGAAAGCCAAGGTCCTTTGCAACCCCAAATTCCATTTATACTGAGGTTAATATTTTCTTTCCTATGTCTCTAAAAGAGATTTTAAATGTACTTATTTAGCAAAAGCGTTTAGGAGAATATATCTCCTGGGATTAATGAGCTCTTTGCATTGGCATTCAGTGCGTCCTAGTGTGTGCCTGGCATGATAGCAAGTCTCAGGGACATGAAAATGGAAACGTGAGGGCTCGGGAGCTGATGTTCTGGCCGTAGCTAGTGTGGTAGTAGCAGTCACATTCAGTAGAAAGTCACTGAACTTAGAAGGGTTAAGCCCACACACCACACCACAGCCTCCAGTACAGCTGATGCTCAGTCCTAAGGCTTCAACAACTTTGTGATCTGACCTTACATTTTCTTTTTTTTTTTTTTAAGATTTTTTTGATGTGGACTGTTTTGGTTTTTTTTTTAAGTCTTTATTGAATTTGTTACAGTATTGATTCTGTTTTATGTTTTAGTTTTTTGGCCTTGAGGTATGTGGGATCTTAGCTCCCTGACCAAGGATCGAACCCGCACCCCCTGCATTGGAAGGCGGAGTCTTAACCCCTGGACTGCCAGGGAAGCCCCCAGCCTTACGTTTTCTAATGTAAGAGTGTAAGTGCACAGAAGACTAAAAATAATTTCTTCTTTTGATGATCTCAACAACCACTTGAAGGCCTACTGTGTGTCAGGCTCTGGGAATATAATAGTGAACAAAAATCCTTGGGTGTTACCCTCAGGGAGGTTTTAGACTCGTGTCTAAAACTCCATTTCCAGGAAACACTGCTTTTATTGGAGGGCGAGGGAGTGAACATGAAGGGTTTCAATTTTACCAGTTCAGACTAAACTAAATATTTGAATTTGAAAAGTAGTTAAAATAATACACAGTATAGATGCAGTTACAAGTTTTCTTTAGCTTCCTGAATATAAACACTGAAAATTGTTCCCTGTTTTCTGGGAGAATCGAGTATGGGGAAGTCAAGCCTCAATTGCTGAGCGCATCGGATTCCTCTGGTCCTGTCTGATCAGTCCTGCCTTGTAACCAGGGGAGATGCTGGCGCTTGACCAGATGTCTGTTTTGAGATAAATGAGGCCAGGGCGGCGCAGAAAAGGTCTGTCAGCTGGTGGCTGACGAACCGCCTGGGTAGTGAGTGGTCTTTTTCCAGGTTACCTTCCCCTCTGATTGAGCAGAATATGGGAACTGTTCCCAAGGAGCCAAGGTCTCAGGACTGCATCTCTTAGATCCGTGCCACCGCCCTGCGAAGGGAACAACTAAAACACACAAAGCATAGTGGCCATGAGGCCTCTTAAATCTTCCCACTATTGTGGCCGCCACAGGAGAGTAAATCAGCTGGAATCTAGGTGAACCTTAAGGGGTATCCCCCCTCCCCCCTCATAATGAGAGCTTAATTTAACCCCCCCCCCCAAAAAAAAGAAAAACTGATGTGTTTCCTGGTAGGAATGCCTCGGTCCAGCCCTATAGCGCCGTTTGGGAGTGTTTACTGAGAACAAAAATTGGTGGTACCTTGGGTATAGCCAGGGCTTCCCGACCCACTAGGACTGGCTGTCTTTGGGGGTCGGGGGTGGCTTCAAGGACGGGCAGGTCTCCGCGCTGAGGCCGGCTCTCTATGGGGCGTGTTCTTGCGCGGAATCCTTGGGGCACGCAGGGGGCCCCCACAACCGAGCAGCGAACGGGGCCGCACACACCGTTCCAAACGTCGGCCAGCCGCCAGGGCAGGGCACTCCAGGGCTGGAGCTTGGAGACCGAAGATCGGACGGTGGCGGGCTGACGGCGGGGCCTCAGCGGTGCCCGACACCTGTTTCCCGGGAGCGAAGAGTGGGAAGCCCGAGGGCCAGGCGCTTCCTCTCCGTCCCCCAGGCGGACTCCAGACTGCGACTGCTGCCTGGCGCGGCCGGACCCAGGGGCGGGGGTGCCCCGGGGCCTCGCCGGGGGCCCGGAAAGGCCCCAGAAGCGCGACAAGCCGTGAGGGGGGCAGGGCCGCCGGAGAAGGCGCACGATGCCGCCCGCGACGGCGGCCCCCTCGGTCTCCCTCTGGGAGCTGGCCGATCTCGCAATTGGCACCCCGGAGGTGGGCGCCGTCAACTTCACGGCCCTGCACACGCTCATCGTGGCCATGCTCAAGAATCTCAACCTGCAGGATACTCGGATCGACTTCCCGTCCCCGATGCTCGAGCAGAGTCGCTTGTTCGAGTCCCCGCGGGTCTCAAGCAGCAGGGCGCAGCCGCAGGCGCTGGAGAGCCCCGTGAAGGACCTGGGCGGGCAGGTCCAGGACCTCAGCCTGCAGCTCAAGACAATGGGGGGCCAGGTGCAGGCCATCGTGCAAAACTTCCCCTCCCAGGCCGGAGGGCTGGACGCCCGGGACTGGCTGGAAGTGAAGGATCTGCCCTTGCTTACGCAGGGGAAGGCGCAAGTAGGGTCGACGAAAGTCCGGAAGGACGGCGAGCCGGTACCCCAGGTGGGCGCGCGGGCTGTCCGCCCCTCCCCCCGCCCCGGCCACTCTGCAGCGCCCCCTGGAGCTGAGCCCCGGAGGCGCACCTGGGGGAGGAGGCCGGAGCCGGCAGACGCGGGCGTGGCGGGGCCCAGGCCCGCTTGCGGCCTGGGCCCATGCCGACCCGCCCATGCCGACCCGTGCTCTACCTTTCAGGGCATGGAGCTGCTCCAGGACGTCATGGAAGACGTGAAAATACTGAAGGAAGCCCAGCAAAAGGCGAAGGAGCAACCCGAGTTGCACCCGGAGGTGAGGGCAACCGGGACCCCACCTTGGGGAGCTGAGTGGCCCCTTCCCGGGCAGCCTCCTTCATCCCTTCTGTTTACACGGGGGCTCACCCACCACTTGTCAGACACCCAGGCATCCTGAACCGACCCAGAGAGGGGCTGACAACTTCTCAATATTCTTTGAGTGAATTTCCTTTAAACTAGAATAAAGAAAGAAGGTGGTGGGTGTTGAGAGACAAAGCTTGGTCCAAGAAGAGGGGGACTGGAACGTAGAGGGTTATGGGTCACCACCACCATTCCCCTACCTGCAGCCCCCCAGGCAGCCCCACTCTCACTTGGATCTTTGCTCCCTGGGAGAGAGAAGCACAAATCCCTCAGCATAAGCATTTTCCAGTGAACAGCAGAGACTGGAAGTATGCCAGTTCCAGGAGATATAGGCAGTGCTTCTGTTTCAGGCCCATGTGAGACCGGAGTAGGGGATTAGAGCTGGGAAAAAAGGAGGAGCAATTAGGAGGAAGCCCAGGGAGAGGCTGAGAAGAGAGACTTGAGAGAGAAGAAAAGCTCAAAGGAGGAGGTAGCCGAGACCCCGGAGGAGACTCACCCATGGATGCCACGTGCCACCTCATCCCAAGGCCTCCAGCCCCCAGCAGGACTCATTTTTGCTCTGGGAAGCTTTTCTTCTTAAAGTGTGGTGTTTTTAGGTTTGGGGCTGTCTTCGGTTAGACTAAAGGCTTGTTTTACCTTTAGATTCGTAGATTCTGGAGGTTTGCAGAAGTTATAAGGAGCCACTTAAATGATAGCAATTTGCTTTGGTTCTTTTGAGGTGCTTTTCTCTTTAAGCAACACAGTCGTTCAGATGCCCTTGAAGTACCCAGTCATCTTTGTCCTTGAGAGGCGAGGTTAGCCTCGGAGCAGTGCTGCAATGTCTCACTAGTGGGTTGTGTGAAATGCATCCCAGGACCAAAGAAAGGTTCCCATTCCTGCATTGTTTTTGCTTGTGGCACGCTGTCCCCGGGTACCACCTACCATACTCCGCTTCCCTTCCTCTTGTTGGCTGGGAAGAGCACGGGGAGCCTGGCTTACCAGCCTTCTCTTTACCCTCGGCTCTCTCAGACCCACATACCTCCTTTCCTCTTCTGCCTTGTGAGAGTGTGTGTGTGTGTGTCTGTGTCTGCGTGCGTGTGTGCAGGGGCCACAGGAGGGGCTGCTTTGATCCTTAATCTCTGAATTCTTCTTCCAGAAACTCCTCCAACGGGTTGACGAACTGGAGAAGCTCATTAGAGAAAGGGACAAATTCCTGGTAATCTCAGCCAGTTCTGTGGGAAAGGGCCCTCAGGGGCCCCAGGGGGTAGGATGGTTGTCCGCAGCCCGGCCCCCTCTCTCGGGGCTCATCCAGACTCTCACCCCAGGTGTCTGCATCCTTCCAGGGTGGGGTTCTGTATGCCCTCTGCCTCTTGGGGTGCCACCCCCTGGAATGAGGGAACATTCTTTCCCTCCTTGCTCAGTTGTCCATCCAGAGCCCACATGGGACAGGAAACCAGCCACTCAGGACTCACTGGTTACTTGGACAGTGACTTCTCCTTGGGGCTTTGGAAGGACCCACCCAATCCTGTTAGTTCTGTTCCTAAAGCTTCCTGGGATTAAACTCGGGGTGTGTGTGTGTGTGTTGTAGTGTGTGTTTGGTGTGTGTGTGTGCACACATACGTGTTGTCTTTCACTGTCAGGAAATAATGAGCTGGAAGCTCCGTGTGATGCCTGGTGCAGAAGAAATCACCATGGTCACCTGGGAAGAGCTGGAGCAGGCGATTACTGACGGCCGGAAGGCCTCACAAATGGTGAACAGAGACGGCGGTGGGGGGGGGGG
>NW_006780945.1:554852-562494 GCF_000442215.2 Lipotes vexillifer
AAAGAGGCGGCGGTGGGGGGGGGGGGCTTGGGCAACGGTCTTGGGTGGGGCCCCCGAACCTCTCCCTTTTTTACTGCTGTGCAGTATTCCATTATGTGGATGTTTATAATTTATTTCACAAGTTTTCTATTTTGGATATTTTTTATGTTTTTCCCCAATCTTATAACAAACCATGCTCTAATGTGACACTCACACAAGTGAAGGTACTCATAGGGTAGATTCCTAGAAACAGAATGCACATTTGTGATTTGGCTAGCTTTTGCCAAATTACCTTTCGTGGGCGTGGTTCCAGTTTGGGACCCCCACCAGCAATGTAGGAGAGAACTTGTTTCTCAGTGTCCCGCCAACTCTGTCTGTTGGTACCCACTTTTTTTAGCTTGGCCGATCGGTTAGATAGAAAACAGTACCAGAGCATAGTTTTGATTTGCTTTCATAGCTTTTCAAAGTTCCTTTAGAGTCTGTCCTGAAATGCACGAGTCCCTTCACTACTAGTGGACAAAGGTGACCAACCCTGAAAATAAAACCTCTTCAGGACGCCTTTTGCTGATGGTGACTTGTACCCACGGGTGCGGGCATCTGTGCCAAGGCAGTGCACAGGATAACCAGGCTAAGCTTTCTTTGTCTGAATAAAGTGGGTATTTTCAAACGGCCCTCAAGGACAAGGATCAGCTGCCCTTTGGCCTTGACATTCCTCTTCCCCTGGCTTTGTGTATCTGGGTCCCTCAAAAAGGGTCACGAGGACGTACAGACTCACGGGGAAGAGAGCAAAGAACACTTTGGCACCACCGAGTGGCCATCTGGGGTTCACCAAATATTATCTGGGTACAAAAGACACCCTTCTGGTCTCCCAGACTTTTTTTTTTTTTTTTTTTTTTTTTTTTGTTGGTACTCGGGCCTCTCACTCTTGTGGCCTCCCCGGTTGCGGAGCACAGGCTCCGGACGCGCAGGCTCAGCGGCCATGGCTCACGGGCCCAGCCGCTCCGCGGCGTGTGGGATCTTCCCGGACCGGGGCACGAACCTGTGTCCCCTGCATCGGCAGGCGGACTCTCAACCGCTGCGCCACCAGGGAAGCCCACCCAGACTGCTTTCTGAGTTTGGGGCCCCTCTTCAGAGGAAAGCAGCATCAGAGAGAGTTGGAAGAAGGGCCTGCAAACAAAGAGAGTGGCCTAGAAAAAGGTGGCCTCTGCTTTCACTGTTATATTTCTTTAAGCCAAAGCTTTTTTACACTTACCCACATGTCACTGTCCTATGTTTTGAGTGAGCAACACATTTTCTCGGGGTGCCACCAGAAGACACCTGCAAGACCTAAAAATCAGCCTCAACAGAAGCAACTCTAGACATTTTTACTTCTCCAGAGGTAAGAAAGTGTCAGGGATCTGACAGTTGCTCATAATCATGAACGACCCCAGAAGCAGATGAGAATTAGTATAAATATTAATTTTTGAGAAGCAAGAGAGCAAGTAATGAGAAGTGCAGGCCTGCACAGACCATAATGAAGGCAGTGGAAGGAGAGTTTCACGATCTCAAGTTGGGAAAATACAACACACTTGAGCCCAGTTTTTTTTTTGCGTTGGTGGTGGTAACTCTAGGGCAGTTGTGAGGTGCACCATCTGCCTGCATCACGAGTGGAGAGCCAGGGGGGAAGGGAGGATGTGCAGCCGGGGTTGGGGAGTGTGCTGAGCACGGAAAAGTAAATTCCATGTTTGGAGAACCAGACATGAGGAAGGAGGCTGCAGCTGTCCATGTAGCAGCTACAGTTAAAGGAGCTCAGAACTAACATGGACGATGCCCATGCCAGGACTTGAGTGTGAAAGGACACTGACCACGTGTTTCCAAGGGCATGTTCTGATGGCCGAGAGGGCGGTTCTTTGCAGTTTTCTTTATCACCCAGAGGTGATGATGGTGATGATGTTGCTTCTTCTTTTCTTCCTCCTGGTACTTCTAATGGTCAGCAAGAATGAAAGACTTACCGTAATCAGGAAAACCCAGGCCTAGCATTGTAGTCAAAACGTGCTTAAGGGAGGAAAAAGCTTCCTCAGTTTCCTGTGAGCAAGGTAATGAGTCTGGGGTGCCAGCTAAATCTATGGCAATGGGCTTTTAACAACCGGAGGATCTTCCAGTGGCCATTTTACTAGGTCTGTGGACCTTGAGGATAGATGCTCTCTTGCAGAAACAGCATGTTCAAAGGAAAGGACATTTCCTCTTCAAAGCTTTGTGGCCTGACAGTTTAAACAAAGTAGAAAGCAAAAATTAAAACTTACGTGCAGGCCTCCACCGAGGGAAAGGCGGATGTGACTGCCCGTTAGGTTGTGGTCACCCCTTGGATGTCTTCCTCTTTGGGACCCAAGGAATAGTGGAGCAATTTAGAAAAAGGGGCTTCACAAGATTGAACATGACCTCAACTAACTGCGGCCCCACCTTCCTCTTCAAAGTGAACACGCACTGGGTCAGCACCCCTCCTGGCACTGGGACACACACGCCGGCACTCGCTACTGTGCTCTCCGTGGCCATGGCTGCCCAGTCCGTGGACGGGGCCTCATGTGCCTCCGGGTGCGAAAAGAAAAGCCCCCTTTAGGCAACTGCGGGCCTCCTGGATCATATGTTTTTCAATCCATTCTGCTGATCTCTGCCTTCTGATTGGAGTGCTTAATTACTGGTAGAGTTTACAACTTCCATTTTGCTATTTGTTTTCTATATGTCTTATGTCTTTTCTGTTTCTCTGTTATTGTCTTCTTGTGTGTTAAATAAATGTATTCTAGTGTACCATTTTAATTCCCTTGTATCTTTTACTGTATATTTTTTGAGGTTTGTTTTGTGTTTTTTTTGGGCCGTGTTGGGTCTTTGTTGCTGCGCGCGGGCTTTCTCCAGTTGCGGCGAGCAGGGGCTACTCTTTGTTGCGGTGCACGGGCTTCTCATTGCGGTGGCTTCTCTTGTTGCGGAGCACGGGCTCTAGGTGCATGGGCTTCAGTAGTTGTGGCGTGCTGGCTGAGTAGTTGTGGCTCACGGGCTCTAGAGTGCAGGCTCAGGAGTTGTGGCACACGGGCTGAGTTGCTCCGCAGCATGTGGGATCTTCCCGGACCAGGGCTCGAACCCGTGAACCCGTGTCCCCTGCATTGGTGGGCGGATTCTTAACCACTGCGCCACCAGGGAAGTCCCCTGAGTTATTTTCTTAGTGGGTCCATAGCCATGTTCAGTGTAGGGCTGATTATCCTCCACTTCCAACGCAGCACCTTTCTGAGTCCTTCGCCCCCTGAATTACAGGTTTCTCCAAACTGGCTTGTAGAAACAGGCACTGTTCCCAGCCCCACAAGAGTCTGGGTGCTGTTCCCTCTAGCTCTGAAGATGGTTCTTTTCCCAGTCTGGGTCGTTTCCTCCCATGTGCTGGTCGTTTCTGTGCTGAATACCCGAGGGGGAACCCTCTGGGGATCTGCTGTGTTGTCTTTACATGCTTGTGCTTTCTTCCCAATCCTATGTTCTTTGGGCCCTCGCTGCCTCGGGCTCCCTGAATGCTTATCTCTGTCTCCCACACAGGGAGTCTGCTGGGCCCCACTTCAGTCCCCCATCCCTGCATTGCAGCCTGGGAACCATCCAGCCAGTAAGTCGAGGCAACAGTAGGGCTCCCATATTTTGCTTCCCCATCTTTCAGGGATTGCTATAGCCTTCATCAGCTGATACCCAGTGTCTAGAAAACCACTGTTTCATAGTTGTTGCTTTTTGGGTTTTTGTTTTTGGTTGTTATAGACCGGAAGGTAAATCTAGTCCCTGTTACTCCATTTGGGCTGGAAATGGGAATAATCCATCATCCTTTTTTTTTAACAGCTTCTTAATTTTCTACAGTATGGTTGTGCCATAAATATACCCCTATTGATAATCTATTTTCATAAATAATGCCACAGACTCTGTACATATATTTTGGTGCATTCTTTTGTGAGAGTCGGTACAGAAAACGGGAATTTCTGGATTTGTGCTTTGCATTTTAAATACATGGTATACTTTCCTTGCAGTGTACACTCTACCGCCAGCAATGGGTCAGTGATGGGGTAGACTTTATATTGTAAACTCAATAAATTATTCACGTCCTTTATTTGTAGACTCACGGGGGTTGGAGTTGACCACTTGTATTTTGCAGGTTTTCCCCTGCCTTTTATGAGGGAAATTACATATTATGATGCCATTTACAAATGTGCAGATTCTCAAAAATCTGGAGAACTATCCTTCAAGAATGTCAAAGTTGGTCTTTGTGTCCAGTTTAGTTTTGTGAGGGTATTTTTTTCCAGGGGCTCTAAGTCATCTTAGATACCCCACACTTCCTTCCCTCCAACTCTTATAATGAGTACTTTTTACTCAGAGTCACTGATTTCTTTCTTCCTCTTCCACCAGGTCTCAGAGTCATCATCAACAGGGCTTCCTAGGCGCAAAGGGCAGGGTTCCATAACATCAGATGATAAAACTCCAAGTGGAGCCTCCACCAAGCATCCAAGTATCGACGAGGCTATAGACTCTGCCAGTGGTGTTGGCACAGATAAGACCTTCTCGGGAACCGGTGGCATAGGATGCTCCTCTGAAGGGGTTACTGGCAGGGAACGAAGCAAAGGTGCGTCTGCTACTGGGTTTCCTGGTAGAGAACAGCACTCAAGGGCCCGTGAAGAAGCTGGTCTAACCAAACACCGTCCCCAGTTGAGAGCAGAGTCAGATCGTCGCTGGGCTAGAGAGCAGCACGGCTTAGCACATCTACGCGGAGATGAACGAGATGCACACCTTGGCCCAGTTTATCAGGACGTATCCTCCGCCACCTTGCCTAGAGATCTGCATGGTCATGTATCCCCAGATCAGCATGGGGGAGTGCACATTAGCCAGGGTCAAATCTATGCACGGCCAGACCAACGTGGGTTAGGACCACTTGGCATGGATCAGCCTGCATCGCTACAACCTAGCACTTATGTACATGGTGTGGTACCCCTCGCTGTGGGTCAGCTTGGGGTGATGCCACCTGGAATGGATGAGCAGGAATTGGTACTAGCTGGCATGGCTCAGAGTGATGCAGTGCCACCATTGGTATCTGGCAGAGATCAGCAAGGACTGGGACTACCTAGTACAGGCCAGACTGGTATGGTTCCACTTAGCGCATATCAGCATGGTGTGAAACTTCCTGGCATAGACCAACATGGTATAAAACAGGCTGGCATGGATGAGAGTGGTGTGGGACCACTTGGCACTGATCAGCATGGATCAGTACCTCTTGGTGTAGATCAGCACGGATTTGTAATATTTCGCATGGATCAGCAGGGCTTGCTGTCACCTGGTTTGATGCAAGTTGCTGCAGATCAGCAAGGTTTTGTACAGCCCAGTTTGGGAATATCTGGCTTCATACAACCTGGCACAGAGCAGCATGATATGATCCAGCCCAGTGCAGGTCAGCCTGCTTTGGTCCAACCCAGTATAGGTCAGCCTGCCTTGGTGCAGCCTGGTGCAGGTCAGCCTGGTTTGGTGCAACCTGGTGCAGGTCAGCCTGGTTTGGTGCAGCCTGGTGCTGCAGGTCAGCCTGGTTTGGTGCAGCCTGGTGCTGCAGGTCAGCCTGGTTTGGTGCAGCCTGACGCTGCAGGTCAGCCTGGTTTGGTGCAGCCTAGTACAGGTCAGCCTGGTTTGGTGCAGCCTGGTGCCAGTCAGCCTGGTTTGGTGCAGCCTGACGCTGCAGGTCAGCCTGGTTTGGTGCAACCTGGTGCAGGTCAACCTGGTTTGGTGCAGCCTAGTACAGGTCAGCCTGGTTTGGTGCAGCCTGGTGCCGGTCAGCCTGGTTTGGTGCAGCCTGGCGCTTCAGGTCAGCCTGGTTTGGTGCAACCTGGCGCTGCAGGTCAGCTTGGTTTGGTGCAGCCTGGCCCTGCAGGTCAGCCTGGTTTGGTGCAGCCTGGTGCCGGTCAGCCTGGTTTGGTGCAACCTGGTGCTGGTCAGCCTGGTTTGGTCCAGCCTGGAATGTATCAGCGAGGTTTGGTGCAACCCAGTGCAGGTCAGCCTGGTTTGGTGCAGCCTGGTACAGGTCCACATGGCTTTTTTCAACCTGGTGTATCTATGCCTGGCTTGGTTCCACCTGGTACATATCCACCTGGTCTGGTACAGCCTGGTGGCTATCCACATGGCTTGGTCCAATCTGGTGCCTATCCATGTGGTTTCATGCAGCCTCGTGCCGATCAGCGTGGTTTGGTTCAACCTGTAATAGATCAGCATTGGTTGAGGCAGTCTGGTACAGATCGAGGTTTGATACCACCAGGCACAGAGCTTCATGGCTTTCCAACATACCATGCAGATCCTCGAAGTTTTATATCACCACGCCCATACCAGCATGGTGTGGCACCTCCTGGCAGAGATCAATATGGTCGGGTGTCACCACTTGTAGCCAGTCAAGGTTTGGCATCACCAGGTATAGACCGAGAAGTTTTGGTACCACGAGAGACTTATCAACAAGGTTTGATGCGTCCTGGCCCAGACCAGCATGGCCCAAAACCATTACGCACAGGTGTGGGATCTGCATGCCAGGATCAACAGCATTTGGAAACACCTGAACCAGTGCAGCATGACCGGGCACATTCTGTCCCACACTCCCATGGCCCAGGGTACCAAGCTGTAGATCAGTATGTCGAGGTGGGTTTGGATCCAAATGAAATACGTGACTCAGTCCGACCTGGAGTTTCTGTTCAGACTTCCCCAAGCCAAGATGCCCCCTTTCTCAGGAGCACATACTCCCTTGACTGTTTATACCGAGGCTTATCAGAAAGGAGTGATGTTCAGGGTGAGAAACGTGATTCACTGGATAAGTTGGCTCCTAGCTTCCCCACTGCAGTGGAAACATTTCGTCTGATGGGAGAGCTTATCAGCCTCTATGTGGAGCTTAAGGAGAACATAAAGGATCTGGATGATGAACGAGCCGGCCACACAGACTTGGAGAAGATCCAGTACCTGCTGGCACTGATGGGTGGGTGCTGCGTGCCCAGAGGAGAGGCTGCTGTCCTCCTCGCTTGGTTTCATCCTTCTTTCTCCCTGGGCCTCTGCCTGAGGCCCTGAAAACAGCATTTCCATTCTTAGCCATTCTGGGTTCTCCCATAGCCTTCAGGGTCCAAGAGATGGGATTGAACCGGTAGGAGTAAAGGAGCCTCAGGAGAGGAGTGAGGCAGGTTCTTATGCCTTTGCCAGACTCTCTGGAAAGCAGCTGGGAAGATGTTGGGATGAAGGGAAAGTGATTTCATGGGGTTGGGCAGGGAGAGAGAATGTTGAAAAATTAAATTTAACCTTTGCACATTCACAGTTCTAGCCCCAGAGAATAATTAAGATTTTAGAGTTGGGTGGAAATTGTGGGTAAGTGGTCCCACAGCCCTCTAGGATATTAAGCATTAGGTGGACTGTTTAGAGCTAAGGACGCTTATCCCCTAAAAGGGCACTCCTTTCTTCCCATCCCCTCTCTCCAGCCCCCAGGAAAAGCAGATAAATGATATGTGTTGTTCTTGATTGTGAGGGCTGGGATTGGGAGCCCATGGGGAATCTGACGCTTCTGACTCTAAGGCCTCGATTCTCCATAGTCAAGAAGTCCATACCCGCTGACCTGCAGGAACAGCTGAAGACCTTGAAGGCCTTGACCAAAGAAGTTCAGCAG
>NW_006780945.1:562680-570825 GCF_000442215.2 Lipotes vexillifer
CAGCAGGAAAAAGCAAAAGTAAGTAGGGGAGGGTCCGCCTACTTGGCCTTCAAGTGCCAATAATCCCTTTCATTTGCATTTGGATAGATTACACAGTCCTTTCACTTTCGTTATTATCTCACTGGATCTGTACAGTCCCCTCAGATGGGAAGCACACCTCAGGTATCCACGTGTTTATTTCCTGGATCTAAAACCTGACATTCAAAGCTATTAAGATTCAGTTGGGCCAGCAAGGAGGCCTGAGCTCCTTTCATTACATGTGGCCATTTCCAATAAAAGCCACTGTCACTGGAGCAGCCTTGGAGCCGAGATCGTGGGACTGTCTGGGACCAGCGGTCATGGTGAGGGTCTGCTAGGTCTTCAGTCATTCTTTTAATGCTAGCTACCTGCATCCATGGGATGGATGGATGGGTGGATGTTAGGAAGGGACCTTGGGCTTTGCCAGAGGGTTGGATAGGATTAGGGAATGGGGGCGACTCCCTGGTGGTCCAGTGATTAGGCGCTTTCACTGCTAGAGGTCAGGGTTCAATCCCTGGTCTGGGAACTAAGATTCCCACAAGCTGCGTGGTGGGAATTGTTTTTTTTAAAGGATTAGGGGATGGGGGAAGGGCTTGCTGGGGCTGCTGAGGAACGTTCAGAAAGCAGAGATCTCAAGCCTGCCTGACCCTCCTCTTCCATTGGATTTGTAGCTGGAAAAGATGAACAGGATCCTGGAGGGGGAGGGAGAGCAAGAAACAGGAAAGGAGGTGAAAGCTGGCCAGCTGAGCCTGCAGCTGGGTATCCTCAGGTAAAATCCCCCTGCCAAATGCAACTTCTGTCCTGGCATCACATGTTCTCTGCCAAGGAGGTGATAGAAGCCTTTGGCTCACTCACCCCTGAACTGACCACTGTCTGACCCGCATTGTGTCTGCTCCTCAGATTGTCTGTATCTAGTTCAAGTTTTGCTACTGGAAGTTTCCCAGGTCCTTAAAACAGCTCAGCACCAGGGCTTAGAAGAAACAAAACAAAAAGCCTCTTAGATTCTGTCCCCAGTTGGAGGCTTCAGAGCATTTGCTGGAGCCCCTCAGAGCCGTCTCTGTGCAGTGCCAGGCCTCACCCGCTGGAAGCCTCTCAGGCCAGCACACTGGGCACCGACCTCCACAATAGGCGGGGCCTTGGACCCCTTAGACAGAGCTGGAGGGGAACGTGAAAGAGCCCCGTCTGCCTCCTCCATCCCTGACGGCCGGGGCTCAGCACTGCTGGGCCCAGGCCCCTGGGCCGGTGGTGGGGCCGGACCATCTCTCGTGTATGCAGAGTCACCGTGGCTGACATCAAGAAGGAGCTGGCGGAGCTGAGGGAGAGTCAAGAACGGGGCAAGGTCAGCATGGAACATTCGGTCTCCGAAGCCTCCTTTTACCTGCAGGATCAGGTGAGGATTCCACACTCTCCAGCCACAGGGACTAGGGCCCTTCGCAGAGTTGGCTGTGGACATTGGGGATAGTAGACTCTTACCTGATATATAATTTGCAGATATTTTCTCCTGTTCTGTGGGTTGTCTTTTCACTCTCTTCGAAGTGTCTGCCTTTACATCTTTTTTTTTTTTTAACTGGAGTATAGTTGATTTACGATGTTGTATTAGTTCCAGGTGTACATGCCTTTACGTCTTGAGTGTTACGATCCTTGGTCACCCCAGAATGTTCCCAGTGAGGAGCGTTGGACTGGGAAGAGGCTCTGAGCGCTCACAGAAGGATCAGATGGGCAAAGCCACTGGGCCCAGGGGTCCCACGTCAGGAGCCCCTTTGTGCTAGAGGCCCCATTCTGGGCCCACTCCAAGTTTGTCAGGACAGTGGTTTACACCATTTCATGACCCAGAGCTGATTGTCAGGACAGCAGGAGGACAGCAGTAGATAGTGCGTTTAAGAGTCATCTGTCATCCCAAAGCTCACACCTGAGCTCAGCAACCTCCAGGGCTCCCTGGGGCCACACCTGAGAGGGCATCCACTCCCTGCTGGGCAGGCTCGGCCTCTTGACTCTTCAGAAGCGTGTCAGCTCTTCTGGTGGCAAGAGTCTTGCTGAGCTCGGGCAAAAGGGAGTCTGGCTGAAAATACATACGTGTAGAGGAAATTGGGAAAAGCAGATTCCCAGGCCAAGCGGGCAGTCTGGCCGGGGCCACCACCTGTCTGTCTTTCTGTGTGTCTGTCTTTGCCTCTGTGTCGCCTTCCTCATCCATCTCTCTCAAACACCCGCACATCTCTCTTCCCTTCTGCTCTCAGCCAGCTTTTTTCTCTCTCACACACAGTCCAAAAGGGCTGCCCCAGGCCTTGCAGTGTTACGCGCTTCCAGGAAAGGGGGCCTTAGGTTGGTGCAGTCCCTCTCTCTAAGCCAGGACACGACGTCACAGGTCTTTGGCCAGTCGGGTGTCTAGCTGGGACCAATCATTTGCGGGGACAAACTGGGACCATGGGATCCAGAAGAGAGCAGGAGGGCGAGCGGAAGGAGTTTGTTCCCAGCCAGGCCATGAGAGACCCCTGTAGTTGTAGCACTTATCACATTCTCTCTCTTTTTTTTTTATTGAAGTGTAGTTGATTTACACTCTCATATCAGTTTCAAATGCACACCATAGTGATTCACTGTTTTTATAGATTATATTCCACTTAAAGTTATTATAAAATAATGGCTCTATTTCCCTGTGCTGTACAATATATCCTTGTGGCTTTTTTGTTTTACACATAGTAGTTTGTCCCTCTTAATCTCCTACCCCATCTTGTCCCTCCCCCTTCCCTCCCCCCACTGGTAACCACTAGTTCTCTAGATCTGTCGAGTCTGTTTCTGTTTTGTTATATTTACTAGTTCGTTTTATCTTTTAGATTCTACATATAAGTGACAACACACAGTATTTGTCTTTCTCTGTCTGGCCTATTTCACTAAGGATAATACTCTCTAGGTCAATCTATGTCGTTGCAAATGGCAAAATTTTCATTCTTTTTTATGGCTGAGTAGTATTCCGTTTTACATATAAACCACATCTTCTTTATCCATTCATCTGTTGATGGAAACTTAGGTCGCTTCCATATCTTAGCTATTGTAAATAGTGCTTCCTTGGACATTGGGGTGCATGCATCTTTTCGAATTAGTGTTTTCATTTTCTTCGGATAATATATACCCAGGAGTGGAATAGCCGGATCATACAGTAGTTCTATTTTTAGTTTTTTGAGGAACCTCCATACTGTTCTCCATAGTGACTGCACCAATTTACATTCCCACCAACAGTGTAGGAGGGTTCCCTTTTCTCCACACCCTCTCCAGAATTTGTTATTTGTAGACTTTTTGATGATGGCCATTCTGACTGGTGTGAGGTGATATCTCATTGTGGTTTTGATTTGTGTAGGAGGTTCCCTTTTCTCCACACCCTCTCCAGAATTTGTTATTTGTAGACTTTTTGATGATGGCCATTCTGACTGGTGTGAGGTGATATCTCATTGTGGTTTTGATTTGCATCTCTAATGATTAGCAGTGTTGAGCATCTTTTCATGTGCCTGTTGGCCATTTGTATGTCTTCTTTGGAACGACGTCTGTTCAGGTCTTCTATCCATTTTTTAATCAGGTTGTTTTTTTGATATTGAATTTATGAGCTGTTTATATATTTTGGATATTAACCCCTTATGGGTCATATCATTTGCAGATATTTTCTCCGATTCCATAGGTTGTGTTTTCTTTTTGTTGATGGTTTCCTTTGCCGTGCAAAAGCTTTTATTTATTTATTTAAAAGAATCGATTTTATTTATTATTTATTTATTTTTGGTTGCGTTGGGTCTTCGTTGCTGCACGCAGGCTTTCTCTAGTTGTGTCGAGTGGGGGCTACTCTTTTTTGCGGTGCGTGGGCTTCTCATTGCAGTGGCTTCTCTTTGTTGTGGAACACGGGTTCTAGGCGCGTAGGCTTCAGTAGTTGTGGCATGCGGGCTTAGTAGTTGTGGTGCACAGGCTTAGTTGCTCCGGGCATGTGGGATCTTCCCGGACCAGGGATCAAACCCATGTCCCCTGCCTTGGCAGGTGGATTCTTAACCACTGCACCACCAGGGAAGTCCCCCAAAACTTTTAAGTTTAATTAGGTCTCATTTGTTTATTTTTGCTTTTGTCTCCTTTGACTTAGGAGACAGATCCAAAAAATATTGCTACGATTTATGTCAAAGAGTGTTCTGCGTATGTTTTCCTCTAGGAGTTTTATGGTTTCCAGTCTTACATTGAGGTCTTCAGTCCATTTTGAGTTTATTTTTGTATATGGTGTGAGAAAATCACATTCTCTTATTGTTATTTACATTCTAGATGGGGACAGAGCGTGTGTGAGCCCACCCCTTGTGTTCCCAGGGCCGGGAGCAGGGCCTATGTGTCAGCAGGGTGTTTGTGGACTAATGGACATCAGCTCTGTAGGATTTAGCTAGAGGAGATGTGTTCTCACACTGCACCAATGGGCTGGCTGGAGAAAGAAGCCTCCTTCCTGCAAGAGCTTTATCAACATCTGTGCTACCCTCCCTGGGAGCTCTGGTCACTATTTAATGGACGGAGGTCGAGCGCCTCCCATGTGCTGCACACCCTGGGAGGCACTGAGGCTGCGGGACAGCCCAGATCACAGCAGGCCAGGGCAGAAAGCACTCGCTGGTGGCGACCGCGTGGATGCAGCATAGCTGGGCCTCACTCACTGCCCTGCACCCGCCCTCTCGCCCGTGCCCAGTTAGACAAGCTCAGGACGATCATCGAGAACATGCTGGCCTCATCCTCCACGCTCCTGTCCATGAGCATGAGCGCGGCCCCGCACAAGCTCCTGACCACCCTGGCACCCGGCCAGATCGACCCTGCAGCCACCTGCCCAGCCTGCAGCCTGGACCTGAGTCACCAGGTCAGCATGCTGGTGCAGCGCTACGAGCAGCTCCAGGACATGGTCAGCAACCTGGCTGCCTCCCGGCCCTCCAAGAAGGCCAAGCTGCAGAGCCAGGTGATGCCGCCTGCTTTCCTCCGGTGCGGCCGCTCATGGCCCGCCTGCAGGGAGCCCCTTGGGGAGTCCCCGGGGGAGGGATGTTTGGGCCACTTTTCCATGACGGAGCCCTTTAGCGACCGCACGGAAGTCCCTGGTCTTTCCGTAGGGTCGCAGGGAGGGCAGCCGTAGAGCTGGCTCTGGGGATGGGGGACCACGGGGAAGAGCTGGCTCCATGGGTGGGGACAGCACGGCTGGCTGAGGGGTGGAGCAGTGCCATTCACATGCCTCAGGACGCTGGCATAGCCTTAGCATCCATCGCCCCTCCTTCATGCCGGTCTTCTGGACTCCTTCCCACTTCCCCTCCAAAGGGCAGGCCTGCTGGTGGGGCAGGGAGTAGCCCAAGTCCCTGAGGCCTGCCTCTTAGACTCCAGAATTCAGATTCAGCTCAGGGTGGGTGGTGAGGCTGTAGCCCACACCCCAACTCTCAGGGGAGCAGCTCACCACTGCTGGGCCTTGAGACCGCCTCTACTGACCACCCACCCCAGTGGACCAGGTCCCTCAAGGCTAGTCCATGAGGAGGTGGGGAATTGTGGCGGCAACTGAGGAGATCCAGAATGGGGTCTGAAGTCGGCCTGTCTGCCGGGTGATGTTTTAAGGGCTGACTTAGCAGGGGCGGCAGTACCCCTGCGGGTCCCCCAGGGAGGCTGCCTTTGTCCTGCTGCAGGATGAAGAGCTACTGGGCCGCGTGCAGAGCGCCATCCTGCAGGTACAGGGCGACTGTGAGAAACTCAGCGTCACCACCGGCAACCTCATCGAGGACCATCGGCAGAGGCAGAAGGACATCGAAGTGAGGGCGGGCAGGGGGTGGGGGCGGGGCCGAGGCATGGCCCCAGTTCCTCTTTGTTCCTTATTCCCTGCTCCCTCGGCCTCCCAGGTGTTGTACCAGGGTCTGGAGAAGCTGGAGAAGGAAAAGGCCAACAGGGAACACCTGGAGATGGAGATCAATGTGGTAAGGCTAGGCCGAGGGGCCACCCTGCGTCCCAGGGAGGTCCCACCGCTCATTCTTCAAAAGGCTGAGAGAGTGGCTTCCCTGGTGGCGCAGTGGTTGAGAGTCCGCCTGCCGATGCAGGGGACGCGGGTTCGTGCCCCGGTCCGGGAAGATCCCACATGCCGCTGAACGGCTGGGCCCGTGAGCCATGGCCGCTGAGCCTGCGCGTCCGGAGCCTGTGCTCCCCAACGGGAGAGGCCGCGGCAGTGAGAGGCCTGTGTACTGCAAAAAAAAAAACGCTGAGAGAGGAGGCGGGTCCGACGGGGGATGTGGGCTCAGTGCTGGCACTCTCACTGCAGGGAGTGGGGCTCCCCCATGGCTCTCTCCCATCTGGGGGACCTCTTCCTCTCTCCGGGCAGAAAGCCGACAAGAGTGCCCTGGCGGCCAAAGTGAGCCGTGTCCAGTTTGACGCCACCACGGAGCAGCTGAACCACATGATGCAGGAGCTGGTGGCCAAGATGAGCGGGCGGGAGGGGGACTGGCAGAAGATGCTGGACAGGCTCCTGGTGGAGATGGACAACAAGGTGAGGGGTGGGAGGCTCCAGGGCCCCCTGGACTGGGACAATGCCCTCCTCTCCAGGCGCCGCGGACCCCACCTGCTTCCTCAGAGCTCACCTGGGCCCCGCCCTCACCCACAGCTGGACCGCCTGGAGCTGGACCCAGTGAAGCAGTCACTGGAGGATGGTTGGAAATCCTTGCGACTGCAGCTCAAAGAGCGGTCTCCGCTCTACCAGGCGGACGAGGCAGCCACCATGCGGAGGTGAGGCCTGGAATGGGTGAGGGCAGGCCGGCTGGAGGTGTGCTCAGGGGGAATGGTTGATCTTGCCTGGGACCATCCCGCAGTAGGAGTGACAGAGTTTTAGAGCTTGAAAAGCTCTTCTAGCTCAGGCCAGTTCACATTACAGCTGAGAGAGGGAGGGGAGGGAGGCATAAGGCTCTCTGGGCACAGGTGGGAGGGGGTCCACAGCCCCCAGAGCTGAGAGCACTTCTGGTGGGCCTGGCCCATGGCAGCCTGAGTCCCAGGATTTCCATTCCTGGCCGCCAGAGGGCTCCCGAGGCTTACGCAGGGCAGTCCTGGGGCGCTTGGGAACCCTGCCGGCTTTGGGTTAGGGTAGGTGGGTGCTGGGTGTGTGCCCAGAAGCGGACACGTCTAGGAGCTGGTGAGTCTGGTGGCCTGGGGCCTGTCACCCTGGGCACTGAGCGTCCAGCCTGCCTGGCCCACAGAGCGCCGAGCCCGCTGGGTTCTCTGTCTCCCGCGTTCCGGTCCCTCTGGGCAGGGCGCTCACCCTGTGTGTGTTCCACCTCCTCACAGGCAGCTCCTGGCACACTTCCACTGCCTCTCATGTGACCGTCCCCTGGAGACACCTGTGACTGGACAGTGAGTGGCCCCAGCTGGTGGCCACGATGGGGGCGGGCTCGGCAGGGCTGCGTCTCCTGTATCCCAGGCCTGTCTCCACCTCCTGTCAGCTCCTGCTGTCTCACTGTTCACTCCGTACCCCCTGGCTGCTCCTACCCCGGCCTTCAGCCCCCCACCCCTGCCCGGGCGGGGAGGCTCCTCGGGCAGGTGGAGTGTGGGGAGTGGGTGGGGGGCTTGGACGATGGGGTTCCTCACACTCCAGCCTTCCCTTCGCTCTGTCCCTGCCCAGAGTCATCCCCCTGACTCCTGTGGGCCCAGGCCTGCCCGGGCACCGGTCCATCCGCCCCTACACGGTCTTTGAACTGGAGCAGGTCCGGCAGCAGAGCCGCAAGTACGGGCAGCGGAGGGAGTCCTGTGCAGGGCTTTGCAGGGGGGTCTGGAGGGCACGGGTGGAGGCTCCTCCTCACGCCTGGGGTGGGCAGTAGGGGCGGTGCTGCTAGGCTGCTGGCGGAGCTCCCGGCTCCTCCCAGGAGAGCGCCGACCTAGTAACCACCTGCCTTTGGGTCCCTGCTGGGCATCCTGGGGGGACATTGCCTCTGAGACCCCTCCACTCCCTGCTCATACCGGGCATGTGAGGGAGGGAGGCGGTGGCTCCACCAGTGGGTGGGATTAGTGGGTGGGGGGCGTGTTTCACGCCCTCTGGGGCTCCTGCCCTCCTCCCCACAGCCTTTTCACCTCCTCCTTGAGGGGAGGATGCCGGGGGCATGGCTCACCCCCTGCTGCCCCCCC
>NW_006780945.1:570902-578997 GCF_000442215.2 Lipotes vexillifer
GCCGTCACCGCAGCCTGCAGCTGGGCAGTGCTGCCTTCCCCTGGGGCAACCTGGGGCAGACGGAGCAGAGCGTGGGGCGCCTGCGCAGCATGCACTCCAAGATGCTGATGGACATCGAGAAGGTGCAGATCCACTTCGGGGGCTCCGTCAAGGCCAGCAGCCAGATGATCCGCAAGCTGCTGCACTCCCAGTGCCTCAGCTGCCCCTGCTACAGACGGTGGGCGGCCGGGCCGGGCCCCCGGGACAGGCGGTGAGCTTCGGCCCGCTCACAGCCCACCCACCACCGAGAGCCTGGCACAGAGCGGGGGAGTATGTGTGCATGTGTGTGTAAGAGAGAGAATGTGTGTGTGAATGTGTGTGAACACGTGTGAGTGTGAGAGAGCATTGTTCATGTGTATTGTACAAGTGTGTGTGTGTGTGTGAGAGAGATTATGTGTGTGCATGAGGGGTGGGGCCTGTGTGTGGGAGAATGTGTGTGAACGTGTGTATAAAGGTGTATGAGAATGTATGATTGTGTGTGAACATGTACGTGTATGAATGTGTGAGAGTATGTGAATGTGTGTGTGTGAATATGTGAGTGAACATACGTGTGAATGAGAATGTGTGTGAATGTATGTGTGTGAACACGTACGTGTGAGAATGTGTGTGTGCCCGTGTGTGTGTGTGTGTGTGTGTGTGTCCTTCAGGGTGGCAGGGCCGGGCCGTCCTGCTCACTCACCCCCTGCCCTGTCCTGGCTCGAGCGCTGCCCCCCGCCCCACCCTAGGCGTGTCCCCGGCCACACCTGCTCCCCGTGACTCCGCTGTCTTCACTGCAGGCTGCCAGACGTGGCCGATCACACCTACCCGAGGGCACCCCGGCACTGCGGGGGCAGCCACACCCTCACCTACCCCTACCGCCGCAACCGCCTGCAGCACCTGGCACAGGGCCTGTACCCCACCGAGGAGAACCAGATCGCCAGGAAGGTGGGGGGCACTGCCGTGACGCCAGCCTCTCAGGTCCCTCTGGAAAATGCACCAGAAGTCCCCTCCTGGGCCCTCGGCCTCAGGGCGGCTTCTTAGTCAGACCCAGAGTCCAAGCGTCAGGCTCTTACCCTTTCCTGGGAAGAGGAATGCCAACCCGGCCACCCGCCCACCTGGCACTACCGCCTCCACCACGGGCCCCCCCTTCCCCCTGTTGCTCGGCCCTGGCACCGCCCAGAGCCCCCTCAAGGGCTCTGAGCACCGTTTGGTGCCGGCCTCAGGCAAGGACCACCCTCTGGGAGGCAGGACGGGAGGGCAGCTCTGAGCGGCACTCGCCCATCTCCACAGCATGACGAGGTGGATATCCTGGGCCTGGATGGACATATTTACAAGGGACGGATGGATACAAGGCTGCCGGACATCCTGAACAAAGACAGTGAGTGTCCAGGTGGCCCAGAGGCCCCTCAGCCTCCTTGCTTGGGTCCCACAGGGTCCGCCCGGCTCCTTAAGGCCCTTCTTGTGGCCCTCAGGCCCTGACTGCCTTCCTCCACCTCCCTGACTCCAAAGGTTCAGGTCTCCAAGAGCCTCCGGGTCAGTGTTTGCAGAAGGGGGACAGCTGTCCAGTCTCAGCCAACTATGGGATGTGGCCCCATCTTTCCTTGCCAGCTTTTATCCTCAGACGCCACCCCAGTCTTCCTGCCTAAGCCTCTGTTCCCAGCATCACCGAGGCCAAGTCCTACCCCTTCTTCATAACTCAGAATACCCTCCCCTGAGCCCCCCACCACTTTGTGAATCACCCGTGTCCTGGAATGTCCCTTTCCAGTTAGCCATCCTGAGGTGTGCCATTTGTCACTTCCCACCGGGTCTCACCGCCCTGTATGCACCTTTCTAGTTGCCTCCCCTCCTGAACTATAAACCTGGAGTCAGAACTCACCCAGCACCCGGCACGGGGCTGATGTCTGTGGGTGGATATCCGAGTGAGTGAGTGGGTGGATGGATGGATGGACAGACAGGTGGCCGGGCGGACATTTCAGTGGATGAAGTGCTTACGAGGGGCATATCCACCAATAAAGATGGGGAAGGACGCCAGCTGAGGCTGGCTGTGACCAGCAGCGCTGGCAGCGCTCCCCATCCCCACGGGTCCCCACAGGGCTCCCACCCGGTGTCTCAGAACTGCCCCTCCCCTCCACTCTCTCCATCAGATTCGGGGATAAAGCACAAGGCCAAGCAGTCCCAGCCCCACGTGCGCCGGCAGCAGTCACTCAGCGACAGCGGTCAGCTGCCCTCACGGCCCCAGAGCGCTCAGATGCTGGCTGGCAACGACTCAGGTAGCTCCTCTCTGGATGGAGGGTCCTTCTGGGTGGCCTAGGCACTGCCCCTCGCCTCTCCTTGCCCCGTCAGGCCCCTTTCCTGCCCATGACTGGTAAAAACCTTTATTTCCCTGGAGAGAGGAAGGGCCTGGGAGCTGAGGGACGGGATGCAAGGGAGGAGAGAGAAAACCCTTCATTGCTGAGAGCTTGATAATGCGCCAGGTCTGTGGTCAGATACTGTTACTGCCCCCATTTCACAGAAGAGGAAATAGGGACAGAGTTGCAGCCCGAGCTCTGGCTCCAGGCCCGAGTCCTTCCCCTGCTCACATGTGCCGACTCTCACCTGCCCAGTGAGATGACAAACCTGCCAGCGGGGCTGGAGATGCACATGGACGTGCCTCCTGGGGAGGGGCTCGAGGAGCCCACCCCGGGGCCGCGGTCCTCCACTGCTCACTGAGGGGAGCTATAAATAAATGTTTAGGAAAAAGCTTGGGGCCATGCAGCTTCTCTGGTCCTGGCTCAGGAAGGTGGAGTGAGAGGGAGGGGCCGCTGCAGGTCGGATGGCAGACCTCTTGCAGCCTGACCATTAGGCCATGGAGCTAAGCCCCCTGGCCTGGAAGGTCCCCCAGAGGGGCTAAATCCTGCCTGAAAGCCAGGGGCTAAATGCTGCCTGAAAGCCAGAGGGCTAAGGGTTCCCTTGGGGTTTGGCTACACATGGGGCCAGAGAGGGACAGTGGCCTGGAGCTAGGAGGCTGGATCACTTCCAGGTGACTCTGAGCACCTCTCCCCCTTCTCTTGACCAGTTTCCTCATCTGTCGATAAAAGGGTGCTGGATTAGGGCTGCTTAGTTAGGCTCCCCCTTGAGAGTCTAAGAAAGGTGCTGACTTTCTTCCCGTAAAAAGCTACGCACCCACAATGCTTTACAGCTTCTTCCAGAGGTTCAAGGACCACCCCCACCCCCTGCCCAGGTTAAGAGCCCCAGCTAGGTACTTTTTACACCCCCCTTCCAGTTCCAGCATTCAGTGAGTGCCTGGAGGAAGCAGAAACAGAATAAGCGGAAACAGAGTAAGTGGTGGTCATGTTGCCTCGCCTCTGTTGAGGGTTCCTCACTGGCCAGGCACTGCTGAGGAGCTTTCCACTTACAAACCATTCTTCATCCTCACGCATTAAGAGGCAGGGACCACTGTTGGTCCCACCTACAGCTGAGAAAGCCGAGGCACAGAGAGGTTAAAGTTTTTGCACAAGGTCACACAGCCAGGAAGCAGCAGAGCTGGAGTTCAAAGCCAAGCCATCTGGCCCCAGAGCCAGCGCTGGTGACAAAGGGTAAGAGCCTGGGTTGGAGGATTCAGCAGTGGACCGACAGCACAGGTCTGTGGCTCTTGGTTCCGAGATGATTTCTTGGGGGTACTTAGCTTTTTTCTCCCCAGCACTCCACCATCTACTCCAAGGGCACTTAAAACATGTGGAAGCAGCAGCAAGAGGGAGGGTAGTGTTAGGGAAGATTCCTGCACCTATTTGTGTCAATATTGCCTAAACAGCCCCTGTATTAAGAGGGAACGTTACCAAAGAGGCAGGCTCTCAGCCCCTGGTGAAAGCTTGTTTATTTTTAACTCAGATTATAAAGGAGTGTGACTTAGGGGCTTGTATGAGGGCTTGCCACCCCCCCCCACCCCCACCCCCCAGCATGATGCCCTAGCTCAGCCTGGCTACTGGGGCTGCTCTCGACTTCCCTGGGCTTCGCGCTAGCTGGGGTGGGTCGCTGGGGGGCGTGGGAGCGAGGCAGAGCCAGGTCTGCTCCCTCCTGTCTCGCAGGTTCTTCTTTTCAACGGAAAGACAGACCCGTCTCCACAGAGGGGCGCCTCTCCCAGCCGAATACAGCTCACCTGCCCAGTGAGATGACAAACCTGCCAGCGGGGCTGGAGATGCACATGGACGTGCCTCCTGGGGAGGGACTCGAGGAGCCCACCCAGGGGCCAGGCCGCAGTCCACCACTGCTCACTGAGCAGGGCTATAAATAAATGTTTAGGAAAAAGCTTGGGGCCATGCAGCTTCTCTGGTCCCGGCTCAGGAAGGTGGAGTGAGAGGGAGGGGCCGCTGCAGGTCAGATGGCAGACCTCTTGCAGCCTGACCATTAGGCCATGGCCCCCAAACAGGTTGAGTTATTCGCTGAGGGTGCCAGGGCTTCGAGAGGGCTGAGTGTTGGACCCAGGGCCAGGAAGAGGCAGCACAGGCCAGACCCCAAGCTCCGGGGACTGGCGGACCTGCAAGCCCTCTCCTGACCCCGGCTGGACCAGGTGCTGTGGCCTTCTCTGGCACCGGCACTGCCTTCCATCTGGGGAGGCTGGCCAGGGTACTCTGGTGAGCTTGGGATGCTTCATGTCTGTGCTTGAGCTGTACCTTGTGTACGAGCTGTACCTTGTGTATCTTGGAGCAAAGGTAAGGGTGGCAGCCCTCTGGCTGCTGGCAGGGAGGCTCCTGGCACATCCTGGGGCGGGGGAGCAGTGCCACCAGCACCTGGGAAGGTTCCTGTTTGCTGTCCTCTGTGGCTTACCCTTGAGTGGCTGCTGCAGACGCAGGAGGGGCCCAGACCCAGGGGCCGCCAGGGCTAGGTCGTGTCCCTAGTCCCTATTCCCCTCCCCTCCCCACCCCTCCCCAGGAAGATAGAGCAGAAGTGTGCCTGGCATTTGCCAGGGGGTCTTGAGGCCTGGCCCTTGTCCTGCTTCAGTGTCACCCCAAACAGGCCAGAGGGCTCACTGCTGTCCCCCAAGTCAACTGTAAGGGACAAGCCCGTCCCGTCAAAGCCCCAGGGACAAGGGAGAGCTGCCCCGCACCCGGACGGAGGCCTTTGCAGTCATGGAAGCAGTTTGCTGCTTTCAGATCCGTTCTCAGCAGCTCCCTCCTCCAAGGTGGGGTTCCCTCCCTCCCCCTCCCCCCACCCCCAGTCCCCTCTGACGTGGGAAAGGGATGTCTGGGCCCAGTAAGAGGGCTGCTTCAGGGTGTGAGTTGAGGGACGACAGAGTCACACAGGGAAGTGTAGCAGGAAGTAACCGAGAAAAGGGTTTCTCCCTCGTCCCCCTGTGGGCACAGGAGGGTGGAGTTGGCTGGGGGTGTCATGGGTGGGGCAGGCGCTCCCTGCGGGAAGGGGCATCCCCCATCTCTCCCCATCTGCTGAGATCCCGTTCACTGTTGAACGCTGGGGTCCCAGTCGGCACCGCCCACACCCCCGCACCCTTTTCTCTGCAAGGGGGCGGCAGGGCCAGGCCCAGGCCTCCTCTGCTCCTGCCTGAGAAATGTCAGGTCACTGGCTCAGTGTCCCTGGCCTAGAATCCAAACTCACCAGCTTGGCAGGGAGGAGCAGCAGCCAGGCCTCCCCAATGCCCCCGAAAGGATGAGGGGTGACATTCTCCAAGCAGCCCAGGCCACCCCTGCCTCCCCGCACCTGGACCCGCCTGCCTACGCTCACCCAGGCCGCCCAGCACTGACCGCCCACGTGCCCACGAGGGGCCTTCCCCTTCCAGCCTGGGAAAGCACAGGTGGGCAGAGTGAGGGGTGCGGGTGGGAGGAGTCTCACAGGTTTCCAAGGAGGAAACAAAACTGAAACGACAAACCCAGCTTCAAATACATGATCTATCACATGCAGAGGGACCAAGGACAGCTGCGTCCCCGGTTCTGCTCCACTCCTGCAGGGGTGGCCCCACAGGTGACCTTGTGAAGACACACGAGGCCCAGGAGCAGCATGGGCTGGCTTGCCAGGTGGGGCCCTTCCCAAGTGTCACTGCACCTTGGGCCTGAACCTCCAGGCCCCGCAGTCCTGATCAACAGCAGTGCCCGGGCTGCTGAGGGAGGGAGGGAAGGAGCCCACTCACACATGTTAAAGGGGTTTGTTTTTTGCGGGGACAGGGGGCTCAGGAGGAATCCCAACCCTGGGGCCAGCCACCCACTCCTCCATTCGGGCGGACAAGCTCCTCATGCACCTGGCCACCTGCGCTGGAGTCTGAGAAGAGCCCAACTGCCATCACCACTGCTTCCATTCCAGCGCCTGAAGGCCGAGTGAAGGTGGGAAGGGAAAGGAAGCCAGTCCTCTTGGGGACCCACCCAGTCTCTGTGGCTCCCTGATCACCTCAGTTGACCTTTGGGACAGGGCCACACAACATGCACATGGGGACAAGTTACCCCAAAGGAGGCTGAGGGCAGGGACAGCAGAGACAGGCTCAGCGGCAAGTGCCTGGGGGAGCAGGCAGAAGCGTGGGGCTGCCACTGGGCCCCCAGGCAGGGAGGCAGCTCCCCCACTGCAGGCACAGACAGGGGCTCCGGGGCTGAGGCCTAGCCTGCGGCGGGCTGCACGGTGGCGAGAGCCAAGGGGAGAGGGTTACCGTAGCCCAGCCAGGACCTGCCTCCTCCCCACGCCCAACCGGAGCCAGCCTGTCACATGGCCCCCTGGCCGGGATGCCCCTTATCAGAGCATCCAGACCCGCCACGTGGCAATGGGGCTGGTCCCCCAACTGCAGCACAGCCGAGAGCCTCACCACCCCTCTGCCCAAGGAGCACGCTCTCCACACCAAGGTAAAGAAAGGCACCATAAACCAGGCAAGTTAGAAAAGTCTCTTTTAAGTTTTAAATTAAAATTTCACCCTGGTGAGATGACTGATTTGGGAACTAAATCCAAAGGCAAGCTCTCCACTCTGTTGTCTGCGGCTGGGCTGCACGGTGGAAGAGGCAGGGCAGCTACGGGGGTCAAGCCCACTGGCAGAGCCCGGGCCTCTGAGCCCAGTTGGCTCTTAAAGTCCCTCACAAGCCCCGCACACCTAGATGGAGACGGGGTGACACCAGGAGAGGTGACAAGAGCCGGAGAGCCACTGACTGGGGGTGGGGAGAGCCTCAGGACGGCGAAGAGGGCCCACACCTTCAGCCAGCCGGCGCACCCCTCCTGCCGCCATCACGGGGAGTGGAGAGGTGGTGGCCCTTCTCCTGATTCCAGAAGGTGTGGCCTTTGAGAGGAGGCAGCCGGCAGACACCTCCTGACTGCAGGATCACGCCACCTGGCTTCCAAGCACCTGCGCCCGAGACCGGGGTGGAGGATGGGGTGCTGGCCCAAGGGGAGGCTTCTCTGGCCCTTCCCCGCTGACCCAACACCCGTCAGCCAGCCCCATTCTCACATACATTAGTTACTTTTATATATTCATATATATATTATAGTTATATATTAAAAAGAGAAAAAAAACTTGCCTGAAGAGAAAACTCCTGAAGGACCCAAGTGGCTCAGGAAGTTTACTGTCCCCTCCACCCACAAAAATTCTCTTATAAAATCTTCCAGTGCGATCTTCAGGAAACCCCGCCCGCCCCAGCTCCCCCCACCCCGCCCTGGCCCTCCTGTGTCCCCACGACCCTGGACTGCCCCCCAGCTCCAGCCCAGTGCCCGGCGGCATCCAGTCTCATCTCTGGCCATCCATTGCAGCCACGGCTTTCTGCTGGGTGCCCCCCTGCTGTGCTCCGGGCGGCCACGTGGGCTGCGAGTGGTGGAGATGGTGGAAGCTGTGGGCCGTGGGGGAGGAGGGTGGGATCCAGGCGGCCTGGTGGCTGGGCGGGGACGAGGCCCAGAAGGGGCTGAAGCTTGCGGGGGGTGAGCAGGCCACCGCGGTCATGGGGCTGTTGCTGTTCTGCAGGCCCTCGGAGGCGCGAAGCTTGGAGAACATGGCCAGCGCGTCAGGGAAGTTGGGCGGCGTGGCAGGTGTGTTGCTCGGGGTGCACATCTGCTGGGAGAGAACACTGGGGTTGCGAGGGCTGCCTGCACCGCCCCCCCGCCCCCCCCCATCCCAGGCCACTGT
>NW_006780945.1:579056-580371 GCF_000442215.2 Lipotes vexillifer
CAGCAGGACAAAAGCACCCCTTGCACCCTGAGCCAATAAAAACAGAAAACCGGGGGCGGACTCCTACAATTTTTGTCAAAACCAAAGAGTGTTTCCTGATGCTTGGGAATGACGCTCTGAGTGTCAGAAGTAGATGGTTAATTCCAGCAGAAGCTAGGGTGTCAGATTGAAGCCAGGACAAGGGAGGCAGCCCAGGACACCAATGCTGAGCGCCTCACCCTGGGTGAGAAACCAGCTGGCTCCTCAATAATCCGCCCTCAGACGTTCCAAGGTTGTTAGTCAAGGGAAGGCGGCCAGATCCAGGATCTCCCTCCTATGCCAACCCCGGGGAGGCTGCACTTGCTTGGTGCTTGGGTCCGTTCCACATCCACAGCGCCAGCCAGCAGGCCTCGGGGCCTCAGCCTGCGCTCTCTCACTTCTCACCAGGGTGCTAGGTCATTCTGATGGTCCTCTCGGTTACAGATGAGGAAACTGAGGCCCAGAGCTCAGGTCACTGGACCAAAAACACACCGCTGCAGGGCACAAGTTGAGAAGCCCGAATCCCGGGGCTCCCAGGTCTGCAGGCCCAAGCTCTTAACCTCTACCCAGCCCCACTCTGCACTTAAGTGCAGCTTCATGCCTGGGCTCCCCGAGGACAAAAACCGGCGTCTCCCAGCAGGCTGCCCTTGGCCAGATGCTGCCAGTGTCTCGGTCCACTCAGCCCCTCTCAGCCCGCTTTGTGAGGGCAGCTGCAAACATCCCAGCATCTGCTGTCTTCTGCCACTACCCTGAGCAGGAACCCCAGCCAGGAAGGGCAGGGGCTGGGCTGCTGGGCGGTAACTGGCAGCCTCCCTGCAAACAGCGGGAACCGCAGGCCTCCCAGCCCTGTGGCGTGGGGGGCATGGGGGTGCCACCCCACCGAGCACTTCACCAGGGTGCAGGGAAGAGGCGGCAGAGAACAAGGCCTGCCCAAAGCCAGTTCTGACCCTGCAGCAGCTTCTCTCTTTCCCAGGAAGCCACGGGAGCCCTTCTTTGAATTTCTCCTAATTTTAGCAACACCGGCCCCTCCCCCAGGCACAGGGCTCAGGGAGCACGATTCTAGGGCTCCTCACCTTGCTCCCAGGGCTCTGTCCCGGGAGCTTCCACAGCTCTGCAATTAAACCCCAGCCCAGGAGGACAGGCCCACGGGAGGGGGGCAAACCCCCTCTGAACTGGGCCGGCTCCACACCAGCAGCTGGGGCGCTCCAACCAGAGTCCTCTCCAGGGAGGCCACAGGACCGGGCCTGGCCCCACCCAGACCATTTCCCTCCTCCCTTCACTCTTCCCCGCCCCGCCC
>NW_006780945.1:580509-582107 GCF_000442215.2 Lipotes vexillifer
CCCCGCCCCCGCCCCCCCCCCCCAGGGCTGACTTCTCGGCAGCAGGAAACAATGAATGGGGGGTTGGGGGGGACAGGCCAATTGCATCACAGCATCGTGACCGACTTCCCCAGTTCACCTAGCCAGTGAAGCCTGTCTCCTCAGCAGCCACCCTGCCCCCCGCCCCCGCCCCCGACAGCGGCCTGGATCAGGGGCAGGCCTGTGTCCACCTGCCTGTGTGAGCTCGGGCAAGTCCCTTAACCTCTCTGGAGTTTCTCTCTACTTCTATAAAACCAGGGGTTTGGACCAGGTCCTGTAAAAGTCCCTCCAGCTCCGCTTCTAATAGCTATGGATGGAGCTTTCCAGCTCTCAAGCACACCCAGCGTCCACTGCACCCTGCTAATGTCCTACTGCTTCGCATCCAGTGTCTTTCTCCTCTTCCCGGCCCTTCCCAATCTAACCCAGGAGTCCGCCCTTATCTAGGAAGATGCCTCCGACTGTGTATGTACAGTCATCTATGGGACAACCATTTATCAGCAGCTCCTGGCCTGGGTCACTTCTGGGGTCTTTATCTAACATTTTCCTTTGATTTATTATCTCTAAAAAAAATTACCAACTCCTTGAGGGCAGGGATGGCATTCTCTTGGATACACTGATCATAATGTCTGTTAGAAAACCAGCCACAGCCCTTGAGGGAAGCTTCAAAAAGATAACAGTCCCTCAGGATTTGCAGGGAAGGAGCAACAGAACCTAAAAGAACCATCAGTCCCAGCTCTCGGGGGGCGAGCCCCTCTGTTCAGGGCAGCACAGAGTGGCTGTGCTGGAAGCCTGGGCCTTTTGAAACGACCACAGTTGGTGGAGCAAACCTCAAGGCCCCTTTAGGAGGAGACGGAGGCAAGATGGAGGCAAGCTCCAGGCTCACACCGGAGCTTCCCATGGTCCGGTACAGGGGAGGGTCCCCTGGAGATGAACCCCTCTTGGGTTTACCAAGAGCCCAGCCTCAACTGCCACCGCCCTGCAGCCAGCATAATTCTCATCATATTCCGATGCAGTTCTGTTTTTTGCTTTATACAAACAGCCTGGGCTATTCCAAGAGACAAGCTGGTTAAAAGGATCAAAACAGACCCCTCTCTACTTGTCCTTTGCAACTAGATGAATACAGAGCGCCAAAGACAAGACACAGCAGAGGAACCATTTGCAGCTTCTCCAGGCAAGGCAGCGGCTCTGAGAAGGGAGCCACGGGCAAGGACACCAAAATGCCAAAAATGTACTCCAGAAGCCATAACAGATCTCCTGGGGAATCATGTTTTACAATCCCTATCTTGGGGCCCTCCCCCAACCAGCAGGGCTAATAGGTAACTAGAGAGGTAGAGAAGGCATTCAATCCTCTAAAGTGAAAGGGATGTCCTATGCCTGTGGAAAGCAGGGCAGGAGGGCAAAGGCCCAGGCCTGGGGCCAGCTTGGAAAAGAGAAGAAAGCAAATCCAGGCCTGAACCACTTCTGTTTCCTGTGTTTTATGTATCTTCACCTACTGAGATTAAACGCATTCTTGGCTTATCTTGTCAAAAATCTGTAAGTCTTCCATGCTCAGGGTAGGTCTTTTTCCATGAACAGGAAAG
>NW_006780945.1:582117-584061 GCF_000442215.2 Lipotes vexillifer
CTGGGTAGAGCCCAGCTCCCAGGCCAGGGTGAATTTATCCCTTTCCTGTTCTCTGCAGAGCTGGGTTGTCTGGATGGGGGGCTGCCACTCCAACAGCAAGACGGGTGCTCCATATAGACAGACATTCCAGGTCTCAGTCCCCTCGGGGCCCTTCACTCGGCCCGGGTTCCCCCGACGTCTAGTTGTCGTTCGAGCCCCCCTCCCCACTCCCTGCCAGCCGGCCACTCCGCCGGCCACCCTCGCCGCCCTCCTAGCCCCTGGCCCAGGGGGAGCACCGAGCACAAGGCCTCCGGTCGAACTACAGCAGCCCAGGAGGCCTGACCGCAAAGTTGGGCGAGTCAGCCGGCCCTGGGAGCCGCTCTTTCCTGGAAGACATTTTGGCTCTTTGTTTACATCGCGGCTCGGCGCTCCCCGGCAACATGGCTGTCACCGTCGGCGCCTGACAGCGGCCCCCGGCCCGCGCCCTCGGCCGCCTGGGTGGGCTGCGGCCGCGGCGAGGCCGGCCCTCCAGCCCGCCGGCCCTCCCGTCGGAGCCCGGCCACACTTACCATCTGGTGGTGGTGGTGGCTGTTGGGAATGTTGGTTTCTTGGAAAAACGTGCTCAGGGCGGTCTGCGGACAAACATAGCGGCAGGGCGGCGGTTAACGGGGACGGGGCAGGAAGCCCACCGGCCGGCCCTGCCCCACCGGCCGGGCTCACCCGCAGTGTCCGCGGCGCCGCGCTCGGGCCGCCGGGCCCGACCCCTCGGCCAGCCGGCCCGAGTCGCTCGAGGGGGCGTCCCCGGGCCGCGCGCGGAGGTACAGGGCGGCAGGGCCCCGCGCCCCACGCGAGACCACGAGGTCGCTGAGCGCCTGACGGGGCGATATAAATAGAGCTTCCCTCCCCCCACCCCCTTCCGTGGCGCGCGGCTGGGCGCCCCGGCCTGCACCCCTGCCCCAGTGCCGGCGGCCGGGGAGCGGGGCCGGCCGGCAGCACTCGCTAGCTCGGCCCGCACGCACCTCGAACTGCCAGTGGGCCGCCTGCAGGAGCTGCTTCGCCTGGTCGGCCGCGCAGCCTGCGGCCAGCACGAACTGGTTGATCATAACCTGGTGCCGCAACTCATCCATGTTCACCGACATGGCTCCGGCCGGCGCCCCCTCCCGGGATCGGCGGCCGCGGGAGGCCGGCCGCCCTCGGCTCGCGCTCGCCGCCGCCCGCGGCCTCCGGACCCTCGCCCGCCCCGCCGCCCGCCGGGCGAGTGTTGTGGTCCGGCTCGCGCGGCCGGCCGACACCACAAACAACAGTGCGGGGCGGGGCCGTGTGTCCCAACGTTCGGGGGCCGCGAGCCGCCGCCGCTGATTGGCCCGCGCCGCTCGGCCGGCGTCCGGCTCTCTGGCAGACGTTCGATTCGAATCCTGCGGCCTCCGGGCCCGCACTGTTTCTCTTTCTGCCTGGCCGCGCCCATTGGCGGACGTCGGCGCCGTGGGGCTCCCCAGCATTGGCCGGACGCTGTGTTTTGGCTCGTCCTGGCTCATGATTGGCCACGGTCCGGCGTCTGGGGAGGAGCCGCGCACGCTGATTGGTCTCCCTTGGACCTGTTTGAACTCAACTTGAAAACCTTGAGTGCCTGCTGATTGGCCGAGGCCCCTCTGTTTGCTGTTGTAGGCTTGGGGGTGGTGCAGCCAAGTTCATTCATTACTTCATTGAAACTGAACATGCTCAGCTGGAAAAGCAAGACAGAGTGGCTTTGACTCACTTCCTCTGAAAGATGTGGTCATCTCGAGAAACAGAATGATCAAAATAGAAAACAGAGCCTTTGCAGCTGCTCAACTCTCAAAATTGTTTATTTTTTTAAAACTTTCAAGCTGCTCTACTTTTTTTTTCAGCTTTTTATTGAAATGTAACGTACCCCCTTCATGCCTCCTTCCAGCCACTACCCACCCCAAGAGCCCAACAGTCTTTCCC
>NW_006780945.1:584071-584359 GCF_000442215.2 Lipotes vexillifer
GTTTTTAGGACAAAAACTTGGCTCTCTGAAGACGAAAACTACTGTTAATGTACACTATAAATACAATTGCAAGGGGGAAAGGAGACTTTCTCAGACACTAATATTCCAAGCTAAAAAACTGTTTTTCCTTAAATTGACTGGCCTAACTGAATCTTTAATTTGTTTCTATACATGTACCGGCTCTCAACCCTTGACATTTAAAAACAAAGTTTATTTATATGCACTGAGCTTCCATCTTCTGGATTAGGATTTTTTTTTTTTTTTTTTTTTTTTTTTTTTTTTTTTGGG
>NW_006780945.1:584369-598423 GCF_000442215.2 Lipotes vexillifer
CCTCTCACTGTTGTGGCCTCTCCCGTTGCGGAGCACAGGCTCCGGACGCGCAAGCTCAGCGGCCATGGCTCACGGGCCCAGCCGCTCCGCGGCATGTAGGATCTTCCCTGACCAGGGGCACAAACCCGTGTACCCTGCATCCGCAGGCGGACTCTCAACCACTGCGCCACCAGGGAAGCCCTGGATTAAGATTTTAACCTTCAAGGTTTGTGCTTGGGATTTGTGCGGGTGGGGAAAGAACTAGGAATTTAAGCATACAGAAGAAAGGCCAGAGAGTTTAGGAAGGTAAACATTGCCAGGAATTCACTGTTAGAATTTCTGTTTCTAAAAAACTTAGTAAGTTCTGGACCTGAAATACCAGTCAAAGAGTATATAATAATTAGTTAAGAGTCCTCAGAACGGGAGGGTAAGAAGAAAGCAAGCCATGGTTCTATTTTGACTTTTCCTAAAGTGGATTTAACTCTCCATCTATGAAAACTTAGCCATGTAAAAAAACAGAAGATAAATAGGAAAAAGTTATACCCAGTGTTTATGTTCTGATGAAAAACAGCCTCGGGCACTATAATGAATTTGTCCCATTTAGTTAGTCTTTTTGTTTGTTTATTTGTTGTTTGTTTTGAACGGGCAGGAGTCAACTTTTTGCCGCGGCCAAAAGACCCCTTTCTCTTCCCGTAATTGCACTTGGCCACCCCCAAGTGCTCACGGGCTGAGAACTGGAGTGTGACTAGAGAGTCAAGTACAGCTTGCAGCCCTTCCCTTTCAGTAATTGCAAGGTGAAAACAAAAGTGAGTATCCAGGGCTTCCCTGGTGGCGCAGTGGCTGAGAGTCTGCCTGCTGATGCAGGGGATGCGGGTTCGTGCCCCAGTCCGGGAGGATCCCACATGCCGCAGGGCGGCTGGGCCCGTGAGCCATGGCCGCTGGGCCTGCGCGTCCGTGAGCCTGTGCTTCTCAACGGGAGAGGCCACAACAGTGAGAGGCCCGCGTACCGCAAAAAAAAAAAACCCAGCAGCTGCATTGCCAAGGGGCCTGGCCCACGAGCAGCCCAGAACAAGGAAATACTGTCACTGTGGGGCTCCAGTTTTCACAAGTACATACAGTTGTCAAGCATGCCAGGGCCATGAGTAGTAGGATCTAACTGGGCAGAGGCATTTCAGGCTGCAGGAGCCCTTAGGTCTTATTTAAGAAGTTCTCAAGGAAGACAAAGGTCCTGAAAACACCAAAATTGCCAAAACTATTTTTTTTCTTGGATATCAGTGTGGTTTATTCCAAAGCTTTCTTTAGTTTACCATCTGCAGGGCACAGCTGTAGGCACCTGGCATAGGCATGGAAGACAAAGCACCAAGCCATTCTAGTTATCTGCTGGGGACATAAAGTCACCCTGGGCAGAGAGAGCAACAGAGTTCTGCCTCTGAGTTGTGGCTGTGAGTAGTGGAAATGCTTAATCAGTACTTTGGCTTCTGAGAATCTCTTCAGCAATGTATGAGGGTAGGGTTTCCCCTTCTCGGACTGGGAAACAGGAGTGCCTCGGTCCTGGGAGTGCAGGGAGAATGAATGAGGTCCTGCTTGTAGAGACCTTTGAGCTGCTGGGATGAAAGCAGCTCCCCAAGTGTAAGGTATTATTAACTGAAGGTATTATTATTTTAATCTGAGAGGACAGTGTGCATCAGGTAACACAGAACAATAAAAACATGCCCCTTAATAACGAATAAAACACAGTAGTAGCCTTGGAATGAACAAAATCCTTGTTACATCAGTGATCTAGGCTACAGAACGGGCCATGTTACAACAACTAAGAGAAACAACCTCAGCCGGTATTTCCTCCAGGCCCAGAAAACAAGGATGTTGTGAATGCAAGTCATTGAGTTGGTACAGAGACAGGCAACAATAAGTAGCTGGACCATCACAAACAGCTGCCATTTACCAAGCACTTCGTGTGAGCCAGGCACCTTTTGAAGAGTTTACTGTCTGTTAACTCATTTCAATCCTCACAACAATCCAGAATTCCATTTCACAAGCAAGGCGGTTATGGCACAGAAGAGGGGAGGAGCTTACCCAAGGTCACAGTAATAAATGCTGGAGTGAAGCATTGGCCCAGTGTAGTTCCAGAACCTTGTGGTTAACCATTACACCATACTACCTTCCTTAATGCTGCAGTGTCACCTCAGCGGGGCTCACAAACAAGAGCTATCAAGGGCACTGGGACTTGCACAGCAGACGCTTGAAAAGTAGTGAGCCCCAGATGGGGAAAAGGAGGCACCAGCTGTCTTGGGCAATCATGGGGGAGGGGTGGAGAAGTGACATTCCCAACCTCCATCTCTGCAGTGCATTCCATTCCTATTCCTTTTTTCTTCCTTTCTACCTCTTACTCCCTGACCCAAACAGATCCAACAAAGCTGAGAGAGGGAGGGACTTCCCTGGCGGTCCAGTGGTTAGGACTTCGTGCTTCCAAAGCAGGGGGTGTGGGTTCGATCCCTGGTCGGGGAACTGAGATCCCACATGCTTTGCGGCACAGCCAAAAAATTAAAACAAAAACAAAAAACAAAGAGGGAACTTGGGGACTCTTGGTACCCAAGGCCCACCACATGCAGGCTCCCTGTGAAACTTTGTACACCTCTGCACATCTTCTCTGATTTGAAACTTCTAATAGTCTTGAGGCTCAGAGAGGGTGAGGAACCTACTCAAAGCCACACGGCCCCTGCTTGATTTATGGTAGCAACGGGATTAGATCTCTCATTTTCTTCCATCCCTTCCTTCCCTCCCTCCTTTTCTCCCTCTTCAAATTCTTATTTCTTGTTTCGCTGCTGTTGCTTCAAGATGCCAAGACAAAAGGACGAGGTGGCCAGGAGAAGCAGAAAGATGTTGAGAGAAGGAGAGGGAGAATGGGAGAGGATGAAGTGCCAGGTAAAGAGACCAAATGCAGACAAGCAGCACCAAGGTCTGCGGGGCAGCTGGGTTAGGGTGGACCCAGGCACTCCTGGAGGTGGGATGGCTCCCTTCTCTTTTCATGGACTTTGAATGCTATTGCCAGCCCTTGTTGGTTTAACGCAACCTATTCTTTTTACAGCTACTTTTTGCCAGAGCAAATTTATGCTATTTCTACTATATGATGGGCAAGGTAAACTTTGCCACTTTTTTTTTTTTTTTTGCCACTTTTGAAGCATTTGGTTTTTTTCCTAGTCTTTTTCCTTAAAGAAGATGGGGGCTTAGTACAGGAGTACTTCTATTCCAGGCAAATCCCAGCCCTCCGTGATCACTGAGATTTTTGTCTCAATGACAAAACATTATGTCTGTTGAGAATGTACTCTGAACCCAGCTCTGCGCCATTCTTTATTTGGATTACCTTGTTTAATACAACAACTCCGGGAGGTGGGGACTGTGCATATCCCCAACTAACAAAGAAAAGCAGGATCAGAGAGGGTAAGTGACTTGCCCCAAGTCACTCAACTAGCTCAGGGTGGAGCTGAGATCTGAACACAGGTACATGTGTTTGTTCCCAGAGCTCTTAAATATCACAATCTACTTTCTAGCCCTGTCCACCCCCTGGAATGCACCTTATCTTCTCTCTCAGTGGTACTGAAAAGACACAAAAGCTTGTCTGTATTATTGGAAGTAGTGGGAAGGTCAAAGCCAGTCCTCAGGTGAGGAGTTTATACTGCTTTATACAAGATTATGTTTTCACCAAATGTCACATGTCCACAAGGGACAAAGGCCATACCAATCCCAGCACAGTTAATGGCAGTTCCCAGAAGGAGCACTGAGGCCTGTACTCTCTGTCCTGTACCTGCCAGCCCCCTGATAAGGAGCCCCACCTCCCGTTGCCAGGTGTGTCTTATGGTAGGTAAGTCTCTGGCAACACTTTCGAAGGGACGTCAGAGGTGGGTCTTTGCCGAGGGGGCCAGGAAGGGAGGGCAGGACACAGCCTTCTTAGGAGGGTCTTCCTTCTCTGGGGGCCTCAATTGTCTGCTTGGACTCAGGCACCTGCCACTTTCTCCCTATGGGACAGGAATTGATCAGCCTGGAAGTGGGCCTCTCTAGCCCCATCCGTGAGTCCAATACACAGGAGGCCCGTTGCTGTGGCAGCCACTGACTTCTAGGTTTGAGACAGCCTTCCAACCAGACACACCGTTTCTTTTCTTTTCTTTTCTTTTTTGAGAACTATTATCATACAGCAAGTTTGTGTATAACCTGTGCACAGTTTGAAGAATAATAAACAATCACCCACATACCCAACGTAGAACCGAAATACAAAACTAGTACCTTTGAAAACCCTTTGCATGACTCTCCCCCAATGCATGTTCCTTTCCTCCCCAGACACATAATCCTCAAATCTGCATTAAGCATTCCCTCCCTCGCTTTTTCTTTTTTATAAATTTATTTATTTATTTATTTCTGGCTGCACTGGGTCTTCATTGCTGCGCGCGGGCTTTCTCTAGTTGCGGCCAGCGGGGGCTACTCTTTGTTGCAGTGCGCGGGTTTCTCATTGCGGTGGCTTCTCTTGTTGTGGAGCTCAGGCTCTAAGCCACGCGGGCTTCAGTAGTTGTGGCACACAGGCTTAGTAGTTGTGGCTCACGGGCTCTAGAGCGCAGGCTCAGTAGTTGTGGTGCATGGGCTTAGTTGCTCTGCGGCATGTGGGATCTTCCCGGACCAGGGCCCGAACCCGTGTCCCCTGCATTGGCAGGCAGATTCTTAACCAATGCACCACCAGGGAAGCCCCTCCCTGGTTTTTCTCGGTCATTTAATCCTATGTGCAGGTATCTCCAGACAAAGGCGATTGTGGGTATGAGACATTGATCCTATTGATTAAGTGACTCACCTTTCCCGGGGCCCAGTCCCTCTCTCCTCCAACTCTGCTGGGTGAGCTCAGCGAAGCCCCCTGAGCAATATGGATCACTCGCAACAAGGGCTGGCTTTCATTTTCTCTTTTTCTCATTTTCATGACCTCAGACAGTGACTCTGATCATAGGATCAATCATAGAAGATTGTCTAAGAAGGCTCCTTGGAGGAGGAAGATCTGAGTTGGGAAGGATTTGGGTAGATAGAAAGGAGACGGAAGGGCATTTTTGGAAGTGGAAACAGTACAAACTAAAGCACAGAGTCACCTTGAAAGCAAGTTTATAGCAAGACCCGTCGGGGCTTCTGTTGGGAAGTGGGGTCGGGGAGACACTAAGCTTGGAGAGGCATGGGTTGGAGTGGACTTGGCCTGGGCAGCGGGGGAGGAGGGGGCTGAGTATCACTTCCTTTGTCCACAAAAAATGGTACATGCTTCCTCAAGTTGGTGCAGAGACTCCGTAAATTGGCCAGGTAAGGCTAAGCTATGCTGAGGTAACTACAATCCTAGAGTCTTACTTCTCACCCATGCAAAGTTCGCTGCAGTTCGGTGACTCGCAAGAAAAACTGCCCTCTGGGCAGTGATATAATGATCCACCCTGTAGGAGCTTCCACTGCCTTGTAGCTCCGAATTGGCAAACTACAACTCTCGGGCTGCCTCCTGTTTTTGTAAATAAAGTTTTATTGGAACACAGCTATATTTATTTGTTTACGTATCATCTATGAGTGCTTTCGTGCTACAGCAGAGCTGAGTAGTTGCAGTATGAACCACAAAGCCTAAGGCATTTCCTATCTGTTCCTGTGCACCAGCTAGAACTTGGCAATGAGAGGCTTGGAGGGTTGAGTGTCAGCAAGTAAACGCTTTAGCCCAGTAATACACCTCTGCTCACGGTTCATTGTCCAGAAGAATCACATAGCCTCTCCTGACTTCCAGGGAAAAGCAAAGTCTATCTTCCACACACCCAGAAGTAGAGATCCTGGGACTGGTGAACATTAGCAGTGTCTAAACCACCTGCATGCGGCTCTTACACAGGTACCAGCCTGTTGGGCAGTGAGGATGAACCTATTTTCACTTGCTTATCTCTAAATCCCAGAGCCATAGAGGGAATATAAATGGACCAGGACTCAGCAGAACAGAGAGAAATATTGGAGAGGTCTGTAGTTTCCAGCGAGATGCTGCTTGAGGTTTTGGAAATTTTCAGAAACACGGGAAGCCAGGGTACATTGGGGGAGGAAAAGAAAGGGAAGGCAAGTCCTGGAGGAAAAGGATTTGTTTAAAATAAAGCCCCTGGTCGTTTTTTTTTTTTTTTTTTTTTTGCAAGTTTGGCAGTGACAGGTGCCCTCCTGTCAGGAACACAGGGCACCTCGGGTCAAATGATGGATGTGTGCTATTTCCTGACCCCAAGAGCCCACACCACTCTTTGGAGCAAGCAGGGTGCTGTTAATAAACACAGGGCAATGTTTCACGTAAAGAGGAAGGAAGTCTCTACTGAGAATGAGAGCACTGGGTTGTACACAACAGAATTAGGAAACCACCAGAACGCGCCTTGTCACCAACAAAATCCATGCCCATCACGCCTTGGACCCTGGGAGCAGGCAGAGAAAATCCTGTGACCTGCCCTTGGGGAGCTGCCAGACCAGAGCTGTCCTACTGCCTGGGGTGTGTACGAAGCCCAGTCATCAGATGGGATTGTGCAAGGACACAGGATGTCTGTCCAGACCTGAAGGCAGTTACAAAGCACAGGGTTCACCGAAATGTCTATAGGAGAGAAGTTTAAGGCCAAGAAAGACTTCCATAGACAAGAGGAGACGGGGGTCAAAGGCCTTGTTGAAAAATGGTCCTAATTCAGATGCGGAGATGAGGTAGAAGGAAGTGGGATAAGGAAGGCAGATTAAAGTTAGAGAGACAAGGTGAAGGTGAGGTGGAGAGAAGTCCCCACGTGTTGCCCTTTTTCACTGGTGCCACTACAGAGAGAACTACTCTGCTGGCTCAGTGACCAGCAGGCCTGGCACAGGGACAGGTTTTCCCCACAGAGGCTGGTAGGACAGGCCATCTGTGGGGAAGACCTGGGGCTTTAGGCTCAGGCAGTTTCCTGCTCCCTGCACCTGGTGGAGTGAGCTTCAGTTTCCTCATCTGGGAAATGGGAACAATAATCCTACTTACCTCTAGGGGTTGTTTTGAAGATTAAATGAGCTAATGCATTCAAAAGCGCTTGGATGGAGTCATTGTTCAAAATCGATTATTCTTTGTAAGCATTTATCTGATGACTCTTACCCATACGGGAAACAATGTGGCCAGTCCTTCTGGGGGATTTGAAGAAAACTAAGGCCAGGGGTGTGCTGGAAAACTGGCTCTGGGGAGTGGGGGAAGCCCTGATTGGCAGCATTTGATGCTTTCTGTAGTTTAAATAGTCCCATTATGGCTAGTTTCAAGCTACTGGCCGTTTAACAACTTGGCTGGCAAAATTCCGAACAATCAGCTCTGGAGAGCAGGCCCTAACCCAATGGGCTTTCTCTCTAGTTAGCAGATGACACATAAATGAAAAGTTAACAATGGTGGCTCACAGATACATAGCGCAGTCCACAGATGGCCTGTCTAGAGGGCCTTTGAGGGTGACATTCACTTCCAGTGCAGGCACTGGGGCTGCCGTGCATTGGGAGGAAGGAAGGGCTGCAGGCTGGCTTTTTATCTGGCCATTCAGGAGCCCACAGGCGTGATGGGGCAGATGTGTTCCTGGCAGTTTGGGTTCCAATGGCGCAGAAAGGGGGTGTCTCAGGGGATCCAAGCCCTGGGCTCTGCCTCCCTCTATTGTAGTTCTATCACCTGCACCATGAAGGCACGGGTTTTTTTTTAATGTTTTAGCTGCGTGGTTTGCGGGATCTTAATTCCCTGACTAGGGATTGAAAGTGGGACCCCTGCAGTGGAAGTGTGGAGTCTTAACCACTGGACCGCCCGGGAATTCCCAAAGGCAGGGTCTTGAATGCACATCCTGGCTCAGAAATCCTGGACCCCTGACTTTAAAAAGTTATCTTTTGGGAGCTTCCCTGGTGGCACAGTGGTTAGGAATCCACCTGCCAATGCAGGGGACACGGGTTCGAGCCCTGGTCCGGGAAGATCCCACATGCCGCGGAGCAACTAAGCCCGTGTGCCACAACTACTGAGCCTGAGCTCTAGAGCCCGCGAGCCACAACTGCTGAGCCCACGTGCCACAACTACTGAAGCCCGCACGCCTAGGGCCCGTGTTCCGCAACAAGAGAAGCCACCACAATGAGAAGCCCGCGCACTGCAACGAAGAGTAGCCCCTGCTTGCCACAACTTGAGAAAGCCCGCGTGCAGCAACAAAGACCCAGCGCAGCCAAAAATAAATAAAAAACAATTATCTTCTGGAATCCAATTGCTTCATAACAATATTTTTATTATTGAAGTTTAGTTGATTTACAATGTTGTGTTAGTTCCAGGTGTACAGCACAGTGATTCAGTTATATATATCTATTCTTTTTCAGATTCTTTTCTCTTATAGGTACTAATGATTTTTTTAATTAAAAAAACGTTAGCATTTATTGAGCCCCTGCTGTGTGCCAGGAACTGTGCTAGGGCTTTACATAGCTTGTCCAACTGAATGTTCAGACAGCTCTTTGCTGTTCTCATGTTCATTTATAGAGGAGGAAAGTGAGGCTCAGAGAGAATGAGGAAATTTCCCAAGACGCACAGACAGTAATATAAGAACTGGGCTTTGGACCTTGTTCTGATTGGCTCCAGAGCCTGATATGCCTTTTGCCTTTGGAAGCTGGGGACATCCTGCATATAAGTACATATCAAGTGAGGTATACAGAAATTTATTCACACAATAAGACTTCTGAGAAAAGAAGAGCCAACTGTGGGCCACGGTTCTCAGTGGCAGCTTCGTGGAAAAGGTCAGATTTCAGCTAAGTGGGATTGACCTCAGCACACAGGTGTGACACAAACCAGGTTTTTTATGAGCAAACACATGAGCCGGAATGACAGCTGTTTTCAGGGTACGAGTGGGGTTTATTGGGACACAGAGGGAGAAAAGGACTCGGGGATAAACTATCTGTCTTGTGTAGGGTAATAGGGAGCCACTAAAGGTATACGGGCAGTAACATGATGACAGGTGTGTATCAGGAAAGTTAAGCAAAGAGTGATTTTTAGAATGTATGAGAGGAAAGAAGGCCAAGATGCAGGAAAAGCAGAGAGGAAGCTGATGAAATCGCTAGGCCTCTTTTTATACACAGATAGCATCTTGGACTATAAAAGGTAACAGTACACGACGAAGCAATGTAATAAATATACACCTCATGGTACATAAAAGAGATCTGAGGCTTCCAGCAGAACCACAACAGTAAGTGGTATCTCCGTTTATTACTCTGACAGGCTCAACACACGATCTTTGAAGTGTCCCTGTTGAAGATAGTAGGTGTCACCTAAACGAACAAGCAATTAGCTCAGGAATAAATGTGTCTTTGAAAACGAAGTCACTGAATTGGCCAATGCTCAGACTTTAGCAGGGATGCACCGTGAGTGTGTATGTGACACTTTTAACCCGCTTGCTAAGAATCTGATGTAACCCTCGGTGGTGGGTCTCAGCCCCTTTCCTCATCTGCCCTTTGGTTCCCGTGCCTGGGAGGAGATGAATGACTGATCTGACCTCAGCTCCAATTTCAGGGGAGCAGAGGGAGTGTGTAGGGAGACTCCAGCTGAGAGAAGTTCCCTGGCTTCCTTACGCCAGCTTGAGCTCAGGATTGGATAACTTCCATGGCAGGGTGGTTTATCGTGTGTGGGCACTGGTATCACAACAGGTGAACATGTGTTTGTGTTGGATTTCTGAACTTATTCCTTGAGTTATTTGTCCTCTTCTATCAGCTCTAGAAGTCAACCTACCTCGCAAAAGAAAAAACCAAACCAGCAATACGGGTTTCCCACAGCGAGGCCCAGTGCACGAAGCCTGGGATACCTGGGTTCTGAGCCAGGCTTCCACTGGCCTGGCCTTGAGAAAGTGCCTTCCCCTCCCCAGGCTGTAGCTGCCTCATCGGTCAGGTGAGGGGGCCTGGACTAGACGGTCTTCCGACTTCTTTCAGATCTGATGCTCCAGCCAGGACTCGTGTTGTCAAGAAACCCTGGGAGAAGGAAGAGAATTTGTTCTCAGTTTCTCCCTTTGATTTTCTAAGTAACCGCAGTTGAGCAGAGAGGTGTGGAGGCTGTCACCACGCTGCCTCTTCCACATTCCGGTTTCTCTGGGTAGCAGGAGACAGATGCTGGGCTTTTTGCCTGCCTGAATGTTTCCCCAGGAAGAGCAGAGGGGGCAGCGGATCCAAACTGGGCTGAAATGTTAGCGGCGCCTTCTTTCACGCTGATTTTATCACACAGCATGTGCAGCCCCAGATGGGGCTGAGCTCAAAACCAGAGGAAGGGCAGGGAAGTGAAGGGAGAAGCGAATATACAGAAACGAGCTTTTCGGGCTCTAGTGTTTGATAGAAACAATCTGGGACTAAAGTAAAGCAAAACAGAACGAACTCTCCTAATTTCTTTAAAGGAGTCCTTGAATGGGATTAATGTCCCAGGTCTTCCAATTCTCCAAATGCCAGATGCCTGAGCAGCAGGGCTGCAGCCAGGGTGAGGCACCTGCGTGACACCAACAGTGAGTGCCAACTTCAAGGTCCCACCCCAGGCACCTAATTCTCCCCACCCAAAGCCACACCAGCGTAAACATTGTCTTTCATTTCAATCTTAACTTGAAAAGTAGATTAAGAAGCTACAAACCCAACTGTAGTCTGAACAGTTCTCCTTTGTTAGGGGCACACAGCTGAGCAGGAAATTAACAATGAAGAATTCACACTTGGCAAGAAGCAAAACGTGAAAGGCGATTGCTGATTGCCTAATGGGCAAGGTTATTTTCCTCAACAGAGAGCCTTAGGTTGTCAGAGGAACCGTTTGCTGGGTCTCAAAACATTTAGGATTAGCCCCCTCTGTCAGCGTCAGCCTAGCACACTGATCTGAAGCAGGATGTGAAATTCTCTGCTTGTGCTTTTAGCTTTAATCCACTTAAGCCATGAGCTTAAGATCAGGGGCTGTGTGTTGTGACTGGGCCCATCTTTTGGATACTCAGAAGAGCCAGGGCTCTAACCTTCCTGTCCCCCCCTAGCCCAGGCAGAAGGGCCAAGCAAGCAGCCAAGAAGGGGCCTGTCTTAGCTCCTTCAGGTCCCCAAGGTATTCCCTGCTCTGCTGCCTTAGGAGTGCTGTGCTACATACAGGGCAGCGTCCATCAGCTCTTCACCGACAGGCTCTCTCTCCCTCCTGATACAGGAATCTGTGCAAATCTTCGAAATGAGTGGATGTGTTACAAAGGTGGAAAATGCACATCTGAGCTGAAACCAGGACAGCCAAAATGAACAAAATTAAAAGCTCAAGGGGACTAGCTGACCTAGAAATTACTCATCCCTCTGTTCCCCTCCCCACAGCCTTCTCCTTTCTCTCTAGGACCCAAGGTTGAGAAGAAGAGTGAAGACCTGATAAAATACGTAGCTTTTACCTCCCTGCCTTCCTCGGATGCTTAGAGGAAACCCCTGAGGCCTTTAAAGGCACCAGGCTCTCCGCCGGGCTGCATCCACAGCGTGGAAACGGATAGGGTGCCTTGAGGCTCTTCACCCAAAGGATGCCTGGCATTTGCATGTAATTTCCCTATGCACTCTGCGCCACCCCCTCCCCAGACCATTTGTTCAAGTTAAAAGTATTTTTATGGCTCTCTTGATGGGAGTCATTTCTGGATTTTTCCTCTTGTCTGTGCCATCTTCTCCCTCAGGGCCTCTCCTTGGCCCAGATCTCTGGCAAGGGAGTCAAGAGGCACCAAGGAAGGACCTGGGAGGAATGCAGTGGCGGCTCTTCCAAGGGCTTGCTTATCTCGCTTGCACCCTGAGCACCAGTAGAGGTTTTCTCTTCCAAAACTGTAACATTATGTGATTACGTTGTAGGTTGTAGATGGTGGGACTCTAATTCAATTCACAGAGTCTCTTTGAGCTAGAATTTTCCCTCCTTTTCTCTTCTGTCTCATGACCCTAGGCAGCCCGTTATCATTATCGCTTCTTTTTTGTTTTAGACTGAGTCTTGATTCACTAATGGCTTCTTCTCAAGAGCCAGTGAGGATTGGGCTATTTTCACAGACAAGGAAACTGAGGCTTGCTATGAAGGGCTTAGTCCAAAGTTACACAACTGCTTAGGGTCTTCATTTGTCCAACTCAAAGTCCAGTGCTGTTTCTCTGCCTCAGTTTCTCCAACTGTGAAGTGGGATGTTAACAGCACGTGCTTCATAGGGTCGCTGTAAGATGGATGCTTTACTGTGTGTAAAAGTGTTGAAAATAGGGTCTGGCACATGGAGAGTGTTTAATAAATGCCCACTAATGTTACTGTGCTAGGCCTTGTGTTTTACTATTCTGAGCACTGGATTCATGACTCATTTTTGGGAGGAGGAACCAACTGATACGCTTGGGGATTGTTATCCAAGATGGGGAACGAACCCGTTTCCCAAGCTCAGAGCAGGCTGAGATGGGACCAGAACAGATCCTTGCAAGCAACGGGATGGAGCTGCCTGATTGAGCCACATCCTGCCTGGCTCTGGCTGGGACAAAGAAACTTGAAGACGTGGGCAAACCCATTAAGGGGATGGTGCCCCCTTTACCAAACGCTGAGGGCAGGAAGGACAAAGCCTTCTGAACAGGGTCTACGATTATAAGACATTTTCCTCTGTGATGTGCTGAAGACCTTCTGCTTTGAGGCGGTTCTAGATGACTTGTATTTTCCCTTTACCCAGTAGCTACAAGGTGGGCCTATGTGTGGTGAAACGAGTATATGCAGGAGGTCCCTTCCAAAGGTATGTCCAAAAGCCTTCTAGTGATGAGGGTCGAGGGCTTGGGGGGAAGGCTCTGAACTCCTCTAGGGAGACCTGGTACTTGGGAGAGGCTGCCCATCCGCTCATCTGGGCCAGGGACTTGCCCTGTCGCTCAGGCCCTCCTCGGCATCAGTCGAAAAAAAATGACAGGGATGTGTTCCTGCCGTCCTGGGGACCTTGGAGAAAACCAAGGCAATTGGGCGTCAGTATCTTCATCACCAGGTCTGAAGCTGAAGAGAGGGCGATGAAAACTACAAGAGACAATCAGGAAAGAGACTCTATGGTATGGCTTTGCGACCCTAATCAAGGGAACTCGAGGCCCCAAACTGTACTGTGTGTAGAGACGCTCTTGAAACCGTGTTCTAGCAGTTGAAGTTCTTGCTGATCGGTCCACCCTCTCAGAAAAAAACACCAGACACACACACACACACACACACAAATAAAAGGTTTAAAACACAAATATCTGTAATTAAGCTCTGGAGTGACGTCTTCTGCCTGTCCAAGCATCCCACTGTTGTTGGGTGTGTGCTCTCATCCAGAGGAGCCCCTGCTCTGCCTGGCCCACTAGCGTCCCACTGCGTCGACTCTCCTCGCTCGCAGGCCTTTCCAAAGTTTCCGAAAGGTGCAGAGTCCGGGGTTGAATGTCTTGATCTTACTTTGGCTTGATGGTCCCCTAAGTTCAGGACTACATGAGCTGCCCAAGGGACCCATAAACAGAGAACTTTCTGCGCTTTGAAAGGAGCTTTCTGCGCTTTGAAAGGGGCTAAGTGACAGGGATGGCGACCTCGTCCTAGCGGGTCCCCAGCACTCACCAATCTCCCCGCCCCTTGGGAGCCCCTTTGGGGCTGAGGCTCTGGGGGCGGGAACCCACCCGAACTGCCCCGGCTGGGGGACTGGGGGCGCCCCTCTGCGGGGTTTCTGACCGCTGGCTTTGGCAGATGCTGAGGGGTGGGGCTGGAGAAGGCTTTCCCCGGGCCGGGAAGCCGCGTGCGCCTTTCGGATGTTGGGGGACAATGGTGACCGAACTCCCGGCCTCGGCCTGGAGCGCGGCGAGGAGGCGGCTCCCGCGCGGTCACCTGACGGGGTCAGCGGGCTCCGCGGGGCGACGCGTCCTAGGCCCCTCCAGCCCGCGGAGGGCCGCGAGCCCCGGGTCGGCCCCGCGCGCGCGGCCGCCGCTCCTCCGCGTCCCGCTGCCCATTGGCTGGCGCGGCGCGGCGCGGCGCGGCCGCTCCCGCCCCGCCCCGCCATTGGCCTTGGCCGCCGCGGTCCCCGCGCGTGAGCCGCCGCTGACATCACCAGGCCTGAGGCGGCGGCGACGCCCCCGGC
>NW_006780945.1:598438-621495 GCF_000442215.2 Lipotes vexillifer
GCCCCCCTCGGCACAGGCGCCGCCGCGGGGCCCGGCGGAGGATGGTGCGCGGTGCGTCGGGGGCTCCCCGCCGCCAGAGCCGCAGCACCGAGGCGGAGCCGTCCGCGGCGGGCAGCCGACCCCCGCATCGGGCGCGGGGCGAGCGGCCGCGGTGAGGCGCCGAGGGCGGCGCGGGCGCAGCAGCCATGGGGGCCCTGACCAGCCGGCAGCACGCGGGCGTGGAGGAGGTGGACATCCCGTCCAACTCCGTGTACCGCTACCCGCCCAAGTCCGGTGAGCACGATCCGGGGCCGGGAGGAGGTCGCTGTACTCCCGCGCGAGGGCTTCGGGGGTCCCGGGGACGCAGAGGCCGACGTCGCTGCAGAGCGATCTCGGAGGGTGGGAGGTGTTGGAGGAGGTCTGGAGGGGTGCTTTAGGGCCCTTGGCCGGGTCGCCGGAGTGGGCAGCCCTTCCGCCGGGGGACGGGAGCGGCCCCCACGCAGTCGGTCCTGTGACAGAGACGTGCGCTCGGGGCACTGCGGCTCCCGAGGGGCGGGGTGTCCGCGGCGCAGGCCGGGTCCCCGCTGGCCGCAGCGCTGCGTCCCTTCCTTCCCGCCCAGTGGCCTGTTCCCCTCGGGAACAGGCGGGCTTGGCATCCGAAGCAGGCGCCTGTGTCAGGTGCTGGCCCTGGTGGCCTCCGGAGAGGGAGGGACAGACACAGGTTTGAATTAGGTTTCTCTGGGGAAAGCTCCCGTCGCCTGCTGGAGGATGGAGGCCGAAAATACGTTGGCTGTACTGGTGCTTTTTAAGAGGCTGTCAGAAGAAAGAAGGTGTTTAACAGAAATGTTAGGGAATCTAGTATCAGAGTCACTCGGGTTGCCGCTTTGCCAAACTAGTGGCAAGCCTGGTTTTTGGAATGAGGATAGCTCTGGGACAGGGCACAGGTATTTAAAATGTAGAGAAGTATTATGTTTGTTTTCAGAATCATTAAAAAGATGAATGTCTCCAGCCTCTAGTTTGTAGCATAAATATTGGAAGTGGCGGAGAATTTTGACAGCACAAAGAGGATGACTAGTGGATCGAGTACCAGCCAATTCTGAACTGCTGGCGCATGACCTAACTCTCTGATCTTTATTTTTCCTTGCTTTTCTCAAGACTTCTGGGGACCCATGGCTATCATCTTCTCTTTGGCTTAGGACCTGGTGAGGATTTTCGTGATCTTGGAGAGATGTCAGAATTGCAGCAGGAGAATAAAGACATAGTAATGAGATGAGCTGGTTTCTCAGCAGTCTGTCCAGTTTGTGCCAGCCCAAAGTAGGGACCAGACAATGAACCTGCACCCTGCAGAGTGTCTGCCAGAGCTGTGTTGCTCACTGATTTGTGCCAAAGAGTGAATCCTTGCAGAGATGAATATGCTTAAAGCTGCTTTAGAACAGTCTAAGATAAAGCTGTGCATCATTAGTGTTTTAATAAAGCTCTAGCTGATTATGACTATATGAAACCAGTGCTAAAGGAAGCATGCATTTTGGTTTTTAGTAGACAAAAATATGCACAAGTATTGTGGATTTTTCTTTTCTGAAATCACTTAGCTTTTATTGCTCAGAATATGGAGCAGGTTTTGCTGGCTTGGAGTTTGCATTAGAATTTGCTGCCTCAGAAGAGTATTCACCCCTCCTTCACTTATGGGAATAAGCAAAGGTAAATCACTGGAGGGCTAGTCCTCAAAGGATATTAATACAAGTATGAATCTTGGATGATGATAATCAAAGGATAATGGACCAAACTAAAACTTTTCTTAACCAACACCCTCCATACCTACAGTCTTAAATCATCCTCTCCACTCTATCAATCTTTTAAAAGTTTTACCTAATGGTAACTCTTTTTTTTTTAATAAATAAATAAATAAATTTATTTATTTATTTATTTCTGGCTGTGTTGGGTCTTTGTTGCTGCGCGCGGGCTTTCTCTAGTTGAGGCAAGCGGGGGCTGCTCTCTGTTGCAGTGCGCAGGCTTCTCATTGCGGTGGCTTCTCTTGTTGTGGAACACGGGCTCTAGGCACGCGGGCTTCAGTAGTTGTGGCCCACGGGCTCAGTAGTTGTGGCTCGTGGTCTCTAGAGCGCAGGCTCAGTAGTTGTGGTGCACGGGCTTAGTTGCTGCGCGGCATGTGGGATCTTCCCGGACCAGGGCTCGAACCTGTGTCCCCTGCATCGGCAGGTGGATTCTTAGCCACTGTGCCACCAGGGAGGTCTCTGGTAGCTCAGTTTTAGTCAGAGCTTTTGCATGAGAGAAATCTTTGTAGCAAGTGGACCAAATTATGTGTGTTGAAGATAAAACACAGAAAATAGGAATCAGAACATTCATGTCCCAGTCAGCAAATCTTTGTGTACGTGAAAATATGCTGTAGTCTAGAGGCATCTCCTATCCTTCATCTGGTCTTTAGATTTACCTGACTCTTTATTGGATTATAGTATTTTATTTTATTTTTTAAAATTTATTTATTTATTTATTTATTTGGCTGTGCCAGCTCTTATTTGCCGTGTGCGGGATCTTTGTTGCCGCGTGTGGTATCTTTAGTTGCGGCACGCAAACTCTGAGTTGGGGCATGTGGGATCTAGTTCCCTGACCAGGGATCGAACCCAGACCCCCCGCATTGGGAGTGTAGAGTCTTAGCCACTGGACCACCGAGGAAGTCCCTGGATTATAGTATTTTAGACCCGAAGGAACCTTGCAGAGAATTTGGCCCCAGACCCATTCATTTCACCGGTAAGAAAATGGAGGCCCAGAGAAATGAATTGGTAAGGCCAGGGTTACCCAGCAAGTTAGTGCTCTTCTTACGAAAGCCTCTGCCTTTTTCAAGGAATTGAATTTTGAACTTGTCCTTGATGGTTTGTGGAATGGAGGCTATTCTGCATCAGAATTGAGACAAAACTCAGAGGCCTGTCTCCCTGTGGAAGAATCAGACTGGCTTGATTTTGAGGTCTCCCTATCTTGAGTACGGAAAGTAGAACAAAGCAAATAGCAGCGTCAGTTTTCTCCAGGTGACTAAACTGGCTGAGCTGAGACCGCCCTCTGGCTCACTGGAAAGTCTCTGTTACTCGATGGCCTTGGAGTAGTTGTTTCAGCAAGCACATGGTCATCTGTCCCTGTAATGATGGTCACAGTGCCCAGAAGAAATTGCTTGTTCTTTCTTTTTTTTTTTTTGGCTGCGTTGGGTCTTCGTTGCTGCGCGCGGGCTTTCTCTAGTTGCGGCGAGTGGGGCTACTCTTCATCCCCGGTGCACGGGCTTCTAATTGCGGTGGCTCCTCTTGTTGTGGAGCATGGGCTCTAGGCAGGCGGGCTTCAGTATTTGTGGCGCGCAGGCTCAATAGTTGTGGCGCACGGGCTTAGTTGCTCCGCGGCATATGGGAACTTCCCAGACCAGGGCTTGAACCCTGGTCCCCTGCATTGGCAGGCGGATTCTTAACCACTGCGCCACCAGGGAAGTCCCTCTTTTTTGTATTTTTAAAGGAACCCCTTAGTTTTGTATGCACATTGAACTAGAAACATTTAAAAAGTATTGAGAACAGCCGATTTCATGTTGGAACTTGGGTTTACAGCTTTTTTTTTTTCTTTAATAGAGATAGGTGAAAATAAAATAGCCTAAAATTATTTAGAATTATTTATTTTTTTGAATAAGTAATATAGTCACATGGTTCAAAGTTTAAAAGAATGAAAAGGCATACAGTGAAAGTCTAGTTCTCACTGTAGCTGTTCATCCACCCAGTTCCTCCCCATACACCTCCCATACATACGTAACCACTTTCTGGAATTCTTCCAGAGTTTCTTGTGTAAATACAAGCATAGCATGCTACTTAGACTGCTCTTCACCTTGTTTTGTATTTGTTTTGTTTACTTTCAAACATACTGGATATCTTTTTATATTATCTCCATATTAGAGAGTGTTTTGTTGTTGTTGTTGTTCTTTTTTTAAAAAAACAACTGTATAACATTCCTTTGTGTGCACATGCTATCAGTTTTTAACATAGTCTATTGGTGAACATTTGGGAGTGGTTTTTTTTTTCAGTCTTTTACTATTGCAAACAATGCAGCAATGATTAATGTTATACATACGTTCTTAGGTGATTTTTAGCTTTGTTAATAAATACACAAATATTAGTCATTTAAATAGCAGAAGGTATGATGGGAGTTTGTTTCTGTAGAGTATTTCTACATTATCATAGAAAGCTATTTATAGCACTGTTCTGCATTTGGTCGTGCCTTTGTAATTTTTGAGTTAGAAACCATATGTGCTTTTAAATCCTTCTCTGAGATCTTTGCTTCTTTCAAAGCCCATGATCGTTGGTTCAGCAAAGTTAGGGCTTTGCTGAGGTGGTTGTTTTTATGCATGTAGGCCCGACTTTTGAAAGGGGTCCCCATGTTGATATGAGTCATTATTTCTGTTTTCTCTGTCCAGGAAGAAATAGGCATACTATAAAGACAATTTAATCCATTTTAATTCAGTACCTGATAAATCTAGTTCATTTTTCTCTTATATATTTGAGCAACTTGGAAAATAGGAGTAATTCATTTTGCTCAGGTGTTAAGAGGGAAACCTATTTTAAAAATTCAGAATGGTAATCAGAGTCCTGAGCAGCTAACATCATCATCTTCCAAATTCTTGTTATATTGGAGTACACATATGCTTGTCAAGTGGGTCTGTCCTAGGGCAGACCATATTTCTAAAGCGTGGGTACTAAGGCTTTGCTTATCAAATAGTTATAAAAGTTTCTCTTAGCTTTTAGGAGCATCAGTTAAATATGTTTCGAAACTAGGGGCTTTCAAAGATGGAACTTACTGCAGAATAAAGAATTATTTGGTTCTGGCACATTTTGATTGCTATGTTAACTAAAATTAAGTAGGTTTCTGAAATTCATAGTAAATACATTTAATACCATCAAAAATGTAAAGGTTCTTCCATTTAATGATGGAATCATCAAGATCAGGAGTTCAAACGCTAGTGTTATTTTTTTTTTTTTAATAAATTTATTTATTTAATTTATTTTAGGCTGCGTTGGGTCTTCGCTGCTGCACGAGGGCTTTCTCTAGTTACAGCGAGCGGGGTCTACTCTTCGTTGCAGTGCGTGGGCTTCTCATTGCGGTGGCTTATCTTGCTGTGGAGCATGGGCTCTAGGCACGTGGGCTTCAGTAGTTGTGGCACGCGGGCTCAGTAGTTGTGACTCACGGGCTCTAGAGCACAGGCTCAGTAGTTGTGGCGCATGGGCTTTGTTGCTCTGCGGCATGTGGGATCTTCCCAGACCAGGGATCAAACCCGTGTCCCCTGCATTGGCAGGTGGATTCTCAACGACTGAGCCACCAGGGAAGCTCCAATATTATTTTTGAACATGGTAATTCTTCTACTTTCAAAACCTCCAGTATTTTTGCTTTATTTGTACTTTACTTCATTAAGAGCAGACTGACTTCTTTCACTTCTTGATTTTCTCTTATGATTTGGGGCCTTTCATTTACTTATATGATGGTGGTTGTGTTCTTTTGTTCCTTAGCATCTCTTTTCTCTTTCTGTTTATTACCATTAGTGCACATTCTTGGGCACCTGCTATGTATATATCATGCGTTTTGCTGTGCACCAGTGTATAGATTCTGATCCTGTGATTTTGACGCCTATGGCAATCAGCAGGATAGAAGCCCTCAGAGTCAACTTTGTAATTCATGATGTGGGTCACAGAAGGGAGCATTAACAATATAAGCTATATGATGGCTGTATCAGCCAGGGCTCTCCAGAGAAAGAGAACCAATGGGAGATATATACATATAATTGGCCTCCATTATTGTGGGGGCTGGCGAGTCTAAAGTTTGTAGGGCAGGCCAGCAAGCTGGAAGCTCAGACAGGAGTTGACGTTGTATTCTTCAGTCTGAAATCTGTAGGACAGTCTGCCAGATGAGAAACTCAGGCAGGATTTCTATGTTAGTCTTAAAGCAGAATTCCTTTTTCTCCAGGAAACCTCAGTTTCTGCTCTTAAAGCCTTCAACTGATTGGATGAAGCCCACCCACATTATCAAGAGTAATCTATTTTACTTAAAGTCAACTAATTATATATGTTAATCACATCTACAAAATATCCTCGCAGCAACATCTAGATTAGTGTCTGGACGAACAGCTGACCACCATAGCCTAGCCAAGGTGACATAAAAATTAACAGTCATAGCGGCTTCTTTTTTTTTTTTTGGCCATACCCCACAGCCTTATGGGATCTTAGTTCCCCAACCAGGGATTGAACCCATGCTCTCAGCAGTGAAAGCACAGAGTCCCAACCACTGAACTGCCAGGGAATTCCCAGTGGCTTCTTTTTTTTTTTTTTTAATAAATTTATTTATTTATTTATTGGCTGCATTGGGTCTTCATTGCTGTGTGCGGGCTTTCTCTAGTTGCGGCGAGTGGGGGGCTACTCGTCGTTGTGGTGTGCGGGCTTCTCATTGTGGTGGCTTCTCTTATTGTGGAGCACAGGCTCTAGGTGTGCGGGCTTCAGTAGGTGTGGCACGAGAGCTCAGTAGTTATGGCTCACAGGCTCTAGAGCGCAGGCTCAGTAGTTGTGGTACACAGGCTTAGTTGCTCCACAGCATATGAGATCTTCCTGGACCAGGGCTCGAACCGATGTCCCCTGCATTGTCAGGCAGATTCTTAACCACTGCACCACTAGGGAAGTCCCCCCAGCGGCTTCTTGTTTAAACAAATTATTCTTGCTAAATAGGTGCTGAGCTCAAGTTTTTAGTTTCTGAAAGAGTGCTTGTGCTGGGAAAACATATTTTTAAAAGTCTAAAAATTGCAGTCTTTAAAAATCATTATATAAAAATTACGCTCCTTCCTGGACTTCCCTTGTGGTCCAGTGGTTAAGAATCTTCCTTCCAATGCAGGGGACACGGGTTCGATCCCTGGTCGGGGAGCTAGGATCCCACATGCCACAGGGCAAGTAAGCCTGAGAGCCACAACAAAGAGCCCACATGCCGCATGAAAGATCTCGTATGCCACAAGTAACACCTGATGCAGCCAAAAATAAATAAAAAAAAAAATAAAAATTACACTCCTTCCAAAATTTCAGTGCTTATCATCTAGTATCAAAGGTAGAATGCAGGCATACAGAGATAAATAAGAATACAGAATATACCATGACCAGGGATCTATCTCAGGAATGCAAGGTTGGTTTAATATCTGAAAAATCAATCAGTGTTAATACACCGTATTGGTAGAATAAAAACTACATGATCATCTCAGTAGATGCAGACAAAACGTTTAACGAATCCAACACCTTTTCAAGATGAAAAACACTCAGAAAACTTGTAATAGAGGGTACTTCCTCAATCTGATACAGGGCATCTACGAAAAGCTCATAACTACCACTATACTTAAAGGTGAGATACAGATGCTTTCCTGCTAAGATCTAGAAGAAGACAAGGATGTCTGCTTTTGCCATTCAGTATTAACTGGAGATTCTAACTAGTACAATAAGGCAAAACAAACAAACACATTTTAAAAAAAATTTAAGGCAACCAGATTGTAAAGAAAAAAGTGAAACTGTCTTTATTCATAGATGACATGATCCTATGTATAGAAAATACCAAAGATTCCACAAAAAAACCTACTAGAACTAAAATATGAGTGAGGAACATTGCAGATACAAGATCAGATCAACACACAAAAATCAACTGTGCTTTTATATACAAGCAATAATCTGAAAATGAAATTAAGGAAACTGTTGCCATTTCCAGTAGCATCAAAAAGAATACAGTTCTCAGGAATAAATTTCACATAGTAAGTATATGATTTGTACAATGAAAATTCTAAAATGTTGCTGAGATTGATGCTTTAACTAAAAAAGTTGAAAGAGATCTAAATAAATAGACGTTTCATGTTCATGGAATGGAAAACAATATTGTTGAGATGCCACTGTTCTCCAAATTGATCTGAAAATTGAGTACATTCTCTGGTAAAATCCCAGCAGACTTTTTTGAAGAAATTGGCCAGCCAATTCTAAAATGTATCTGGACATTCAAAGGACCTAGAATGTCCAAAACAATTTTTTTTTTCTTTTTTTTGCGGTACGTGGGCCTCTCACCGCAGCGGCCTCTCCCGCCGCGGAGCACAGGCTCCGGATGCGCAGGCCCAGCAGCCATGGCTCACGGGCCCAGCCGCCCCGCGGCACGCAGGACCCTCCCGGACTGGGGCACGAACCCGCGCCCCCTGCATCGGCAGGCGGGGACCCTCAACCACTGCACCACCGGTGAAGCCCCCAAAACAATTTTGAAAAGGAAGAACAAACTTGGAGGATCTTCACTACCCAATTTCAAAAATTACTATCAAGCCATGGTGTGGTATTGGTACAACACGAAGCATATAGATCAGGGACTTCCTTGGTGGTCCAGTGGTTAAGACTTCACCTTCCAACACAGGGGGTGCGGGCTCGATTCCTGGTAGGGGAGCTAAGATCCCACTGGCTTGCTGCCAAAAAACCAAAACATAAAAGAGAAACAATATTGTAACAAATTCAACAAAGACTTTAAAAATGGTCCATAGCAAAAAAAAACACAAAACTTAAAAAAACAGCATGTAGATCAATGGAACAGAATTGCAAGCCAGAAATAAATCCTTATATTTATGCTCAGTTGATTTTGACAGAAGTACCAAGACAATTCAACAGGGAAAGGATAGGTTTTTCAACAAATGGTGCTAGCACAATTGGATATTGACAAGCAAAAAAATGAACTTAGACCCTTTCTCCACATGACCAAAAATTAACTCACAATGGATCACAGAATGAAAATACTACCCACAGACTGGGAAAAAATATTTGCAAATCTTATGTGTGGTAAGGGATTTATATCTAGAATATATAAAGGACTTGTACGATTCAAAAAACAAAAAGACAACCCGATTAAAAAAGGAGCAAAGATCTTGAGTAGACATTTGTCCAACAAAGATATACAGATGGACAGTAAGCGTGTCAACAATGAAAAGATGCTTAACGTCATTGGCTGTTAGGGAAATGCAACTCAAAACTACGGTTAGATAACACTTCACATCCATTAGGATAGTGATAATTAAAAAAACAAATAGTAGGGCTTCCCTGGTGGCGCAGTGGTTGAGAGTCCGCCTGCCGATGCAGGGGACGCGGGTTCGTGCCCCGGTCCGGTAGGATCCCACATGCCGCGGAGCGGCTGGGCCCGTGAGCCATGGCCGCTGAGCCTGCGCGTCCGGAGCCTGTGCTCCGCAACGGGAGAGGCCACAGCAGTGAGAGGCCCACGTACCACAACAAAACAAAACAAAACAAATAGTAAGTGTTGGTGAGGATGTGGAGAAATTGGAATCCTGGTCCCCCGCTGATGGGAATGTAAAACGGTACAGTTGCTATGGAAAACAGTTTGGGTTTTTTTCCAGATTTAGCGCTACAATCTTTTATAACCATAGAAGGTAGCTGGAAATACTAGATGCTAACAGACAATGTGATACATAACCCCTGGGGTAGGAGTCAGCAGGGAGTTTGACAGAGACCACCTGTTTAGACTAAGAGCCTTTCAATGGATTGCTAGATGGATTGGATCTGCTGCTTCAGTTGTGAGCGTTCTTTGATGGTGACAGAGCAGGCGATGACAGGCCTGGAGACCCCACCGGCTCGCCCCAGGGCCTGCCTGGAGCGCACAAACACACAGGGCACGTTCTTGTCCTCACATAGCAGTGAGAGGATGATCTCCAGGGGCTCGGCGTCTGCAGCCATCACAATGAACTCAGAGATGCCTCTGTTGAGGGTTTCGGTGGCCTCACTAGCTCCTTTTCGAAGCTGCTTGTAGTTACATGATTGCTGAATGAGGTCCAGTAGTTTCTTGGTGAGGTGGGCATCTGCAAGAGGGTAGGCCTTCAGATTTACATCAGCCTCAGTCTTGGCTCCAGTTCCATGGTATTGTCATTGGTCAAGGAGCACAGGCGATGTCAGAGTTGGAGCCCTCACCGCTGCAGAAAGCTCTATGGAAAACAGTTTGACAGTGCCTCAAATGTTCATTACTTCATAACTCAGCAATTACAGTCATATGTTACACACACACACATAATATATATATGCCCAAGAAAAATGAAAAAAAAATCCACACCAAAACATGTACATAACTGTTCATAACAGCACTGGTCATAATAGCTAAAAGGTGGAAACAACCCGAATGTTCATCAACTGGTGAATGGAACAACTGATAAAATGTGGTAAATCCATGCAATGGAGTGTTACTTGGCAACAAAAAGGAATGAAGTATTGATATTTGCTACAGCTTGGATGAAACTTGAAAAACACTGATGTTAAGTGAAAGAAGCCAGAGGCAAAAGGCCATATATTGTATGATTCCATTTATATGACATGTCCAGAAGAGGCAAATCCATAGACAGAAAGTAGATTAGTGGCTGCCAGTGGCCGGGGGAGGGGGAAATGAGAAGTGACTGCTAATGGGTTTCTTTCTGGGATAATGAAAATGTTCTAAAATTAGATAGTAGTGAATAGTTGCATAACTCTGTGAATATACTAAAAAACCATTGAATGGTACACTTTAAATAGGTGAATTACATGGTATGTGAATTATATAGCTCAATAAAACTTTTTTATTGTTACCTTTTTTTTTTTTTTTTTGCGGTACGCGGGCCTCTCACTGTTGTGGCCTCTCCCGTTGCGGAGCACAGGCTCCGGACGTGCAGGCTCAGCGGCCATGGCTCACGGGCCCAGGCGCTCCGCGGCATGTGGGATCCTCCCGGACCGGGGCACGAACCCGTGTCCCTTGCATCTGCAGGCGGACTCTCAACCACTGCGCCCCCAGGGAAGCCCTATTGTTACTTTTACTTTTAAAAATATTTATTTATTTATTTGGCTGCTCTGGGTCTTAGGTGCGGCATGTGAGATTTTCACTGGCATGCAGGATCTTTTAGTTGTGGCATACGGGATCTAGTTCCCTGACCAGGGATTGAACCCGGGCCCCCTGAGTTGGGAGAGTGGAGTCTTAACCACTAGACTACCAGGGAAGTCCCAAAGCTGTTTTAAAAATGGGCCTAAATTCAAGAGCTAAAACTATAAAACCCCTAAAAGAAGACATAGGAGAAACTATTTGTTTCAGATTGGGCAGAGTTCTTTATACAGTGCCAAGAGAAAAAACTGATGAATTGGATTTCTTCCAAATTAAAAATGTTTCTACTTCAAAAGACAGCATTAAGGAAATGAAAGGACAAGCTACCTTCTGAATGAAAATATTTGCAAAACACATAAAGGATTTACTTCCAGTATATATCGAGAACTTTTTACAGCTCAGTATTAAGAAGACAACCCAATTTACAAATGAACAAAAGAGTTGAATAGACATTTCACCGAAGAAGATCTAGGAATGGCCAATAAATACATGGAAAGATGCTCAGCATTAGTAGTTATTAGGGAAACACAATTAAAACCACAATGAGATAGAACTTCAAAACCACTAGGAGAGCAACAATAAAAAAGACAATATCAAGTGTTGGTGAGAATGCAGAGAAATTGGAATCCTCGTGCATTGTAGATGGGAACGTAAAATGGTAACAGCCAGTTTGGAAAAGAGTTTGGGAGTGTCTTAAAACGTTAGGGACTTCCCTGGTGGCACAGTGGTTAAGAATCCACCTGCCAATGCTGGGGACATGGGTTCGAGCCCTGGTCCAGGAAGATCCCACATGCCGCGGAGCAACTAAGCCCGTGCACCACAACTACTGAGCCTGCGCTCTAGAACCCGCGAGCCACAACTACTGAACCTGTGTGCCACAACTACTGAGCCCTCACGCCTAGAGCCCGTGCTCCACAACATGAGGAGCCACTGCAATAAGTTCATGCACCACAACAAAGAGTAGCCCCCGCTCACTGAAACTAGAGAAAGCCTGCACGCAGCAACGAAGACCCAACACAGCCAAAAATAAATAAATAAATAGAAAAAGTTAAACATAAATTTACCTTATGATCTAGCAATTGCACCCCTATGAATATATCCGAAGGAAATGACATAGATACACACAAAGATATGTATGCAAATGTTCATAACAGCATTGCTCATAATAGCCAAAAAACTGGAAATAATCCAAATGTCCATCAACTGGTGAATGGATTAACAAAATGAGGTATATTCATACATTGCAATACTATTCAGCAATTTAAAGGAACGAACTATTGATATATTCTGCACAATGCGGGTTAACCTCAGAAACATTGTGGTAAGTGAAAGAAGCCAGATACAAGACGATGTATTATTGTATGAGTCCATTTATATGAAATGGCTAGAAAAGGCAAATATGTAGAGGTAGAAAGCAGAGCAGTGTTTACCTAAGGCTGGGGATGGGAGTGGGAATTAGTTGTAAATTGGCATGAGGGAGCATTTCGGGGTGGTGTTTTCAACTGGATTGTGGTGATAGTTGATTGTAGGATGGATGAATTTTATGCTGTGTATATTATACCTTAATAAAGCTGTTTTTAAAAATAACAGTACAGGGCTTCCCTGGTGGCGCAGTGGTTGAGAGTCCGCCTGCCGATGCAGGGGACACGGGTTCGTGCCCCGGTCCTGGAAGATCCACATGCCGCGGAGCGGCTGGGCCCGTGAGCCACGGCCGCAGAGCCTGCATGTCCGGAGCCTGTGCTCCGCAACGGGAGAGGCCACAACAGTGAGAGGCCCGCGTACAGCAAAAGAATAAAAATAAAAAAATAACAGTACAGAGTGGTTTATGCCAATTGAATAAAATAAAGAGAAGAGCTTCATCATTAAGGGTGGGGCTCTTGAGAGCTAATGGCCTTGAAGGTAGACTTTGAAGGCAGGTAGAACTCTCCAATAATCCAATGTGGAGAATGGTATTAGTAGTGGGTAAAGGTCGCCGATGGTATTGATAGATTACAGAATTACCGGTAGGAGCCAAATTTGAGAGGAAGCAAATGGTGTTTTAAGGAAGATTTGTCTCTTAGAGGGATAGGTTGTGGGGAGAAAACACTGGAAGCATAGAGACTTGCTAGGAAAGTTACCTGGTAACTCACTGTAATCAAACTTGGAAAGGGCTGAGGTCTTGACGGGGTGCTTTGCACAAAGCACATGTTCAGTGTTTTTGTAGCTTTGATGCCTATACTGTTTTTAGCTTGGGAGCCAGAGAGGTGAGGCCCCGTTGACAGAAATTGGGAATATGGAGCAGAAACTGCTTTTGAATTGATTCCCAAATGTCGGCCAGGGCTTTACCGCTCCTCAAAATCTAGGTAGATTCGGGACTTCCCTGGCGGTCCAGTGGTTAAGACTCCACGCTTCCACTGCAGGGGGCGTGGGTTCGATCCCTGGTTAGAGAACTAAGATCCCGCATGCAGCACTGCGCGGCCTAACTAACTAACTAACTAATCTAGGTAGATTAGACAGAAACCCACCTATTCCCCCAAATCAGAGTACAGACTTCTGATGCCCCCTCAGAGATTTCTGTGAATTCCCAGGTGACATGTTATATGACATGTTATGTTGGCCCCTGAGCTCCAGCTTGCTGTCTTGGCCTCATAACAAATGTAACATCGGTCCATTATTCAGTTTCTCCAAAAAATTCCATTCACATAAAGTATTCAAAGTGTGGATTCTAGGGCTTCCCTGGTGGCGCAGTGGTTGAGGGTCCGCCTGCCGATTCAGGGGACACGGGTCCGTGCCCCGGTCCGGGAGGATCCCACATGCCGCGGAGCGGCTGGGCCCGTGAGCCATGGCCGCTGAGCCTGCACGTACGGAGCCTGTGCTCCGCAACGGGAGAGGCCACGACAGTGAGAGGCCTGCGTACCGCAAAAAAAAAAAACAAAAACCGAAGTGTGGATTCTAGTAAAGATTTGTAGGGGGATGATGAAGTTTGGGCTTACATTGGAGAAATACAAACTCCCTAATTGTATGTCAACTAGGGAGTTTTACTGGCTCTTCAGCTCACCAGTCCCTGCCTTCCTGTGTCTTAATGTCTCTTTTCCTCTTACCTCTCCTTTTTTGGACTCCTCTTTATTATTTCCCCTGAGAAAAAAAAAACAACTTACTGGGACTTCCCTGGTGGTCCAGTGGCTAAGACTCTGTGCTCCCAACACAGGGGGCCCGGGTTCAATCCCTGGTCAGGGAACTAGATCCTGCACGCCGCAACTAAAATCCTGCATGCCACAACAAAGATCCCACGTGCCACAACTAAGACCTGGCGCAGCCAAGTAAATAAATAAATGAATAAATAAATAAGACAAATTACAAAGTAGTTTGAGTGCCATTAACAAGCAACAAAAGCACCCATACTTTTGGTGTGCCATTCTCCATTCTATGTAGCTCATGAATGTATATTCCAAAAAAAGATCAAGCCTTCTCTAAGAGGAGTTCTGGTGCCAACTCTTAAGATAAAATGCCTTTCATTCCACCTCCTTCCAGAAGAAAAGGTTATTCACTGAGTTTGAGGCAAAGAAGGGATACCCAGGTAAAAAGATACGGCAGGTAGTTAAAGATTTGGACTGAAACTCCAAAGAAAGATCAGAGACAAAGGTTTGGGAGTTGAGGATGGCAAAGGAGGGCCAACGTGTATTAATTGCCCACTGGGCCTAGCCAGCTGCATAAATGTTATCTTATTAGATCCCAACAGCAATCCTTGGAAAGAGGTATTATTATCTCCATTTTACAAATAAAGAAGCCAATGCGGGACTTCTCTGGTGGTCCAGTGGGTAAGAATCCATGCAGGGGCCCTGGGTTCGATCCCTGGTTGGGGAACTAGATCCCGCATGCATGCCGCAACTAAGAGTTCGCATGCCGCAGAGAAGATCCCGTGTGCCGCCAACTAAGACCCGATGCAACCAAAATAATAAATAAAGCCAACGCTCAAAAAAATTAAATGATTTGTCCTAGGTCACACAGCTAGTAGACCGTGGCATCAGGATCAAATCCAGCTCTGTCTTAAGTCAAAGCCTTTGCTTTGATTCTGTGAGGAAGAGAGAGAGGGAGAATGAAAGAAAAGCAGAGGGTGGGGCTCTTAGAGACATATCCATGTTTGGGGCTGGGGCAAGAAGAGGAAGACTCAGAAATTAGTGTTGAAGTCTTCTGAGCATTCATAAGGTGAATGAATTGTGGGAAAAGACAGTTGGCCTGGTTGGTATTCCAGAGAAGAGTTTCAGTGCAGTGGTGGAAACTGTTGTAAAGATTTGAGGGGGAAAAAAAAAAAGATTTGAGGAGTTGTTGGATGTGGGGTGGGAGTAGACAGAGGATGAACTGGTGGATGGATGGATGGGTGTGGGTGGGTCTTAAGGCACGGCAGATGGAACTTGTTTTTGTATTTGTTTTTTTAGTCGGGGAGAGAAGACATTTGTAGAATGAGGCAAGTAGCCAGCGGAGAGAGGGGAATAGAAATCTTGAGAAAGAACGATGGGTTTTGATGAGGTCTGGAGGACATAGAGGCAGTTGGGAATGAGAACCCAGGTGAAGAGGTTAACCTTGGAATGGGGAAAAGAGGAATATCTTCTTGAGACGGGAAGAAAGTATGAACAGAAGTGTGGGGAGGTTGTAAGGTGATGAAACTTTTGTAATGGAGAAGGGGTTGGGGGTTTTTTGGGGAGCTGTGCTGTGCGCGGCATGCAAAATCATAGTCTCCAACCAGGGATGGAACCCATGCCCCCTGCAGTGGAAGCGCGGACGGCCAGGGAAGTCCCTGGAGAAGGGTTTTGAGGGAGTGCCACAAAGGAAAAGGAAGACGGGTAGAGGGGTCAGGTTTGGGGACTTGAGAATGTGGGAAAGGTTTGGGTCCACTGATATGTGCCTTGCTGTAAATACTGTAAAGCTACAGTTGTTAAAACTATATTCTACTAGTTCAGAATAGAATAGAATCCAGATCTAGGTAAATATAGCATGATAAAAATAGCATTTCAAATTAGTGGGGTAAATGGAATAGTCAGTAAATGGTGTTAGTAAAATTTCCTATTTGGAAAAAAAAAATTCTTATCCCATACAGTCCGTGAGGACAAATTCCAGATGTAAAAACAATCAAATAGAAAGAAAGAAAGAAAGAAAAAAGCAGGCAAGCAACATAAACTAGAAAGAATAGGGAGTGTTTATCAGTAGGGAAACAGTTAATTCAATCTGGGCACTCATTGGGATTACAGTGTAATGGTTAAGAGTACACACAGGCTCTGGAATAAAAATAGCTGGATTTGGGGCCTGACACTGCCTCTTACTAGCTGTGTGACCTTGGACAAAGTACTTAAACTGTCTGTGCATTCAATTCCTCTTTGGTAAAATTTTAAAAAAAATTAGTAACACCCACCTTATAGGGTTTTGAGGGATAACCTATATAACACTTGTTAGTACAGCACTGGTATAGAGTAAGCCCTCAATAAGAGGTGGTTATTATGTAGTCTTTAAGAACAATGAGGTCGGGAATTCCCTGGCGGTCCAGTGGTTAGGACTCTGGTGCTTTCACTGCTGAGGCCTGGGTTCAGCCCCTGGTTGGGGAACTAAGATCCCGCAAGCTGCTCGGAGCGAGCGGGCCAAAAAAAAAAAAGAACAATGAGGCAATGAGGTCAGTCCATAAGTACAGACATGGAAAGATGCCTACAGTACATTAGGAAAAAAAGCAACATGCAGATCAATATGAGTAATTATCCCAATTAGGTTAAATATCAAAATAAAGCAAAACAGAAAACCTGAATGTGTTTATATATGTATAGGAAAATCTGGAAGGCTGCAAACTGATTGTTAATAATGGAGTTACCTTTCGTAGTGTTGGATTATCACTCTTTACGTACTTCTTTGTATTATTTTTTTTTGCCAAAGACATGTATTACTTATATAATTAAAAAAATTTTTTTTATTTTTATTTTTTTGCGGTACGCGGGCCTCTCACTGTTGTGGCCTCTCCCGTTGCGGAGCACAGGCTCCGGACGCACAGGCTCAGCGGCCGTGACTCACGGGCCCTGCCGCTCCGCGGCATGTGGGATCTTCCCAGACCCGGGCACGAACCCGTGTCCCCTGCGTCGGCAGGCGGACTCTCAACCACTGTGCCACCAGGGAAGCCCAACTTATATAATTTTTAAAATTTTGTTTATTTATTTAATTTATTTTTGGCTGTGTTGGGTCGTCGCTGCTGGGCGCGGGCCTTCTGTAGTTGCAGCAAGCGGGAGCTACTCTTCGTTGCGGTGCGTGAACTTCTCATTGCGGTGGCTTCTCTTGTTGTGAAGCATGGGCTCTAGGCACGTAGGCCTAGTCGTTGTAGCACGTGGGCTCAGTAGTTGTGGCTCGAGGGCTCTAGGGCTCAGGCTCAGTAGTTGTGGCGCACGGGCTTAGTTGTTCCGCGGCATGTGGGATCTTCCCGGACTAGGGCTCAAACACGTGTCCCCTCCGTTGGCAGGTGGATTCTTAACCATTGCACCACCAGGGAAGTCCCTATAATTTTTTTAAATAAGTAAAAACCATGAATAACAAAAGCAGCACTGTAGCATTAGAATTGACTTGAACAGTTAGAGATGTTTAAATACAGTTTTGTTACTTTCCTTTTATTTTTGTGACCTTAAGCTTAAAGTATGTTATTGAAATGCCATGTAGATGAAGGTTTTTCAAATATATGAAAACATAATAGGATTTCCATAGCCAGTTTTTCCATATTTTTTTTCTTTTTTATTTCCTTTTCTTTTTATTTATTTTTTAAATTTTTTCCCACATTTTAATTTTGTATGAAGTTATTTTTAAGTACAATTCCATTTTCTACAATAATCAAGGATATAACTCCATTGGTCCAAAAGTAAATAGGTGAAGATTAGTATTTTTCACTTATAGGCAGGATATCTAATTTATTTTACTGTGACCTCAGTTTTTTAAAACATACCAAAAGAAGGGAAGATTGATTAGAGATCTTGCAATAAAAACTCCCAATTAGCATGAGATAGTGACTAAAATCCAAAATATATTTTGCTTCATCTTTTACTCTATGCAAATTATCACAATTTTATTGCTTACTCAGCGTCTTTGAATTTTGTTAGTTTTATAAAATATAAAGTTTCAAAAACCTTAAAATCTTTGATTTGGAATCATGCCATGACAATAAATAAATTGCTATTACCTAGAGGCCTAAACAGTTGGGGTTTTTCCCCTAACCCTTTTACTGTAGACCAACATATTTCAGTAACATCATAGATTTGGAAAGAAAAGTTATTTTAAATTAGAATAAAATTAGAGTTTCTGTTTGTTAACATTTAGGGAACCCTTTAAATACGGAGTTGTAGAAAGATGGGAAGGAGATTTAACTGCCCTTTTTTGCGTGATGTGGTAATACATAGTGGTTTGGTGGCAAATGTCAGAATATCTCACTGGGACAGACATAAATTCTGGAATTCACTGAGCAACACTGAATTTCATTGTGATGTTAGGAATATGCCCTAATATCTTAATTCACTGGGTAAATTATTTAAGTTAGTGAATTCTAAGATTTTTCTCTTTGTTCTCTTGCTGAGTAACAAATAGTTGTATTTTTCTTCGTGGATAGTTGAAAAAAGAATGTGAATAGCTCCTTAAAGTGTTTATATTGATTACCTATTGAAAGAATATTTTGGATATATTGGGATATTGGAATATCCAACATTGGGATAAATAAAGTATATTCAAATTAATTTTGCTTATTTTTACTTTTTAAAAATATGGCTATTAGATAATTTAAAATTACATATGTGGCTTGCATTTATGGCTCATGGTATACATACATATATTTTTGGCCACGCCACGCAGCTTATGGGATCTTAGTTCCGGGACCAGGGATTGAACCCACTCGCCCTACAGTGGAAGCGTGGAGCCTTAACTACTGGACCTCCAGGGAAGTCCCATGTTAACGTATTTTTGTTCAGTGCTGATCTGGAAGAACAGTACTAGTGTAATTTTCTTCCCTTGTGAGTAATTTGATTTTTGTTTGTCTGGATGCCTTTTTTTCTTTAATACTTTTTTTTAAATACTGAAAAGATATTGTATTAGCTCTGGTCATTCTGGGCCATACCTTATGGTTGTTGGTTTTTTTTCTTGATATTTATTTTTATTGTGGTTAAAAATACATAACATTAAACTTACCGTCTTAACCATTTTCAAGTGTACAGTTCATTAGTGTTAAAGTCTCTAGAACTTTTTCTTCTTGCAAAACAAACTCTGTACCCATTAAACACTAATTCCCCCTTTCCCCACCCACTCATACCTTATGTTTTAAATATAATTTGGTTAAGAAATTATAGCCAACTAATAATGGAAAGCTTGCAGGTTATCTACTAGTCATGCGTGTTTTTTCCCATTAGCAAATAGGCAAAGAAGTGTTAGTGCAGTTCTTTTTCCCCAACCATTTCTGATTTTAGAGCACAGTTCACACTAAGAAGCAAAAATGTGTGCAAATTGTCCAGAAGGCATTTTGTTTCAAGGATTGTTAGTGTGTTTGGTGTTCCCATCTGCTGATGTGGCTGCTCTAGGTCACTGTGCCCTGATCCACACTTCTGGGCAGCCTGGGCAAACAGACAGAATGCTTTAGCTAGGCTGCAGATAGCAAGTTTGCTCTCTCTCTCTAGTCTAACTGGGGTTATTAGCGAGGTGCATTTCAAAGAGAGGAAAAAACAAAATTTCGGTTGTCTTAAGTTTAATTTTCCTTTTACCTCATGATAAGTGCACCAAGGAAGATCAGCTTTTCCCAGGAACTTGGCATTGACGCTTCTCCTGAAATGAAAAATCCCCTTTTCATTTGTGGATTATTGACCTTCATTTTAGGTCTTTGTATATGTGTGCTCTTGATTTCTAATGCCAGGCAAGGCTACAGTTAGCTCTGCACTGCTCTCTGGATAATTTCTTTTAATGTCACAGCTCCCCCAAAAATGGCATTTCCACTAGAACACTGTCATCTTTAACACTTTAACCCTGAAGCCATTAGTGCTCTTCTCTTGCTAGGATCAAATGTCCGTGGATTTCATTGTCCCCACATCCCTCACCTGACTGCTCCCAGGTACTGGAAGCTCAACGTGTCCCACATTGAACTCAACCTGTACCACTCCAGACACCAAACCTGCTTCTCCCAGTTCTTTATTCATGATTTGGGCAAGCCATCCATCCATCAATGTAAACATCTTTCCCTTTTCTAATTTCACCTAATGTATAATAAATGTGTAATGTCTAATGTATAAAAATATATTTTACTAAGGTTCAATAGTAAATGACAAATTCTTTGAGATGGCTGCCTCTGCTTATGGCAACTAGGCACCTCCCCTCTCTATAAATTATGCATGTGGAAAATAGGGCTAGTAAGTGCTAGACATAAATAATTGATAATTAAGCTTTCCTAAATGATGAATCGCACTGTTGTATCACTGCAGATGCTGTGTGTTTTCGTTTTGATGGGTAACTTTCAAGGGTTCCTCAGTGATTGCTTTGGTTTTGGCTGCTATTAACTTTCAAATAATGTTTTCCTGCTTGTTATTTAATGAAAGAATTGCCTCACTTTGTGGCGAGTGATTTTATCCACGTTGTTTTGTTTAATAAGTGTTTCTAGACTAAAGCAGCTCCATGTGTAGAAAATCCAAAAAATGAACATTTGGTTCCGTTTTTCTGTTAGAACATTCTTCTCTGTCTTCCTTGCTGTGGCTTCTTCACAGGCTGAAAGTGCTGAATCTCATTTTTTTTAGAGTTTGCTGTATACCTAAAACATTGAAACATTTACCTGAGCCGTATAACACATAAAGAAGACTTTTGCCAATTCATAAGTTCTTTGTATTAATCTAAGAACTGGGGTGTATGAGAGCATCGATAAAGTATGTTATGGTAGGAGTCGTTCACTTTGAACAGCTTGCCTTTGTGGGAGAATTAGATTATAGAAATGTGGCTTAAGAAGCATTTTATTTTGCTGGAAGGGGTGTGGTGAAAAGGGAACCCTTCTGCACTGTTGGTAGGAATGTAAATTGATACAGCCACTATGGAGAACAGTATGGAGGTTCCTTAAAGAGCTAAAAATAGAACTACCATATGACCCATCAACCCCACTACTGGGCATATACCCAGAGAAAACCATAATTCAAAAAGAGACATGTACCACAATGTTCATTGCAGCACTATTTACAATAGCCAGGACAGGGAACCAACCTAAGTGTCCATCGACAGATGAATGGATAAAGAAGATGTGGCACATATATACAATGGAATATTACTCAACCATAAAAAGAAACGAAACTGAGTTATTCGTAGTGAGGTGGATGGACCTAGAGTCTGTCATACAGAGTGAAGTAAGTCAGAAAGAGAAAAAAAAAAACCGCATGCTAACGCATATATATGGAATCTAAAAAAAAAAAAAAAAAAGGAACTGAGGAACCTAGTTGCAGGTAGTTGGCTGGTGGGAAGCAGCCGCATAGCACAGGGAGATCTGCTCGGTGCTTTGTGATGACCTAGAGGCTAGAGGGGTGGGATAGGGGGGGTGGGATAGGGAGGGTGGGAGGGAGGCTCAAGAGGGAGGGGATATGGGGACACGTGTATGCATATGGCTGATCCGCTTTGTTGTGCAACAGAAACTAACAGTATTGTGAAGCAATTATACTCCAATAAAGATCTATTTTTTTTTTAAAAAAAGCATTTTTTAATTGAAGTATAATTGATTTACAAAGTGTTCATTTCTGCTGTACAGTAAAGTGACTCAGTTATACATATACATACATTCGTTTTTCTATTCTTTTCCACTATGGTTTATCACAGGATATTGAATATAGACCCCTTTGCTATGCAGTAGGACCTTGTTGTTTATCCATTCTATGAAAAGCATTCGTTTAATCATCAGATTTGGAAAGTGTTCCCAGATGGAATGTGCAGTGTTACCTAAGCCTCCCTTGGTGACTTAGTGCCATCACGTCCTGGCACGGTTCTTCCTTCTATCTGGATAAGGCAGATGGGGATTCTGACCCTGACTGCTGATTGCATCTGGTTAGTGTAGAGTTGAAAATATCCCTGCCTCCCTGGTCAAAATATCCCTGGTCAAGGTGGGGCAAAGACAGCCTGTGTGACTGATGTCCCTGTAACCTTGGCCATTAGCACTGCTAATGAATTTGAGACTAGGGTTTGTGTATGTGTCTGTATCTTTCATAGCACTAAACCTGTCCAATTAAACTACATAATCTATGTGGTAGTTGGTAGGTAAAGCCTGGGGCAGTATTATTTAAATTTGTATTTTCCTATTAAACAATCGTTTTGAAACAAATATGAAAAACAAAGAACCTTCATTGTGGAGGGTTATGGAGGTAAACACATAGGTAGGTAGGTGCTGAGACTTATGTGTATAGGTATGAGCTGGCTTATGAAAAATCTAGGCAACGAAACGTATGTGTGTATGCATGCTGATACCTGCAGTTAAGATTCCTGAAGGGGTGGAGAACAAAGAATAACCACTTCCACTGTAAGGAAAAAAATCAGGAACAGAACACATATATATGTTCATTAACATATATATATATATATATATATATATATATATATATATAACATAGATATATGTTCATACATTGTATGTTCATGTGCATCGTGAGGCCTTCTGGTCTTTTGCTTCATGGTATCATAGGCAGATCATGGTAAAGATTCAATTAAGAATGTCAAAAGGAATACAGTGATCTATTTTATATTTGGTATCTTGGGTTCTCACTGCTATGATTTTGCTTATTTTGTGCCATTATCCCCAATCAAGAGAAGAAAATTTTCCTAGGGTTAGAAGTTGCTCTAATTGTTTGTTGAAGGGTTAACCTTTTTTTTTTTTTTTTTTTTTTTCCGCATCAGCTTTTTCGCTTGGCTTAGTTTGACTGGTTTCTGTTTGATTTTTCTGTCTCTCGCCCTCTAGGAAGCTATTTTGCCAGCCACTTCATTATGGGAGGAGAGAAGTTTGATTCAACTCATCCCGAAGGCTACCTGTTTGGAGAGAACAGCGATCTGAACTTTCTGGGGAACAGACCAGTTGCGGTATGATTGTAATCCATTTACATCCACCCGGGGCTAAGTGGCCCAAGTCAAATGGTCTTGTCAAAATAAGTTTGTAATTGCTGGTTCAG